>NC_044556.1:75325077-75643322 GCF_007565055.1 Rhinopithecus roxellana | reverse complement strand
TTTCTTCCCTCCTTACCCTTGTGCAATTCTAATACGCTTAAATTGCAAATCTGCTTCTTAACTTGCAAGCTGATAAATCAAGGGAAACAAACTGCAGATGGGACTACATTGGAGGTAAAGAATCCAATGTTTAAACAATTCTGAATCTTGGTAAATGACCTAATCTTTGCTACAGGAAAAATACTACTGGGTGGGGAAAGAATAAGGAAAACAACTCAATGATCTCCACATTGCTAATATATGAGAATTTTCTATTGCTTTTACAGAATTTTAAAACTGTATGTCATGACATGACTATTTTTATGGATTTCATGAAAAGTGGCCAAGTCTTATTATAGGAAACATTCATTCATGTCACCCATGATCATTCATTATTGCTAATATTTATTGAGTACTGTGTGCCAAGCAATGGACCAAATGCTTTACATACACTATTTCCTGTATTCCTCACAAAACCCCGATGAGGTAATATCATTACACCTGTTTTATAAGTGAGAAATTTGTGTTTCAGAGCAGTTGGGTGCTGGACCACACTCTCACATGTACACACACTCTCACATGCTCACACACATTCATACATGCACACACACTCTCACATGCTCACACATTCTTACACACACATGCTCACACACATTCACACATGCACACACATGCTTACACACTCATATATGTACACTCACATGCAAACACACTCTCACATTCTTGCACACACACACTACAATGAACAAACTAGCCACAAGATTAAAAATTGTGGCTCAGGAGTCATGCAGCTAAAGGCCACAAGATTCCTAACCTTCCCAATTGCTCCTATAAATAATGTTACTATTGCAAAACCTAAGATTTGTGTTTGAAGTTCACACACGAACACATAGTCTCACATGTGTGTGCACACACACATTTCCTTGTTCCTGCCACTACCTCCAAAGTGGAGGTAGCAAAAATTCACTGTTGTCTCAGGAAGTTAGGTCTTGGCAAATAAATATTTGCTCACATAAGTCAAGCATTGCTTTTCCCCCTGGCTGCTGAGCCTGTTCTCACACACACAGGGAAGTCAGCTGTAGGGCAGGATGCCATTACATAGGTGAACATGTCACATGGAATTAGACCACGTTTTCCTAGGTCCTGCTGAACCTGCACCTAGTGAAAAGGAAAACGACTATGTCTGCTGCAATACACTGATACCTTGATTAGTGAATTCCTGGAGAAAAGAACTCATGTATAAGAAACAGGAGAGTCTACTCATTTGTTTTCATTTATTAAAAAATACCCTTATTCTGTGAAGCAGAATTACCTGTATTTGCAGCTGCATGACAAAAATGCCTCAATATAAAGTTCCCTCCAACCCCACCCTGCCCCGGCCCATTGGCTATTTTAAGTTAAGTTGGGAATGTACTTAGGCTGAGTTAGAATGTAAATATGAAATAGACTGGTTCCTTAGATGTGAGGCACAGATAGGCACATTACATACTTTGGTAGCATAGAGGAAGGTACCACGCATGATGTCATGGCAAGGGAGATTTCCTGGAAGAATGATGCCTGGCCAGTCTAACAGAGCCGTTAAGATCCTAAGCACTAGTTCTACCGCCAACAAGCCATGTGGTTTGGGGCTAGTTTCTTAACTTCCCTAAACACCAGCTGGTTCACTTGCAATGAGGGTGATAATATTAGCTCACAGTTTTGTATCCCTTGGCTTTCAGGAAATTGCATGATTCTCTTTCCTTTCTACTACCTTCTCCTTTCCCTTTCTCTGTCATTTGTACCTTCTAACGTGGGGCTCCTCAAGTCTCACACCTTGGGCTTCTCTGTTTGTATTTCCATATCCTCCCTTGCCTGCAGTCACGTCTCCACCCACTCCATCTCCATCTTGCCTCCATTTCAATCGCATGCTGGACGTTTCCATGTAGACACTCTGCCAAGGCATTTAAAATTCAACAAGTGTAAAGCTGAATTTGTTGTTCTTTCCCTATATTACCTCCTGGCTCTGGAATGGATAGTTCTTTTAAATAGGGCTGCTAATCTCACAAACTCCAAACTTCCGAGTCATCTGTAACATCTTTTTCCCCACTGCTCCTTATTGAGTCAGTTGCCAAATTCTGTGGGTTATTACTTTGAAACTTGTTTGGTCAGAGCAGGAATGGAAATTCAAAAGTCTATAATTGTGTCAGGAGTTTTATAGAGCAACAGGACTGGGACTCCTTAATATAGATGTATTATTTTAAAACTAAAAGACATTTTTGTTCTCTAATCCTAAACACCTGAACTGTTGTAGTTAGCTAAACTGGATCTTAGCTTACACAGTCATTCTCATTCCAGCATCTTAGATGCAAATTCCAAATTACCCAGGTGCTTCCTCCTTACAGCTGTCAACAGTTCTTTAATGCTTCTGAATGGTGTAAAAGGCACAGGCCTTGCCTTTAAGGCTCCCTCAAATCTCTTTCCAGCCTCTCTCACCCTCTTCTTCCATTGCCTCAATTAAGTTCTCCATACTCTCCGTAAACTAAACTCCTTACTACTCTTGGAATCAACAGGCCTTTTCCTGACCCCAAACATTTGTTCATATCTCTTTTCCTATTTTTGCCCTATTGCATTGACACTTGTCATATTTAGTTGAATCACTGGGCCTTTAACCTCCCCACCCCAATCACCACACTCCCTTCTCTCCTTTCTGAAGCCCCATACCACTTTGGTTGTGATATTTGTAAAGCATTTATCATGGAAAACCTCCCTACTAGATTATAGATTCTCAAACACAAGTATTGACACTTAGTGGGCTTCTGTGTGCTAGGGAAGTTTATTAAACAGTCTTTGATTTAGTCATTGTATGGTTCCTGGAACAAGAGTAAGAGCCATGGTCCCTTGCTCTGTCAAAATCATAAACCTATTTTCTTTGTATTTTGGCCTAATTACATAAGCTTGTTTTGGATTGGAAGCTCTATAGAGACTATTTTAGTGCCAAACGCTTTTTAATCAATGCGGAAATAAGCCCTTGAGACGTGCAGTGACTCAGCCGAGGACACATAGCTAGTTTCTGGTAGATAAGTATGAAGCCTCGGAACTACTGCTCCTATCATGAGCCCCTGGGTTCCCAAATCACCTTCCCAAGAACCTGATTCATTGTCCTCTGTACACAAGAAACTTTTGCTGATTCCAGTAAAAAGAATGCAGTATGGTAGGACAGATGTATAGGTTTTGAAATCAAACTAGGTTTAGATTCTGACCTAGTCGCTAGTTACTGCATGGACTTTGGTAAACAGCCTCTCAGCCTGTTTCCTTGTCTGCAAAATATGGATAGTTATCTTCACTTCATTAAGTTGTGCTGATGAAATGGTATAATGTGTATAAAGCAACTGGAACACAACAAATGAGGCCATTTATTTAAAATAATCTTTAGTAAGTTATAAATTCACATATTTGCTTTTTCTGAGGAATGCTTAGATTTTATCATAGATCTCTTTTCTAAGTTGAGTAAATACATAGTGGATTTCTTTGTTTCCTTCCCCCCAGAATGTTGACATTTGGGTGGTTGTTAACTATTACTTAGGACTCCATCCAGTAATTGTTCATAAAATTTCCTTTTTTTTTTTTTTTTGAGACGGAGTTTTGCTCTCGTTCCCCAGGCTGGAGTGCAATGGCGCAATCTTGACTCATTGCAACCTCCGCCCCCCAGGTTCAAGTAATTCTCCCGCCTCAGCCTCCTGAGCAGCTGGGATTACAGGCGCATGCCACCATGCCCAGCCAATTTTTGTATTTTTAGTAGAGACGGGGTTTCACCATGTTGGCCAGGCTAGTCTCGAACTCCTGACCTCAGGTGATTCTCCACCTTGGCCTTCCAAAGTGCTGAGATTCCAGGCGTGAGCCACCACGCCTGGCCAAAATTTCCTTTTAAAAACAGTTATTGCCAATAACTAAGTATTCTGGAAGGTGAATGCTTAGGACATTTAGTGTCACTAAGTTGTGTGATAGATAATATTTTTGACACTTTGCAGAGCTCATTGTTTTCTCTGCATATAAAGCTATGACATTCACATAATAAACACGTAGAGAGCTTTAATAGACTTCAATGTTAAGTCTTCTGGCAGCTGCATAACTGGTCTTGCTTGCACCTGTCTTTTTCACAATGCTACCTTGCCTTTCACACCAATTCTGTGAGCCCAAGCAGGAATGAAGATTACCTATGTATAATGGCACGACAGAAGGGAGTGGCAGTTAAGGTTATTGGAGGTTATTAGGGGGAATAAATGAAGACCTGGTGCCACTTCTAAACACTGCCAGGCCCTGACATACCTTGTGTTTTTATATCCAATATGGGAGTAAAAGTAAGGTATTTTAACATCAAATATGAGGATAACACTAGATGGTTTTAAAAGCCCCCCACCCTAACTTCTAAACTCCACAATGTTTGAGTATTGTTAGGTTTCAATGAAATCCAACAGTAGTCCCTTGCTTGGGATCACTGTAGAATTGGTTCCAGCAATGGGCAACAAAGGGTTTGGTTCTATACAGTAAGTATGGGTCAAAGAAAATGCTATGATTGAAAATTGTTTTCCTCCTTATAAAGCTCATACCAACCAGTAAAGAGCTATCAGAAAACCTTCAGGAAAGAATATCAAGATAGGATATAACAAATACCCCCACAGCTGGTCCATGGACCAAAGTATAATTCCAAGTAGGGAATTTCACTTAACCAGGCAAGGCTTTTAAGGGAAAAGGAATCTAGCCTAGGACTCTGCTAGCCAGACCCAGACAAATTATTAAAGGGAAGCATGTTGTTGAGGCTATTCTCTATGAAGAAGGGCAATCCACCTTGCCATCTATATCCTTTCTGTTTTTGACAGGGGTGGTCCTAGGCTGGATAGATCTTTACTCTGACCAGTACCATATAGGTCTGTGGTTCTCAAACCTGGCTGCACAGTGAGGCACTTTTAAGTAATCCTGATACCCAGTGCCATCCCCAAAGATGCTGATTTAATTTGTCTAAGCTGTAGTTTGGGCCTCTGGATTGGAACCAACCCATATGCCCATCAATGATAAACTGGATAAAGAAAATGTGGCACATATACACCATAGAATACTATGCAGCCATAAAAAAGGATGAGTTCATGTCCTGTGTAGGGACATGGATGAAGTTGGAAACCATCAATCTCAGCAAACTAACACAGGAACAGAAAACCAAACACCGCATGTTCTCACTCGTAAGTGGGAGTTCAACAATGAGAATACACGGACACAGGGAGGGGAACATCACATACAGGGGCCTGTTGGGGGGTGGGGATCAGGGGAGGCATTAGGAGAAATACCTAATGTAGATGACGGGTTAATGGGTGCAGCAAACCACCATGGCACGTGTATACCTATGTAACAAACCTGCATGTTCTGCACATGTATCCCAGAACTTAAAGCACATATATTATATATGTATAAATATATATGAATATATACAAATATATGAATATATATGTGTGTGTGTGTGTGTGTGTGTGTGTGTGTAAGCTCCCCACATGATTCTAATGTGTGGCCAGTCTTGCAAACCTCAGGCTACTTATTCTTAAAGGTTTGTAACAAGCCTTCCTCTTAAAATCCACCCCACCACCATTCGGTTTTTTGGGGTTTGTTTGTTTTTGTTGTTATCCCCCCCCTCCCCCCCCCCCCGAGGCAGACACACACACACTGATGAATTTCTCTCTACAGTCAGGCTGGAGTAATCCCAAAGTGGTGTCTTTGGTAAACAAGGAGAACCCGGGTGAAGCAAGCGACTCCCACCAGAACAAGGCATGAACAATGTTCACTCCCTACTGTGTTACTCAACCTGTTTCCCTAGATCTCTGTTGTCACATTAGAGAGTGTTCTAGGAGATAACGGCCTCGCTCCCTAGTTACTTCCCCACCCTCGTGCTGGCCTTTGACAGACCTCGCAGTAGAGGCCCACAACACGGGGAGGGCACCGCGTCTCAATCCCCGAGTCTCAGTCCCCGAACTCCACCGCACGTGCAGCTGGGCTTGGCAGCACTCAAGCGCGGGGATGCTCGGCTTAGACGAACTTACGTTCCGGCAGCAAGGTCTGCGATACTTGAGCACCCCTCCCCCTCTCCCGTTTCCACCCTGTTTGTGTTTACGTAGCGAGGAGACATTCAGGTTTCCAGAAGTCAGGTCACCGCAGGCCCCACCCAGCAGTGGAGAGAGTGAGTCCCAGAGGGGGTTGCCAGCGAGTTCCTCCTCCTTCCCCTTCCCGCTGTCCGCGAGCCTTGGGCTCCCAGAGGCGTATGACGCCAGCGCCCTCTGACCCTACCTCTGACCACAACAAATCCCTACTCCACCCGTCTTTTTTGTCCCACCCTTGGTGACACAGAGCCCCAGCCCAGGCCCCGCCCAAAGCACTCATTTAACTGTTATTGCGGAGTCGCGAGGCGCTGCTTCTGCTCGCTGCACTCGCTCAGGCAGCTGGGCGTAGCTGCGACCAGGCGGAGTCCCGGCGGCGCGTACTTACTCTGACCTCGCGCGCCATGACTGTCGCGCGGCCGAGCGTGCCCGCGGCGCTGCCCCTCCCCGGGGAGCTGCCCCGGCTGCTGCTGCTGCTGCTGCTGTGCCTGCCGGCCGTGTGGGGTGAGTGGGGGTCCGGGGGCCCGGCAGCCAGGGAAGCCCCTGGGCTGGGTGGGAGGTCCAAGTCGGTTTCCGAGACACGCACAGGGACCGGGGACTTGGCAGGTGGGGAGCGTGGCCCGCGGTCTTGGTTCCCGCCGTCCTGTACCTTTAAGGCTGTCGCCGCTCACCAGCATTTGGGGCTCCTGCTGTGTCGGCCCCCAGCTGACTTGGCTTTAGGGGTTGTCGTGAAGGTTTAAAGAGGCCCCGGCTGGGTTTGCGGAGCGGCCAAGCCTGGGAAAATCGAAAGGGAGGGCTCAAAGAGAGCCTTAACCCCCAAAAAGCTGGTCTAAAAGGGTGGGAGGCCAGACCGCTGACCGCTGCCCACTCTCGACAGAGTCCAGCCGTGTAGAGCACACCATGCTGCAAACTTGCATGTCATCTCTTTAAGGTGTGGCATTTCAAGGGGGCGTGTGTCTTAAAAACAGCAACTGTGAGGACCCTTGATAGTCATTTCCTTCAGTTCTGCTTTTGTCTCCCTAGCTGACTGTGGCCCTCCCCCAGCTGTACCTAATGCCCAGCCATCTTTGGAAGGCCGTACAAGTTTTCCCGAGGACACCATAGTAACGTACAAATGTGATGAAAGCTTTATGAAAATTCCTGGCAAGCGGGACTCAGTGATCTGCCTTCAGAACAGTCAGTGGTCAGATATTGAAGAGTTCTGCAATCGTAAGTTCCTCATTTTTTTCGAAAAGTTATGGGAATGGAATGTATCTAAAATTTATTTTTATATATCTTTGAAGTGACTAGTAATTGGTAGTTTTCTAGTGTTACTAAACCCCAGGGTATACCTTGTTGGCACTTCACACTCCAGCTAACTGAAGACATTTACCTCCCTGAGTAGGTCCTGCTGCTTCATTAAGAGTTTTTCTTCCTAACACTGTACCCCTTGAACGAACTAGTAGAGAAATTAAACAATATGTATTGTTTAGGGAGTAAATATATAAAATATATTTGGCAATTGCCTTGAGAGACATAGCGTAAGTGATCTGTTTTCTTAAATATTTTGTAAAGTAGGGCTTATCAAATACAACTCTGGTGGCATTTTTAAAAGCTCTCAATATTTACTTCAAAATCTGTTGTACGTATTTATAGGTATTTATAGATCATACAATGTGTCATGATCAATCAGTGTAATTGGGATAGCCTGTACCTCAAACACTTGGCGTTTGTGTGGAGAATATTCCAAATCTTCTCTTCTTGCTACTTTGAAAAAATATATGTATATATATAAATTGGGATATATATAGGGACATATATGTATGTATATATGAAGATATATATAGAGAGAGAGATATGTAAATTGGGATATAGATAGACAGGTAGATAGATTGATTGTTAAAAATGAATAAGAGGCCCAGTGAAGAGTTGTTTTGGGGCTAACACAGTAACCATGTTTGATATTGATATCTAGTAGAATTAAAAGAAATGAAGATTTCTTGTTTTAGGTGAATATACATACAGTCATCCACACCTCATGTGCACTTTGGTTTCATAAAATATATATCGGCATTATCTTGGAGGAAAAAAATCTGTTATTTACATAGTCCTGTATTAGCTTTGAGATATGTGAGTAAAGATAAAAGAGACCCCATAACCTGACTTTGAACAACTTAAATCAATAGAAGCTACAGTAACTACAGAAATTGGCACAAATACTTTTAGAAGCCATGCTTGAAATAGGCTTTAACTTTTTATTTTTATCCACGATAGAGGCAGTAGGATGAAGTACATAGTCTTTGCACACATATCATGTTTTAACTCTTCCCCATGTTGTTACTTTATCCAATTGTGGAGGAGACAGGCCCCAGTAGTTAAATAACTTCCTCAAGAGCAGCAGCTTTTATGCCAAAACCAAGGTGTAAACTTGGGTCTTCTGACTACAAATCCAGAGACCCTTCCACTTGACCATGCCTCTCTAGATTCACATTTGCCCAGCTGTTTACAGATATAAATACTTTATGTATACAATTGACTCATCCTTGCCCCCAGGGCTTGTGGGAATTAAATGAGTTTATATGTAAATAAGTGTTAGCTGCTATTATTGTTGTGCAGGACATTAGTCCAGGGGTCTGGAAATACCCTATTCCTGTACTGTATGGTGCTGTGTAGTTCTTTAGGGTAGGGTAAGGAAACCAACATTTACTGAATGCCAGAACTGTGCCAGGCAACTTAAATTTTTTTTTTTTTTAAGTGGGGATAGTGATATCTGTGTACCAACTCTACTTCCTAAGCCTCTAGTAACTGGGAAATAAAGTATACATGTGAATACATTTGCTACATTGCAAATGCCATGGTGATATTAATATAGTTAAGTACCAAATGTGTGCAAAGCAGTAAAGAAAGGGGGTTATTAGGGTCCAGATAATTAAATATAGATTATAAAACAAACATTGATACTACTTTTTTTGTTGCTGCTTTTGTTAATACATTTAGGTAGCTGCGATGCGCCAACCAGGCTAAATTTTGCATCCCTCAAACAGCTTTATATCACTCAGAATTATTTTCCAGTCGGTACTGTTGTGGAATATGAGTGTCGTCCAGGTTACAGAAGAGACCCTTCTCTATTAGCAAAACTAACTTGCCTTCAGAATTTAAAATGGTCCACAGCAGCTGAATTTTGTAAAAGTGAGTAAAATTTTTTAAAGTATTTTCAACCATCTGGTGTTTGGGGAAAATAGTATCCCTTCCTTCATTCATGCTAGAATTCTATGTGTATATATTATTATTTAGGATGTTTCTTGATATGACCATGAGTGTCAATTTATTTTGAATTAGACAAACTAAATATTTGTGTGGTAGGAATACTTATTCACTCAAAAATTTCACATTTAATTAGTTTGAGGTTACCTAAAATGAAACAAGTATATATTCTAAATACGTTGCTTTTTCAAAACTTACTATAAAGAGAAATTAGAATTAAAGAAGTCTAAGGGTCAGGCATGGTGGATCATGCCTATAATCCCAGCACTTTGGGAGACAGAGGCAGGTGGACCACTTGAGGTAAGGAGATTGAGACTATCCTGGCCAACATGATAAAACCCCAACTCTACTGAAAATACAAAAACTAGCTGGGCGTGGTGGTTCATGCCTGTAATCCCAGCTTCTTGGAAGGCTGAGGCAGGAGAATCCCTTGAACCTGGGAGGCAGAGGTTGCAGTGAGCTGAGATTACGTCACCACACTCCAGCCTGGGTAACAGAGCGAAACTCCATCTCAAAAAAAAAAAAAAAAAAAAAAATCTAAGGATAAGAACTATCAATGGTTCAGATGATGAATTTACATATATGTGCTTGATAATTTTTTCAAAATTTTTTCCCATGCTTCATTGAGGTATAATCAACAAATATTATTTAAGGTGTACAACATGATGTTTTAATATATGTGCACATTGTGGAATGATAAACACAGTCAAGCTAATTAACATATCCACCACCTCACATAGTTACCTTCTTTGCGTGTATGCCTGATAATTTAATTTAAAAAAATCGATTTGTTTTCTATTCTAGAGAAATCATGCCCTAATCCTGGAGAAATACCAAATGGTCAGATCAATGTACCAGATGGCATATTATTTGGTGCAACCATCTCCTTCTCATGTAACACAGGGTAAGTTTGGGCATACTAAAACCCTGTATTTAGGAAATGAGAAAACAAATTAGGACTTGAGATTGTTAGTTTCATGACTGGTATTCACAGCTACTAGCAACTAAAACAATCCTCCTCAAAGACCCTTCATCATGAGCTCATCACAGTTAAATTTACTAAAATGGGGCAAGAAAGGAAGATTTCTTATACCACCAAAATTCTCTAAATTCTGATTTCAGTAAATATGTGATTCAATATAAAATTTTAAATGTGATTAATAAAAAAATTTGAGATGATGATATTTGCAGAAATAATTCTTCAAATGTTAAATACTAAACCAATCTTTAGTTGACCTAAATAATGAATTTGCATGAGTTTTTCTCTATGCAAACAAGCTGTTACAAAACAGCATGAGTTAAAGACATTCCTAGTGTGAAAATATTCTAACCTAAGTTCTTTGATAAGTTCTCTATATAGGAAAAAGGAACTCATTCATTGAGTACCATCAATGTCTCAGACACTGTTGAAAACTTTACATTTATTTTCTCATTTCATATCTGTAAATTAAATAATTCTATTTTACTGTGTGTGTGTCCCTATTCTTTATAAAGTAAAAATATCAGTATCACTTGTTTCCTTTACGAAATAGATGTTGGTTAGCTCACAAACACAAAATCTGGGAAGTACATTGAACCCTTTAAATACAAGTACATTCTATTATTCTATGAAGCCTATATTTAGAACTCAGAAATATAAAATGTTCAATCATCTATGTCATTTAAAAATGTGTAAAACACTTTTATGCTTTCTAAAATATTCCCCATGCAAATAAAAAATGTGCATGTCTTACCCGTTTTTACTCTTTGGATGTCACCTTTTTAAACTTAATTTTTCTTTTCCTTTAAACTACTGTGTGGACTTTTGTCAACTACTGTTTTATTTTCACCTGCTGCTGTAGTAAATATTTCAAGATAGTAACCTGGAGAATTTGAGGAAAGTCAAATATGTGTGAATGTAACAAACTCTTTTTTCTCCCCCTATTGCTTTAGGTACAAATTATTTGGCCCGACTACTAGTTTATGTCTTACTTTAGACAGTGGAATCCAGTGGAGTGACCCGTTGCCAGAGTGCAGAGGTAAGAGTTAAAAATCTAAGCACTCAGGTTGTGAGGCTGAGTACTCAATGATAAATTAATTTCTGCCCCTTAAGAATTAGCACAGTGTGTATTTGTAGCAAACCCAGCTTTCAATATATGAGTGCTTTGCTAATTTTAATACCTTTTCTAGTGATGCTTCTTAATTTATTAGCTGTGGAGATAAACCGTCAGGTTTTCTGAGTCTTAATTCCCAAACAATAGAATGAGGATTAAAAACAAACTTAGATTTGTATTGCACTTGGTCATTTATTGTCTAACCATTACTTCTAAAGTCAAGTATGATAGGTAAAAGATTTCCACCCCACAATTTTAATGTAAGAAAATACTGTCTATCAGAGGGTCTATAAGACTTGACCCCATATCCTAAAACAAGTGGCAATGGAAGGCCTTTAACCCAGGTCTCTTATTTCAGACCCAGCATTTTTCTAAAACCCAGTGTTGCCTACATGCTGCTTCTTAGGATTAAAATAATTAAGAGATAATTATCTAGAAGGGTTCTAAGGTGTGATATATTCTTATCATTAGAGAGGTAAGCTTATACCATAAAGGAGAAATACTGTTTCTGTATTTGAGAATCTTCTGAAAGAAAGATATGGTACAGCAATAATATTACAAATGGATATATATCCTGTCAAATTTATGTCAGTTAGAGAAATGTGTCTCTTGGAAATTGAGAGGAATAAAATACAGCAATATTTTAAAATGTAGGCTTGCTTACTTTCCATCCTTCTCTTTCTTTACACACAATGTGCCCTCCTGCAAATGACTTCTGAAGGCCCTATTGTCAAAATTATTGATAAGTTAAAGTGTTTGTGTGTTACTAGGGGAAGAAAACTAGAGTAGATTTAGTGTAATTTATCAAACATTTATCGATTGACACTCTGGTAGGCAACGTGTAGGGTCAACTGGTATGAAGACAAATAAAACGAAGCCATGCCATCAAGGAGCCTGCCCCTGCCACACCCACCATGTGCCCTTCTTTTTGAGATGTCATACTACTACCACCAGTTTTTTCTCATTGTAGTTGTTTTTAAATTTTTCATCATTGCTACCCAGTAGCACCTTTCCCACTTTCCTTGTCCAGTAAGAGACATTGTAAATGATAGTAAATTAAAGATAGAAAACAAGGAAAAACTGGGCCGTATCTTTTGTTTGACCCAGGCAGCATGTCACAAAGTTCAGACAAACAGTCTCCCATCTGAAGCCAGTATTTGCACAAGCACCTGCTGTGTCATGAATTTGACAGCAATGCAAACCCACTTTATCTTCCTGCTTGCGCCATCTAGGTCTCAGCCTTGCTTCCCTATTTGGTGTCTTGAACTCCATGCTAAATATTCTGATGTTCATGTTTTCCTCCTTGACTCTTCTATCCTCTCTGACTCAGCAACCACTGACATCTGCATCCTGTAGGAAAGAGCCCCTGTTCTTAAGCAATCCCAGTGCCTTCAAATATCCCCATAAGGCCTTACTTCTTTTAGGATCATTTTGATTTTCCACATAACTTGTTTTGACCATACCAAAAAGATTGAATGGAAAGTAAATTCTTAAACAATGTAATGCTTCACCTCGAGTATGTAGCCCTAGCCTATAAACACATGAGGTTGCTTCAATGTCCATGTGTGAATATGGATATGAAGAAGGAAAGAACAATGGATACATCCACTAATTGTCTGTAGTTATACAGAAAACAGAGGTGATGCTAGTTTACCTGTGAATGGAGCCTCACTGTCAGAGGACTTGTTTGCTTATCTCTCTGCCAATGTTTTCTTTTTCAAAATTTTAGTTGACTGATGGTATCTGCTAACCTAGAATCAATCCCTGCTATATAATGACTATCATCCCAGACCCTTCTGTTTATCTTAACTCCTCACATCTCATCCCTGAATCATTGTGCTTTACTTCCTCAATCTGTTTTTCAAACTTGTGTTTTGCCTTCCATCTGTATACTTACGGCATAGTTTATTATTCCTTCTGTGGACTATTGCAGTCAGGGCCACCTCTAACATTTTCAGGGCCCAAGCAAGAATATAAATGGAGGTCACTGGCCTAAGACCCACTTTCTTTCAAATAGGCCTTCCTCTTCCCACACTGTATGGGTTTTCTGGTGCAAATAAGTGGACAACTCAGCCTAAATACCCAAGTCACATCCACCACGTCCACCATAACTTGTATCCACCCTCCATTGTCTATTGGGTTAGAGGTGAAGTATATCAGCGGGATAGACCACCCCCAAGAACGTGGACCAGTGGGAGGGACCCTCTCAGGCCCTGGAAAGGGTGTTGGCACAGGGAATTCTGCGTGCTAGTTCCTGGAGCATGTTCTGGAATAGAGGAGAAGTCGTAGGACAGGTTGTCATTGAGTGTATGCTCTCAGCCTACAGATATCCTACCAACAGGGGAGAGACGCATCCAGAGGAGGGCCAGAGCACAGCCTTTTAAAATATGGGGTCTGAGGCAGCAGTCTTAGTTGCCTGAGTTCAAGAGTGACACTGATAGCAATGGCTTCCTGCCTCCATTCTTTCACTCTATTAATGTTTCATCCATATTTTACCCAGAGCGATCTGAAACACAGATGTGACTTAGATGTCTGTTTCCTCCTTAGAGCTTATTCATTCATATCTCCTATCACTTACAAAGCCCAAATTCCTTAGTATAGTGTACAAGACAGTCATGGTCTACCTACTGCTTGACACTCAGGTCTTGCCCTCATGTTTTATATGCCTTATACATGCAAACTGCTGTGGTTTCCATGTACCTCTTTTTTTTTTCTTTTCTTTTTTTTATTTAAATTGAGACAGGGTCTCATTCTGTTACCCAGGCTGAAGTGCAGTGGTGTGATCACAGCTTACTGCAGCCTCAATCTCCTTGGCCCAAGTGATCCTCCCACCTCAGCCTCCCTTGTATCTGGGACTATAGGTGCACACCACCATGCCCAGCTAATTTGTGTATTTGTTGCATAGACAGGGCTTCCTCATGTTGCCCAGGCTGGTCTCGAACTCCTGGGCTCAAGCAGTCTGCCCACCTCAGCCTCCCAAAGTGCTGGGATTACAGGCGTGAACCACCATGCCCCGCTGCCCCTTCTTTACTTAGCTATATTTTCCTAAGAGTTAGTTCTCTAGCCCATCAGGAAGATTCCCAGGCTGGCTACTTCTGTGATGACCCTTGCAATTTTTATTGAAATCATTTCTGAATCTTTTTTCCCCGCTAGCTTTTAAGACATACGAACTATATCTTGTTCAGCTTTGCACTTCCAGTTATAGAAAAATGCCTGGCATGTGTTAGGCACTTAGAAAATGTTTGAACTGAACCAATGGTATGTGTGTCTCTGCATACTCCAAGTTAGTGTAAATCAGAACAGCTTGTTCTTGCTGCTTGTTTTGATCCAAGACTGAAGAGTGATGGATAAATGTGCTAAGTATTTTCTGTGTTCTTAAGTATGCTTGGTGTAACATAATTTGACATACGCACATATTAAATTGCCTTCCATTCTTTTTTTTTTTTTTTAATTATACTTTAAGTTCTAGGGTACATGTGCATAACGTGCAGGTTTGTTACATATGTATACTTATGCCATGTTGGTGTGCTGCCTTCCATTCGTAGAAAAAAAAAGACAACAACATCATGCCTTTGGAGTATGTGGAACCATTGAATTTTTTCTCAGGGCAATTGCCAGAGAGTGGTCCCTTTTTACATTATAACTAAAAAAACCTCTGCTTGTATTTATTTTATAAGTTCAACTGCTCAGTAAGATTGTTTTGAATGAAGTCTCTGTGAGTCAATATGTACTAAAATGTTTACTCTAGAAGTCAAAATGTAATCCTGACATTTAAGATCTCTGCTCTATCTGAAATGATCTGTACTTAGTTCTTAAACATGCTGCTTGAATTTTCAACTCCTTGCATTTGCCATCATTTCCTTCTTAGAGTGAAGAGTAATGCTCTCTCCTCTGTTCTCTCTCGAAAGCATGGTACATATTACGTTTAAACTGAAGTTCTATTTCCCTGCCCAAGTCTTCTCTGACTATACTGCTTTCATCCCTAAACTCCTGCAGCATTCACTTTTCCTAGCACCATTTTGATATGCATAAATCTTATTATAATTTTTCCTTTACATACATGTTCTGAATCTTATTGTTTTTATGAATTAGTTTCAAGGTTAGCATTTGTCTTCTACACCATTTGCATTCAGAGCTCTAGTATACTACCAATTACTTAATAGGCATTTATAAGCACCTCTTGTTGATAATGCTGAATTTAGAAAAATGATATTTTGATTTCTTTAAAATATAATCTTTAACATGTTTTGGTCTTATTTGTAAAAATGTTTTACTAGTTTTATTTATTTAAAAGATGTTGGAATTGTTTTTTAAGAAATTTATTGTCCAGCACCACCACAAATTGACAATGGAATAATTCAAGGGGAACGTGAACATTATGGATATAGACAGTCTATAACGTATTTATGTAATAGAGGATTCACCATGATTGGAGAGCACTCTATTTATTGTACTGTGAATGACGATGAAGGAGAGTGGAGTGGCCCACCACCTGAATGTAGAGGTAATCACTTTGGATAGTTATATTTTTGCTTTATTCTTACCCTTAGGTCTACATGTGAGTTGCAGACATTCTATGAATCCCCTAAGAAAAAAATGTAAAATGTTTACATAAACATATTTGTATTTTTCTGTGGGACACAATTTTTCTAAAGCTTCTCAGAAAGGTCTATGGCTTGTATACACACACACACACACATACATACACACACATTATGATGTGTATATATAAAATAGGCCTCATATTTTTGGTGAATTTGCTTAAATTTGCTGTTTTATACCATGTTGCTTTCAGTAAGTTAATACAGGTACTTTGTTTATACAAAGAGGATATAAAGTGGTTTATTGGAGGGAGAATCTTAGATTGAAGGCTCTAGATAGTGACCATACATGTTGCAACAACTGAGAAACTCTTGCCATCTGTTGACTTCCCTGAATTAACATTCAATTCTTTTCTGCCTCCAGAATTTCTGTTATTATCCATTCTCCTTCATCCTTCTAGACTTTTTCTTTCAATGTCTTTTTATACCCAGAAGGTACTCTCAGAATCCTTAAAATTGCTCTTTAAATATATTTTAAAAGAAATATTTAGAAGATCAGTGAAGCTGGACTAAACATTGCCTAGTATCAATAGATGGCATTTAAGTAGTGGTGAATACCAACATGACTCAACCATTTGAGTATTTACTTTTATAATTAAAATTGAAATTTTATTAGTATGAATTTTAAAAATTCCTTGTTAAAAATATTTTTATTATAAGTATTATACATAGACATAATGACATAATATTAAAGCCATGGAGATGAGTACAAAATGGGAAGTGAAAGCCTCTTCTCTATCACTAGTCCTACTCTGAGAGGTAACCATTTTTACAAATTCTTTTGTTTCATTCTAGAATATAAATAAACATACAAACATTTTTTATTTATTATACCAATGGTGTGGGTATTCATTTATCTAAGCAGTCCTTTATTGATGGCAATTTAGGTTTCTTGTTCTAGTTTGTTTTTTAATGAACTATTATTACAAATGATGCTATAATAAATATTCTTGTACATCTGTCACTGCACATGTATGCAAGTACATTTGTACAATAAATTCCTTGCAGTATAATTATTTGTAACAAAGGTATGTGAATTACATTTTTCATACCCATTAGTAACGTTGCTTTTTAAAAGACTGTACCAATTTAATCTCCCACTAATATTACATCATTGCGGTGTTTGCACCTTTAATGATAATGATTGTTAGGGAGATTTGACAATGTAAATGGTAAAAATTTTTATTATTTGAATTCATTTAGTTATGAAGTAAATTTAGTGTGTGTGCTTTTTTAATTTGGCCATTTGATCCAGTTCATATTAATTTTTCCAATTTTATTAAATGATCAGTTATTTAGAGCTTAAAAACCATATGGAAGTACCCAAGTAGGTCATGGCAGGCTAATACTTCCATTAAAACAACTATAAAATCTGAATAGATTACCAAAAATTTATATTTTTTAAGGCATAAGATGTAGCTGTGGAAGTAACAAGGTCTGAATGAACTAAAATTCCTGGGGGCGGGTGGTGAAGGCAACCCATTCTGACGTAAGCCAGTTGTCCCTAGGGACATTTGCTGAGTCTGCACCTGGACTAAGGATTCACCTTGACCCAGACAAAAGACCACTTCCAGGAAAGAGAAATCAGCAAAGCTTTAATGGTTATGGAGGGATAGGGTAATACACTGGAAATTGAGGCCCTCAAATGCAGAACCAGTTTTTCCTAAAGGCCATTTGCTAATTTTGGGGCTGCATGTGAGAGGCTGGGAAGCTTGACCCAGAGCTTCTAAAGTACAAAATGAAATCTTTCAGAACCTGATAGTATTTGGATGGCATATACCCACCAGAGGAATAGGCTTTTATCTAGCATACCATAGGTCTCCCCCTTAGCACATCTGTGCTCATTTTGAAACTGTGTAGGGAAGGACATTAGATGGCTGGGAGAACTCTGAAAGATAGACCTGGATCTCCTGCCATCTTCCAAAGGTGAAACAACAAAAATCTGCCAGGCTTTCAGTCAGAAGCCCAAAAGGGCCCCTCCCAAGGAACAGAGGCAAGAGCAGAAATAGATGGAGTCTTACCGAAACTGAAACCCAGCTCAATTCCTAATAGGTTGAAGATATGATTACCTCAATGCAGTCTGCTTATCAGAAAGGCATATCGTATCATCCAGATGTTTTATATACAATGTTTGGCATACAACAAAAGACTGTTAGATATGGAAGGAAGCAAGAAAATATGACCAAATCAAGAGAAAACAAAACCAAATAAAGAATATCCAGATAATTGAGTTAGCAAATGAAGAACTTAAAATAACTGATGAACAAGTTTAAGATGATAAAAGAGAACTTCAACTGGAATCTGTAAAAATGGAGTAAAATGAATATTCTACAACTGGAAAATATCTGAAATTAAGAACACAATAGATAGGTTTAGCTATTCAGACAGAGCAGGAAACAGTATTAGGAACTGAAAGATCAGTTAAAAATACCCAAACTGATGCACAAAGAGAAAAAGCAAAAACAAACAAACAAAAAACTTCAAAGAACCAGCAGTAAAACTGATCACCGCTCAGCAAAAAAATGATGCAGGCCAAAGGATAATAAGAAGAAATCTTTAAAATACTGTAAGAAAATTACTGTTCACCTAGAATTCTATACCCAACTAATACAACATTCAAAACCTAATGCAAAATAGAGATGTATTCAGACAAAAACCAAGAAAACTTTGCACTAGCAGACCAAACATGGACAGAATGAGAAACTAAAGGAAATTCTTCAAGTAGAATGAAAATAATCCCAGGTAAAACATGAAAATACAAGAGGAAATGAACACTGACAAGGATAAATGAATACTGAGTTTATAAACAGTGAATGTAATGTCCTGTGGGGTCTGAATTATACATAGAATACAAATGCACAATAACAATGCAAAAGGCAGAAAGAGGTAAATTCACGTGAAGGTTACACAGTTCTAGCAGTACTGAAAGGTGGTAAAAGTGATAGTTCGCATAACTGACTTATAGTCTAATAAATATTGTGATCTCTAGGGTTGCTACAAATGAATGACAGAAGAATACATAAATCACAAGCTAATAAAAGAATAATAATGGATATTTAATCCAAAAGAGAATGAGAGAGAGAAGCAGAAAGGAACACAGAATAGATGGGAGAAATAGAAAACTAATAAGGTCGTTGATATAGACCCAAGTATGTCAGTAATTACATTAAGTGCAATTTGACCAAGATCGTCAGACTTAAAAAAGATTTTTAAAAAACCTAGTTCTTTACTATTTACAAGAGACACAGTTTAATCAAAAGAACACAGAATAGTTGGAAGGATGGAAAAATATACCATGCAAACATTAACCCTTCAAAATAAGCTGACACAGTTATATTAATATCAATGTCTATTTTAAGATGAAACAGTTCATAATGATAAGGAGGCCAACTCAACAGTAATATATCACAATCTGGAATCTATATGTGCTTGATAAAATAGCTTCAATATATATGTAGCAAAAATGGACAGAAAAAATAGACAAATACACACTCATAGTTGGAAAATTCCATACCTATCTTAATAGCTAATAGGACAAGCAACCAAAAATCAGTGAGACTAAAGAGCTGAGCAACAATTAAACATATATACATATGAGATATTAAACATATACATATGAGATACATAGGACCAATGACAAGTATTTTTTTTCAAGTGCACATGGGATATTTACCAAAATTGACCCTATGCTAGGCTCTAAACTACAATACATTGCAAAAGATTGAAGTTATTCAGAGCATACTTTCTAGCCACAGTGGAATTAAACTAGATGTCAGTAACAAAAAGATAATAACTAAAAAATTAACTTCTAGGAAATTTAAACTCTAAGGTAGTGTATACATTCTCTGGATCAAAACTGAGAACTAACTTGATAGAACAAAGAATAATTTAGAATAATTTTTATATAGGAGGGTCTTAGAAGAAAAGTTCATTAAAAAACTTTACTTATCTTAATAATGATTATCATTGAGTGCCTGCTAAATGCTGTGTTACTTGCTAGGCGTTTTACTCAATTTATCCCGTATAGCAGCCTGTGAGATAGGTTAGGAGGCAGAAAAAAAGACCGATACCATCTGAGTTCCTAGGGCATCCCGTGTGTGATGGGGCTGACAGCAGTCATCCTGGATGATGTAATCTTTTGCTTCAGGGACAGACACTGTGAAATAACTTACTCAATTATTTCCCTTAATCCTTATTCAATAATAATTACTCAATCTGTTCTGCTTTTATCCTCATTTTACAGATGAGGAAACTATAGCTTAGAAGGGTTAGGGACTTGCTAGAGGTCACTAGTACGTGGTAAAATCAGGCTTCGGCACTACCCAATGCCGAACAGGAACTTTGTATAAGTGACCCAATGGCAGATGGGCTCTGAAGACCCAAAAAGTTGCTCTGTTGTTAGATTTATGCCTCTCAGAATATGTTCTTACAAAAGTTTCATGTGACTTGTTACCTAGTCTGAAATCTAAAGAGGAACTAGTGTATGGAAAGTTGGTAACCAGCACAAGAGAATTAAAAGGAGTTATTTTTACTCAGACTCAAGTATCACTTTAATTAAGAAGTGAAACAAAACAAGTTCTCAAGCTCGTTAAGATTAAGTGATAGAAAAGACTGTGATTGTCTCTGTTGGCTTAGTTGTTCTAGAACAACATCGTGTTGTTCTTTAGTATTAGCACAGAAGATAATTTGGGAGAGAAAATAGAGATGTGCCACAGAATAAGATCACTAGTGACTCTAACTTTGATTTATTTCACAAAAAGCAGCTTAAGCACTTCAGTATACTTTGGTATATGTCTTCTTTAGTCACCCGTAGGTATGATTTATATCAAAGCAAGAGCGACTTAGAACTTCAGCTCCTTGAGAAATACACAATAAGACTTGGTTTCCTGAAAGTCATACCTAGGTGTTTGTGGGAGAGAGAGAGGATAGCCACAGAGCAAGCAATGACTAAGAATCTTAACATGGCCAGCAATATTCAGCTAACTTGTTTCTTAACCTTTTCTTTCATAGCAAACTCTGTAGCTTCCAAGGCCCCACCAACAGTTCAGAAACCTACCACAGTAAATGTTCGAACTACAGAAGTCTCACCAACTTCTCAGAAAACCACCACGACACAAACCACCACCCCAAATGCTCCAGGTACAGAAACTCCATCAATTCTTCAAAAACACACCACAGAAAATGTTTCAGCTACAAGAACCCCACCAACTCCTCAGAAACCCACCACAGTAAATGTCCCAGCTACAATAGTCACACCAACACCTCAGAAACCCACCACAATAAATGTTCCAACTGCAGGAGTTTCATCAATACTTCAAAAATACACCTCAGTAAATGTTGCAGCTGCAGGAGTCTCATCAACACCTCAAAGACATACCACAGTAAATGTTTCAGCTACAGGAGTCCCATCAACACCTCAAAAAAACACCACTGTAAATGTTTCACCAACTCCTCAGAAACCTACCACAGTAAATGTTTCAGCTACATTAACCCCACCAACTCTTCAGAAACCCATCAGAGCAAATGATTCAGCCACCAAAGCCCCAGCAGCAGCTCAGACATCTTTCATATCAAAAACCCTATCTACAAAGACCCCTCCTGCAGCTCAGAATCCCACAATGACAAATTCTTCTGCTACACAGGCCACACTAACAGCCCAAAGATTCACCACAGTAAAAGTTGCATTTACGCAGTCTTCTAGCAACACGAAAGTCCACCAATGTACATTCCCCAATGACTAGTGGTCTCAAGAGTACACAAAGATTCCCTTCTGCTCATATTACAGCAACACGGAGTACACCTGCTTCCAGGACAACCAAGCATTTTCATGAAACAACCCCAGATAAAGGAAGTGGAACCAGTTCAGGTCAGTTGACACTGTTCAGGTTTACTGAGTGTGGATGTAATGTGCTATGGTAGAAATAGGAACTTGACCAAGATTGCAGGATTAAATGGTCTCTAATTTATTGTAGCCAGGGTTTTTTCATACTAATACTTTTTGCTTTATTTGGAAGCAGACTTGGATTATACTAGAGCAAATCTTTAAAAAAAGAAACGTTTACAATAATAGAGAAAAAGACTGTGGCCCCATAAAAAAAAATGCTAAATTAAAATTGGTAAAAAAAGAAATTCTGTTTTCTGTAGTAGTTTTAGGGAGTCAACGAATTCGTCAAGACCCCTTCAAAGAACCAAATAAATACTGTCTTTAAGGTTGAGTCCTGGGTCTGGCTCATTGATAGAGACCCATCCCTCAAAGCTTGCTAAGGAATCTTTCCGGATTCCCTAGAGTTGCAGATGTGGTAAAGCATCTCAATAGTGTCGTCTAAGTAATTGAAAATACAGAGATCCTTTCAAATAATTCGTATTACTACAAGCTCTATAAACGATAGGTTCTCAGTGACACCAAGTAATTGTGTTTTATCTGTATAGTTTTACCCATTATGACCATATTTTCAGAATGATTTTATGTATTTCATAATTGTTACCTTAAAGCCTATTTTGCCAGCACCTGGATATTTTTAAGAATTTAAACGTTACAGATGTTATTGTTAAAGTTCCCTTAATACATTTCGCCAGCCCATTTTTCTCCCTCTAAGGCAATTACTGCCCTGAAACTGATGTGCTTACTTCCTGTCTGTTTTCATTCTTATGCTCCATGTATCTTTCCATAAGTAGTACATAATAATATTTCATATTTTTAAAATAATTTACAGAAACTGTATATGTTTCATTGCCTTTTAGCACTCAGCATTGGTTTTGTGGCTTACATTGATTAATTTAGATTTGCTTCACTAATTTTAATTCTTTATGAGGTTTTTTACTTCTTTACAATTTTATGACATCTCTTGGTCTAAAATTTCTAGGTTGAGTATGTCCAGTTTTTAATAGGGCAAGGCAAAGAGAAATAAGCGTCACTTATAAATTTGTTATACAACTTTATTGACATATTTTCTTCTGTAAAAAGTATAAGATAATTTAACAAATTTAAACTGAACCTAATGAGTCAATAATAATATCAATATTTGGGATCAAATTTTACTCTTAGGTACAATTAATTTACTCTTTCAGGACCCAATATAAAATGCCATATTTAACTCTTTTTAATTGAAAAAAAATTATAGCCACCACTTACTGAGTATATACTGTAGGGGTATGTTCCATTCACCTTCTATTTGATGCCACTTGTCGGTACTACAACCTTGCAAAGTATCTTTAGATTGATTTTATCGATGAGGAATTAGAGGCTTAGAGATTAATTCATACAGTTCATATACAGTGCACAGTTTAATCCTGCACTTTTTCTGCTGAGTAATGTTGCTTGTTCTAAATGGCACTCTGAGTCAATGTGTTCACCTCACTTAGGAGAGCAGCTTATTTATTGTTATAATTTTGCTTATCTGAAAGTAAATTTATTTTTGCAGTGTCTCATCCATAATCATTGAAAAATGTAAACAATAAGGTGATATGGTAGTTTTGAGTTTTGATATAGTCTGTTGATAGGGACTTAGTCTTCTTATAGTTTCTTGATAGTAGGATTGGATCAGCAATTATTTGCTGTTTACGTTTTCAAACATGTTTCTTGCCCTCAAGTCTTATAACCAAATTTAAATGGCGTTTGTTTTGGTGGTCAATAATTCTTTATCATAATTTGTATTTATAGTGTTGATTCTGTTGAACAGATATAAACAGTAATGTTTACATTCTACTTGATTAAGTTAATGTGTAATTGTTTTTATAAATTTTTAATTATGGAAATTTGAATTGCTTTTGAGTTTTGTAGTGTAGTTTATTGATAGTATATGAAATTGCTAGCAAATCAATGACTTTAACAAATTTTTGTTTTTAATCCTTTTTTTTCCCTTCATCTATAGGTACTACCCATCTTCTATCTGGTAAGTTTGGCTCTCAGGCAGTTAAAAGAAATTGTTTTCACTGTGGGATATACAATCCATATTCCTGGGAGATAATATTGTCTTCTTGTTTTTTAAAAAAATTATCCTACAGTTTATTTTAAAACTTTTTAGTATGGAAAACTTTAAACATCACTCAAATAGGGAAAATAGTACAGTGAATCCTCATATACTCTCTTGGATTCAGCAATTTTCGACTCATGGATACCCACGTTCCCCACATCCCCTAGATTATTTGGAAAATAATATCAGACATCGTATCATTTCCTTCATAAACATTTCACTAAGTAACCTTTATAAAAACATAACCACGTAGCATACCTAAAAAAATCCGGTAATTCCTTAATATCAGCAAATATTTAGTCAGTATCCAAACTTCCCTGATTATGTTACAATTTTTTAATTGAAACATAATGTTTTATATATTTATGAGGTAAATGTGATATTTTGTTACATGCATGGACTGTGTGATTCTCAATTTGGTATTTGGGGTATTCATCACCTTGAGTATTATTTTTGTGTGTTGGAAACATTTTAGGTCCTTTCTTCTAGTGACTATTAAAAATATATTACACATTA
Source organism: Rhinopithecus roxellana (assembly GCF_007565055.1). Taxonomy (NCBI): domain Eukaryota; kingdom Metazoa; phylum Chordata; class Mammalia; order Primates; family Cercopithecidae; genus Rhinopithecus; species Rhinopithecus roxellana. The sequence goes on along the minus strand of NC_044556.1, from coordinate 75,618,801 downwards.
CTGCTAACTATGCTTACCCTACTCTGCTATTGAATATTAGAACGTAAACTTTCTATCTAATTGTATGCTTATACCCATCGGCCAAAGTCTCTTCATCCTCCCTCCTACTCACACACTTTTCCCAGCCTCTGGTATCTAACATTCTATTCTTTGCCTCCATGAGAACTTTTTTAGGTCTCACATGTGAGTAAGAGCATGTGATATTTGTCTTTTTTGCTTGGCTCATTTCATTTAATATATGGCCTCTAGTTCCATTCATGTTGCTGCAAATGACATGATTTTATTCTTTTTATGGCTGAATGTATTTCATTCTATATATACTAGATTTGTATTTATTTATTTATTTAATTTATTTATTTTGAGACAGGGTCTCATCCTGTCACCCAGGCTGGTAAGCGGTGGTGTGATCATAGCTCACTGCAGTCTCGAACTCCTGGGCTCAAGCGATCCTTCCACTTCAGCCACCCAAGTAGCTGGTACTACAGGTGTGTGCCACGACACCTGGCTAAGTTTTTGAAATTTATTTTTTGTAGAGACAGGATTTCCCTATGTTGCCCAGGCTGGTTTCGAACTCCTGGCCGTAAGCGATTCTTCCGGCCTCCCAAAGCATTGCGATTATAAGTGTGAGCCACTGCACCTGGCCCCACGTTTTCTTTATCCATTTGTACATTGATGGACACTTAAGATGATTCCATATCTTTGCTGTTGTGGATAGTGCTTCAATAAATATGTGAATGCACTTATCTTTTTGATACGTTGGTTTATTTTTCTTTGGATAAATAGTAGTATAATTGCTAGATCATAAGATAGTTCTATTTTTTATGTTTTCAGGAACCTCTATATTGTATTCCACAGTGGCTGTACAAATTTACATTCTCACCAACAGTATATAAGATTTCCTTTTCTTCACATCCTCACCAGCATCTGTTATTTTTTGTCTAAAAATGGTCATTCTAACTGAGGGTAAGAACTGATATCTCTTATGGTCTTGATTTGCATTTCCATGATGATTAGTGATGAGCAGTTTTTCATATACCTGCTGGCCATTTGTATGTTGTCTTTTGAGAAATGTCTGTTCATGTCTTTTGCCTACTTTTTAGTGTGATTATTTGTTTTTTTGCTAGTAAGTTGAATTCCTTGTATATTCTGGATATAGTACCTTTACAGATGAATAGTTTATAGATATTTTCTTCCATTCAACAGGTTGTCTCTTCACTCTGTTGATTGTTTCCTTTGCTGTACACAAGCTTTTTAGTTTAATATAGTCCTATTTATGTTTTTGTTTTTATTGTCTATGCTTTTGAGGTCTTAGCCATTAAACCTTCGCCTAATGTCCTTTAGAGTCTTCCTGATGTTTTCTTCTAGTAATTTTATAGTTGTGGATCTTATGTTTAAGTTTTTAATACATTTTGATTTGATTTTTGAACATGGTAAAGAGCAGAGGTCCAGTTTCATTCTTCTGCATTTGGATATTCAATTTTCCCAGCACTATTTATTGAAGAAGGTATCCTTTTCCCAATGTATGTTCTTGGCACCTTTGTAAAAAATCAGTTAGCTATAAATATGTGGATTTATTTCTGGGTTCTCTGTTCTGTTCCATTATTCTGTGTGCCTGTTTTTATACCAATACCATGCTGTTTTTGGTTACTATAACCTTATATTTTGAAGTCAGGTAGTGTGATGCTGCCAGCTTTGTTTTTGCTCGGGTTTTGTTAGCTCTTTGGACTCTTTTTTGGTTCCACAATCATTTTAGGACTTTTTTTTTTTTTCTATTTCTGTGAAAAATGGCATTGGTATCTTGATAGGGTTGTATTAAATCTTTAGATTGCTTTGGGTGGTATAGTCATTTTAACATTTCCTCTAGGTTTTCCAGTTTGTCAATGTATACTTGTTTATAATAGTCTCTGATATTTTGTATTTCTGTGGTATCAGTTGTAATGTCTCTTTTTGATTTCTGATTTTATTTGGGGCTTCTCTCTTTTTTTTCTTGGTTAGTCCAGCAAGTAGTTTATCAGTGTTGTTTATCTTCTCAAAAAAACAAGTTTTCACTGTATTGTTTTTTAGTCTCTATTTTGTTTAGCTCTGCTCTGATTTTTCTTATTTCTTTCCTTCTGCTAATTTTGAGGTTGGTTTGTTCTTCCTTCTTTAGTTCCTTAAGATGCATTGTTAGATTGTTTATTTGAAATCTTTCTACTTTTTTGATGTAATCATTTGTTGCTGTAAACGTCCCTGTTAGCACTCCTTTTGCTGTGTCTGATAGGTTTTGCTACACTGTTTCCATTACTATTTTTTCAAGAAATTTTTTTTATTTCATCCTTACTTTCTCCCTTGACCTAATGGTCATTCAGAAGCCTGTTTAATTTCCATTTATTTGTATGGTTTCCAAAGTTCCTGTTGTTATTTTCTAGTTTAATTCCATTATGGTTTGAGAAGATACTTGATACGATTTTGACTTTTTCAAATTTATTGAGACTTGTTTGGTATCCTAACATATGTTCTATTCTGGAGATTGTTTCATGTGCCATTGAAAAAATTCTGTGGCTATTGGGTGAACTCTTCTGTTAGTGTCTGTTAGGTCCATTTGGTCTAATGTGCAATTTAAATTCAATGTTTCTTTGTTAATTATTTGTCCAGATGAGCTAATGCTGATGGTGGGATGTTGAAGTTCTTCACAATTATTTTATTGGAGTCTATCCCTTTAGATCGGACGATATTTGCTTTATATGTTTGGGTGCTCCAGGATTGGGTGCATACATGTTTAGAACTGTTATATCCTCTTGTTGAATTGATCTCTTTGTCAATTATGTAATGACCTTCTTTGTCTGTTTTTACTGTTTTTTTTTTTTCCTAAAGTCTGTTTTATCTGATATAAGTACAGCTACTCCTGTTTGTTTTTGGTTTGTGTTAGCATGGAGTATCTTTTTCCATCTCTTTACTTTCAGTCACAATGTGTTTTCACAGATGAGATGAATTTCTTGAAAGAAAGGTAGTTGGGTTGTGTTTTGCATCCATTCAACCAGTATACATTTTTTAAGATGAAAGTTTAATCTGTTTACATTCAGGGTTATTGATATGTGAGGGATTATTCCCATCATCTTATGAATTGATTTGTGGTTGTTTTGTTCTTTTTGTTCTCTCTTATTATTGTAATATAGAGTTTTTCTTTCGTAACATTTTAGTCTTTTCTTTGTGTTTTTGTTCTACAGGGGTTTTTAAAATTTCTGTGTGTTTTCATGATTGTAGATATCATTCTTTCTCTTCTGGGTATAGCACTCCCTTAAGCATTTCTTGTAAGCCATCTCATGGTGATGGATTCCATCAGCTTTCTTTTGTCTGGGAAAGACATTGTTGCTCCTTTATTTATGAAGGATAACTTTCCTAATCCTTGGCTGGTAGTCTTTTTCTTTCAGCTCTTTGAGTATATCATCCTGTTCTCTCCTGGCCTGTAAGGTTTCTGCTGAGAAATCCATTGTTAGTCTGATGGGGTTCCTGTATAGGTGACTAGATGCTTTTCCCTTGCTGTTTTTAGAACTCTTTGTCTTTGACTTTTGACAGTTTGACTATAATTTGCCATGGAGAAAATCTTTTTTTTTCTTTCTTTCTTTTTTTTTCTTTTGAGACAGAGTCTCATTCTGTCACTCAGCCTGGAGTACAGTGGCGCAATCTCAGCTCACTGCAACCTCTGCCTCCCAAGTTCAAGCGATTCTCCCACCTCAGCCTCCCGAGTAGTAGCTGGGATTAGAGGTGTGTGTTACCATGCCTGGCTAATTTTTGTATTTTTAATAGAGACAGGGTTTCACCATGTTAGCCAGTCTGGTCTCGAACTCCTGACCTCAGGTGATCCGCCTGCCTCAGCCTCCAAAGTGCTGGGATTACAGGCGTGAGCCACCGTGCTGGGCCAGAGAAGACCTTTTTAAATTGTATCTACTTGTTGATCTCTGAGCCTCCTGTGTCAGGATGTCTAAATTTCTTGTTAGACTTGAGAAATTTTCCTCTGTCGTTTTAGTAATAGATTTTCTAATCCTTTCATTTTCTCTTCACCTTCTGAGACTCCTAAAATTTGAATAGTTGGGCACTTTAGGGTGTCCCATATGTCATGTAAACTTTGCACATTTTAAAATTATTTTTTCCTTATTCTTATCTGACTGTGTTATTTCAAAAGACCTGTCTTCAAGTTCTGAGATTCTTTCTTCTGCTTGATCTAGCCTATTATTGATGCTTTCAAGTATATTATGTATTTAATATTTCATGAAGTATATTATGTATTTCTTCTTATTATGTATGTCAATTCTTTATTTCCGGAAGTTGTTTGGTTCTTTTATATGTATATTTTTTGGTAAACATCTCATTAATATCCTGAATTGTTTTTCTGATTTCTTTGTATTTTTTTAAAACAAATTTTAAAATTTGTATCTCACCTCTCTGAGCTTTTTTAGTATCACAACTTTGAATTCTTTTCCCAGAATTTTGTAAATTTACTCTTGATTGGGATCTGTTGCTGGAGAATTATTGTGTTCCTTTGGTGGTATCATATTTTCTTGGTTTTTCACGTTTCCTGCCTCCTGAAGTTAATATATGTGCATCTGATGTGATACTTGTGGTTTCTAATTTTTTGAATTTGCTTTTGTAGGGGAGGACTTTTCCTGAAGATGTATTTATGGTGTCTGTTAGGTGGGGCACTTTGGCTTTGATTCTGGGTGCATGCAGTAGTGTAGTTTCTGTAAGACCTTCAGCTGTAAATAGCATCAGTGGTATCTGTCATTTCCTCAGTGCCTTAGGATGCAGTTACTAGTGGAGATTTGCTAGGGAATAGGATGCCATGTGGGCCAGTCTTCAGACCCAAGTGTTGGCAGTGGTGGGCTGAGTTTGCCTGTCCTTGGGCCCAGGATGATATTGCTGGCACCAGTGTTAGCAAGCCCAATCAGGCCAGGTATTGGTGGGTCTCTAGGTGGGTTTCCAGGTGGCTCACTTGGGTGCCAGAAATGATAGGCGACCTGGTTCTCAGGCTACTTGGCAGCAAGTGGGGGCATGGGTGATGGCAGTAGTAGTGGTGGGACAACCCTGTGGGACACAAGCAGTCTGTGCCGGTGTTGGCTGTGGCTGTGGTGATTGGGCAGGTCAGTTTCCAGGTCTGCAGGTGGCTTGGCAGCTGTGATGTTAGTGGCAGGTTGAGTGGGCCTGACTTCAGACCCCAGGATGAGTGCTCAGCTGCCAATGGTGGTATACTGGCTGAGCATCTAGGCACCTAGATGGCAGGCTTGGGTACTGAGAGAGTGAGGCTGGGCCAGGGGGACTTGTCCTCAGGCCTCCCTGTGGTGCATGTGAGTGCTGGCTGTGGTAGGACGGGATAGAGTATTCCTCGGCCACTGGTGGAATGCTTAGGTGAGGACAGTGTGGCTGTGCTGTGGACCAGCAACTTGGGAGAGCAGAATTGTTTTCATTTGGGAGCAGCCACAGAGAGGTGGCTGGGGCACATGCAGTTTGCTCATGCCTCAGCCCAAAGCAGCCAGCAGCAGCCATAGCTTCATGCATTGGAATTTGTCCTCAAGGAACCAAAAAATGCCTGGCTGCTCCTCTATTGGGGGTGCCAGGTTGCTGCCAGTGGCTCCTACTTTGGCTCAGGCAACAGTGGCCCCAAAGCAAGATGCAGTCTGGGAGGGACTGGGCTCTCAAAATAGTGTTGTGCTGTGGCTGTTTAGGACTCAGGGGTTTGTAGTACTCAGTGTGAACTTACTCTCTGGAGTAAGGCCATCCCACTGTCTCCAGGCAGCTTCCTATGTTATATCTAGGGCCTATGAGAATCAAGGGACTCCTGTAGGGAGTCCCATTTTACCCATTTTACCCATTGTGGGAGTCTTCAGAGGGAATGTGGACTGGTGGGGTTCTCTCATGTACTCTTTTCCTGCATTAGGGAGTCTCTCCAGGCTCCCAGACAATCTCAGCCAAACAGGCTGCCTTGCTTCTGTCTCCTTCCTTGCTTTGGTGCATCCTGTCACTTGTTTGTTAAATTCTAGTGTTCTGTCTTTGATGATCTCTTCAAAATGTGATTATGTAGTCACTACTTAGGTTTCTTTCCATGGAAGAGGAGAGGACCAGAGGCATCTAGTCAGACATCTTGAAGCCACTCCCCCAATATTGTCTTAGGAAAACAATCAACATGTAGTGTGCGTGGATACCAAAGGGAAAATGGGTAAACACATTTTTTTCTTCCACCTTTTATTTTAGGTTTGGGAGGTACAGGTGAAGGTTTGTTACGTGGGTAAATTGCGTGTCATTGGGGTTGAGTGTACATACAATTTCATCACCCAGGTAGTGAGCTTAGTGCCCAACAGGTAGTTTGGTGATTCTCACCCTCCTCCCACCTTCCATTCTCAAATAAGCCCCGGTGGCCGTTGTTCCCTTCTTTGCATCCATGTGTACTCAGTGTTTAGTTCCCACTTATAGGTCAGAAGATGTAGTATTTGGTTTTCTGTTCCTGCATTAATTCACTTAGGATAATGGTTTCCAGCTGCATCCACATTACTGCAAAGGACATGATTTCATTCCTTTCTATGGTTGTGTAATATTCTATGGTGTATATATACCACATTTTCTTTATCCAGTCCATCACTGATTTGCATCTAGGTTGATTCTATGTTATTGTGAAAAGTGCTGATGAACATACGCATGAATGTGTCTTTATGGTAGAATGATTTATGTTGATTTAGGTATATACCCAATAATGAGATTGCTAGGTCACATGGTAGTTCTGAGTTCTTTGAGAAATCTCCAAACTGCTTTCCACAGAGGCTGAAACTAATTTACGTTCCCACCAGCAATGTGTACATGTTCTCTTTTTTCCACAACCTTACCAACATTTGTTATTTTTTCACTTTTTAATAATAGGCATTCTGTCTGCTATGAGATGGTATCTCATTGTAGTTTTGATTGCATTTCTCTAATGATTAGTGATGTTGAGGATTTTTTCCATATGCTTGTTGGCCTTACATATGTCTTCTTTTGAGAAGTGTCTGTTTCTGTCCTTGGCCCATTTTTTAATGGGTTGGTTTGATTTATGTTTATTTGTTTAAGTTCCTTAGAGATTTTGAATATTAGAACTTTGTTAGATGCATAGTTTGCAAATGTTTTCTCCTTTTCTGTAGGTTTTCTGTTTTCTCTGTTGACGTATTTTTTTTTTTTTTTTTTTTTTTGCCATGCAGAAGCACTTTAGTTTAATTATGTCCCACTTGTCAATTTTTGTTTTTGTTGCAATTACTTTTGGAGACCTCATCATGAAGTATTTACTAACACCTATATCAGAATGGTATTTCCTAGGTTTTCTCCTAGAGTTTTTATACTTTTACATTTTAGGTTTAAGTCTTTAATCCATATTGAGTTGATTTTTGTATATGGTGAAAGGTAGGGGTCCATTTTCAATCTTCTGCATGTGGCCAGCCAGTTATAGCATTTATTGAATAGGGAATCCATTCCCCATTGCTTGTTATTGTCAACTTTGTCAAAGATCAGATGGTTGTAGGGGTATGGCTTTATATCTGGGTTTTCTAACCTCTTCCTTTGGTCTATGTGTCTATTTTTGTACCAGTACCATGCTCTTTTGGTTACTGTAGCCTTATAATATAGTTTGAAATCAGGTAGTGTGATGCTTCCAGCTTTGTTCTGTTTACTTAGGATTGCTTTGGCTATTTGGGTTCTTTTTAAATTCCATATGAATTTTAAAATATATATTTTTTAGTTCTCTGAAAGATATCATTGGTAGTTTGACAGGAATAGCATTGGATCTATAAATTGCTTTGGGCAGTGTGGCCCCTTTTAAAATTTTTTTATTATTATTATAATTTTTTTGAGACAGAGTCTCACTCTCACTCTGTCACTCAGGCTGGAGTGCAGTGGCATGATCTTGGCTCACTGCAACCTCCATCTCCTGGGTTCAAGCGATTCTCTTGCGTCAGCCTCCCAAGTAGCTACGATTACAGGTGCACACCACCACACCCAGCTAATTTTCGTATTTTTAGTAGAAATGAGGTTTCACTATGTTGACCAAGCTGGTCTCAAACTCCTGACCTCAAGTGATCCACTTGCCTCAACCTTGCAAAGTGCTGGGATTACAGGCATGAACCTCCATGCCCAGCAGTATGGCCCTTTTAAAAATATTGTTTCTTCCTATGCATGAGCATGGAATATTTTTCCATTTGTTTATGTTGTCTCTGTCTTCTTTGTTTTCTATTTCTTATACAGATCGTTCACCTCCCTGGTTAGCTGTATTCATAGGTATTTTATCCTTTTGTAGTTATTGTGAATAGGTTTGCATTCTTGATTTGGCTGTCAGCTTGACATTGTTGGTGTATAGAAATGCTTCTGATTTTTGTACCCCGAAGCTTTACTGATGTTGTTTAACAGTTCTAAAAGCTTTTAGGTAGAGACTCTGGGGTATTCTAGGTTTAGAATCATATCATCTGTGAAGAGAGATAGTTTACTTCCTATCTTCCTATATGGATGCCTTTTCTTTCCCTTGCCTGATTGCTATGGCTAGGATTTCCAGTACCATGTTGAATAGGAATGATAATAATGGACATCCTTGTCTTGTTCTGGTTTTCAAGGTGAATGCTTCCAGCTTTTGCTCATTCAGTATGACATTGGCTGTGGGTTTTTCATAGATGGCTCTTATTATTTTGTGGTATGTTCCTTTGATGCCTAGTTTGTTGATGACTTTTAACATGAAGGGATGTTGAATTTTGTCAAAAGTGTTTTTGGCAACAATTGAGATGATCACGTGGTTTTTTGTTTGTAGTTCTGTTTATGTGATGAATCACATATATTGATTTGCATGTGTTGAGCCAACCTTGCATCCCAGGAATAAAGCCTACTTGATTGTGGTACGTTAGGTATTTGATGTGCTGCTGGATTCTTTTTGCTAGTATTTTGTTGAGAATTTTTGCATTTACTTTCATCAGGGATTTTGGCCTGAAGTTTTCTTTTTTGTTATGTCTCTTTGCCAGATTTTGGTATCAGAGTGATGCTGGCCTTATAAAATGAGGAGTCCCTCTTCCTTGATTTTTGGCATAGTTTCAGTATGATTGGTACTGGCTCTTGTTTGTATGTCTGGTGGAATTTGGTTGTGAATCCATCTGGTACAGGGCTCTTTCTGGTTGGTAGGTTTTTAAAATTACTGATTCAAATTAAGAACTTGTTATTGGTCTGTTCAGGTATTTAATTTCTTCCTGGTTCAATCTTAAGAGGTTGTATTTTTCCAAGAATTTACGATTTATTTTACATTTTCTAGTTTGTGTACATAGAGGTGTTCAAAATAGTCTCTGAGAGTGTTTTGTATTTCTGTAGCATTGGCAGTAATATCCCCTTTGTCATTTGAGATTGTGTTTATTTGGATTTTCTCCCTCTTTATTAGTCTAGCTAGCTATCAATCTTATTTATTCTTTCAGAAAACCAGCTTTTGGTTTTGTTGATCTTTTGTATTCATTTTTGCATCTCAGTTTTATTCAGTTCAGCTCTGATTTTGGTTATTTTTTTTTTCTTCTGCTAGCTTTTGGGTTGGTTTCCTCTTGTTATTTCTAGATCCTCTAGAGGTGCTGTTACTTTGTTAATTTGAGATTTTTCTAACATTTTGATGTAGGTGTTTAACGCTACAAACTTTCCTCTTAACATTGTTCTGGCTGTGTCCCAGAGACTCTGGCATGTTGTATCTTTGTTTTCAGTAGTTTCAAAGAATTTCTTGATTTCTGCCTTAATTTTCAGAATACCAGAAGTCATTCAGGAGTAGGTTGTTTAATTTCCATGTAATTGTATAGTTTTAAGAGATCTTCTTGGTATTGATTTATATTTTTATCATGCTGTGGACTAAGAGTATGGTTAGTATGATTTTGGTTTTTTTAATTTGTTTAAAATTGCTTTATGGCTGAGTATGTGGTCAATCTTAGAGTATGTGCTATATGCAGATGAGAAGAATGTATATCCTGTTGTTGTTGAGTGTAATGTTTTGTAGATGTCTGTTAAGTCCATTTGGTCAAGTGTCAAGTTTAGGTCATGAATATCTTTGTTAGTTTTTTGCCTTGATTATGTGTCTAACATTGTCAGTGGGGTGTTGAAGTCTCCCACTATATTGTGTGGTTATTTCCATCTCTTTATCGGTCTTTAAGAACTTATTTATCAATCTGGATGATCCAGTGTTGGATCTGAAAAGAGTAATAAAAACATTATCATTACTACCATTATTATTTATTGTGGTTATTTTATATTTTGAATGAACTTCTAAGCTAAAAGATTTATCTTGAAAGATTCCAACTGTTGGAATTCACTTTGTTTTAAATAGAAATAAAAGTGTTTCAAATGAAAGTCTGATGATTTAATGATCCCAAAAGTGATGAGTTTAACACATGAGTTTTTTCTCACCTGCTCAATGGCACTCAATGAAGGTTTGAAATGCCTTTTTTTTTCTGAAATTCTTTAAGTATTATACCCTTTGATTTTCTAGAAAACTTTCCTTAGTGTTAGTTGGAATTCCAGCTTCTGTTAAAAAATAAAGAGGATGTCCTTCCTTCTTAAATTGGACATATGGCAACATTTTTGTGTGTGTGATTTCATATTTGTAGGACATAAACCTGAAAATTATATTCATTAAATTTATTCCGTGCATGAGGTTACTCTTCTTTAAAGATAAATTAACTCTACTGCAAGAAAATTGTTTCATCGATTGCACTGTAATATAAGTAAAATGATACAGATGATCTTTGAATTTTGAAGTATTTGATTTTTTTTTCCTGTTCTGCTAAGGAAGAAAGACCAACTGATGTTACAGAACTTTCCAATTTGCCTTGTAAATGAAGCGTGTGTTGTGAATTTTAAATCTGTTCTTCCATTGGCTCTGTGTAAGTGTTTCCCAATTTTTTTGTGTGTCAGAGGGGCGTTAATTCTTGCTCTCTTCTCACCAAAGACCTTTTTAGACATTTTTTTCTTGATCATCGTCCACACACATATACTGTAAATCAGTTTATGTATCACATATATATCTGCACTCTATACTTAAAAAAGGAATTTTTTTTTTTACTTTCATCAGGTATCACCCCCATTGAGAATGCTTGCTTTCTGTTGGTTTTGTTTTTATTTTTTTAAAAGACAAAATCATACAGAAGAAATAACTTAACCTCTGGAGTCAAACCAGTCGGACGTCGGTTTGAATCCTGTTTTTTTCACTTAGTAATTATTCAACCCAAGTGATTAACTTAATCTCTCTGAGGCTGAATTTCCTCATTTAAGAGATAGAGATTGTGTTTCCTATGTGAAGTATTTGAAGCTTAATGTGATTAGTGGATATGAAAACTCCAAGCACAATCCTAAAAGTTGAATAAATACTAGCTTGAGGAAGTCACTGCGTGCAATCACTATTATTTTCCTAAGCTGGATTTCTGATAATTTTATCACTCCCTCTGGCCACACCAAAAAGTAAAACAGTCTTTTATTCAGGTAATATTTACATGTTTTCTCTGTGGCAAGTACTGTACTGATATTTTTTTAATGTATTATTTCATATTATTCTCACAACAATCTTATAGTGTAGCATTTATATCCCATTTTCAGCTAAGAGAACTGTGGTTTTGCAAGATTTGTAACTTGCCCTTCACAGAGCTAGTAGGCAGTAAATAGAGGCAGATGACTAGTTTCTCTTATTACCAGGTTTGTTTGTTTGTTTGTTTATTTATTTATTTATTTATTTATTTTGAGGGGGGACAGGGTCTCACTCTGTCACCCAGGCTGGCGTGCAGTGGTGCAATCTCAGCTCACTGCAACCTCTGTTTCTCAGGTTCAGATGATCTTCCCAGGTACTTTAAAAGATAGAAAGGTGCTCATCCTAGTGACAGACCAAGAGACTATACAACGCAAATTGGACAGTTAAGGTGCCCTGATTCCCTACAGTATTGCTTTATTCCCCTCTGTTGCCAAAGTCCTATACTGAGACATTCATAAGTCCTTCATGGGGACTAACAGATCAATTTAAAGAATAATAAATAAGAAGTCAGGAAATACTCAATGAAATATAGAAAATATTTTTTCTGTATCCCCTAACAATTGTGTACTTATTTATCCTTTAAACTTGAATATGGCTTATATTACAGACTAGCCCAAATCTAAATGTACTTTCAAGAGTCTTGACACTTAAGTAGGTATTTGAAATTAATAAGATGTGGTTACAGGGGTCTTTATGTCTTATTACATGCCCCTATACATGACAAACTTAAGTCCCATTATAAAGTAACATCAGTTATCTGTCTGTTATGCAGGTTTAAGTCAGATAATATAATCATATAATCTTTCTGTGATATGTTTAGCCTGGAAAAGGAAGTGTGTGAATTTCCCTTATTAAAAAAATTGAAGAAATACAGAGGTACAGAAAATCCAGCAATGATGGCAAAACATTTAAAGGGTCCTGTGGATGTCTCTCTGAGGAAGCAGAATTGAAACTGCGTTTACAAAATGGAAAATTTAAGATTACTCAAGCATACTGTTTTTCAAATCATTTACGAAAATCTCTTCCCAGGGTGACTTCACTTGTCGATAGACCCTGTATTCTGTTACGTTAAGTATGATATAAGCAAGAACAAAATCTTTCCACAACTTTGCTTTTTCATAGCACATGGATTGCATTTCCACTTTGTTAGCTCTGCAAGTTAGACCTTTTGAAGTGTCTAGGTCATCCCACATTTCTTCAAAAAAGATGATGTGCATCCTCTAGGTAACTGCAGTTCTTGTAGGTAGGTAGGTGGAATTCTAACTTGAGTTTTTTGGCAGTGAAGATGATACCCTATATATTAATGTAGTATCTGTCTAATGTAAATTTTGTTTGATGAATATCAGGTATTTTATGGAAAATGTTTCAAACAGTTAAAATTAGGGCCTGAATCTGGGGCTAGAAGTAAGTTTTTCTCCGGCAGTAAACTGATTTATTCTTTCTTGGTCTGTTTTCTTATCTGGAAACAAGATATTCAGTGCAATTTAATACATATTTGTTAAACACTTTCTACTGTACTACTGTTTGCCATGCACTGTGTTAATAAGGAGAGGTGATCAAATGAGATAATAGGTGGCAAACTGCTTTGCAATGTTTTCAACACTACAGAGATACAGTTCTACATGATGGAGAACCTTACTAAAATACTCCTTTTGTAGGGGAGAAAACCTTTTTCTAACATCATGTTATTTTCCTACCTAAGAGCTCTTCAGTTTAATCTTAGGAACATTGGAATCATAATTATTATTTCATTCATTATTTCATACTTTCATTTATACCAAGTTGCATAAATCTTAATGTTGATTCACCTTTGGTTTTCTGTAGATACCAAGTGAATTTTGAGATCATAAACAGTTGCCTTTGAGCCTGGAAGTTTTGTTTCTAATTTGGGAGATCATATGCTCATTAATTTACTAAGAAGATAACGTAGAATTTTGTTTTTCATACTTCTGTGTTTTGCCCTGGTTTTCTGTTAAAGTATCAGCTTCTACAGTTTCTTCTAGAACTATGTATATGTGTTGATCATTGTTCTGGGAATAGCCTTTTCCTTCTGTCATCCGGATGTTCTAGATCACTCTGAATCTTCTATCTTGATTTAGCATTCAAATAAAAAATGAGATATTGAAAATGATGGAATTAGTGGGAACTGGTGACAGGAAGGGGGAAACCCAAAATTTTTTAGAAGCTGTGATTTATTTCATGGATAGTCTTTCTAAGTTAATGATACAATCCTAGGGGATCAGTTAAATAAACTGATAAAGTGAAATACTGTAAAAACTTACCTGTGGTAGAAATAGGTGTTTTTTAAATCACAATTTCCATATGGCAGTGCAATTGTACAGTGTCTCTATTTTGCTGATTTGGAGCCAAACACACTCATTAGCCACGTTAGATTCAGTTACTATTCTAGTGTCATCTGTCATTTCCTTTGTAGTACAGACCAACAGAGTTGAGTCCAAGGACACTGGACAGGGTTGATGGTGGTGGGGGTAGGGGGGTGTTGGTGAGAAAAGGGAGAACAAGGATGGTGAGAGAAAAGGGCAAATGGGTACATTTGAGAAGACAGATTGTGTAAGCTATGAAAGTGATTTGATATTGACCAACTTACTTGACCAATTATTTGCTGTTGTTCAGCTCAAAATAGTGCTTTGGATCTTAAAAGTGAATATAAATTTTTGAAATGAAATTTAATCTACAATAGGCTGAACACTAAAAAGCATATTCTGTAGGCAAAGTAAATATAGTCTGCCCTCTAATCTCAGATGATAATAGTACAGGCATATTTCCTGTGATGGAGAAATGTCTACATATCTGTTATATCTACTATAAACTAGGTAAATGTCCTTCCCGTTAACCACTTATGTTAATGTTCCTTCTTTCTGAGACTCAGTTTACTTGTCTAAAAAATGAAAGTGAGCTCTAAGATACTTTCTAGCTCTAAAATAACAAAATTCTGTCATCATATTTGAATGCTCAACGATCAAAACATTTAAAATCGAGCATGATTGGGTTGAAACACTTTAGAAGCCTCTCAAATCTGTCAAAAAATTTTATTTGAGCATTGTGATACTCTAAATACATTTCTTCCTTTTTCTTTCAAAGAAAACAGGACAAATAAAACATGCATTTGTCAAAAACGTGTGACATAAGGAAGTCATATACAAAATGCAATTAATATCTCCTATTTTTTAACTCACTTCATAACCAGTATGTTTGTCATTGTAAAACTATAATGTAATTTTACTTGCTCATGTTTCTATTAACTGTGTTACCATATCTTTTCCCCTTCAAGGATTTCTTGCTGGTACTATATTAACTGGTACCCTAATTCTAGTCATTGGAATATGGAAAATCAGGGTGAGCAGAAATTCTGATGATTTTTTAAAATTTATTCTTAGTTTATTTCCAGTAAAATTTGGTACTGTATCAGTAGATGACTCTCTTAGCTTTATTTAAATTTTGGCATGTCTCCGTATTCATTTTTGTCTGTAATTACTATCCTGGATTAACAGACTTCATGTCTGTTTTTCCTCAATATATTCAAAGGCACATTTCAAAGCAAAGTGACTTGAAGTCTCATTTTGTGATCTATCGATCCACTGATTTTTTTTTCCACTCAGTATAATTTATGGTAGTATCTAAGAAGCAAAGAAGTCTAGGAAAAATCAAACTCTAACATACTGTGAAATTGCCCGTGATTAGGGCTTTTTCTCAGTTATATTAATAGATGCCAGTCCAGCTCAAAACAGCGCAGTGGTTAAGAGAGCAGACTCTGGAGCCTGACGGCCCAGTTTGAATCCTGGATCTGCCATCTGGGAGTTATTTGACTGTGAACAATTTAACCTCTCTGTGCCTCAGTTTACTTATTTGTAAAATGGTGGAAATATAGTACCTACCTCATGTGACTATAGTAAGGATCAAATGAGTTGCCACCTGTCAAGTGCTTAGAACATTGCTTGGCACATAGTAAGCACTCAGATATTAAAACAACAACACACACACACACATCAGTATTATTTAAAATATCTAATCTGCATTGAATATACATAATGTATAATGTATAATGTATAAATGTCACCATTGGCTCTGATGTGTCCTGTAGCAAAGAATGATTTAAATTGACCCTCTTCTGTTTTGTAGTTTTAACTGTTCAGAAAACTACTTGTGGAATTTATACAAACTTGAGTTATTTCTAAGCTGCCCTAATGCCTGTCCATTTTTCCCATTAATAAGAGAACTATAATTTAATGCTGTTATTGAATTGTCTGTTTTAATTCTTTGGATGATGTGACCTATCTCCTTTTTACCCTCTACAATTTTTCTACTTAAATCAACAATATTACTTAAGCCTATTATAAGTTAAAGTATGTAAATATTTTTTGACTCACTAAATGAGTCAGTCTTTTGGAAAAATATTTGACCATTAGGTCCAGGGGAGTGATTAATAATTTTTACAGGCATTTGTTTAATATCAACAAAATATTCTAGCTGTCATGATAGCAAATATAGTAAGACATGACTTTTTCTCCAGATATATCAGTAATGTTTTAGGAATGTGATTTAGAACCTAACAAAAACTCAGTTAGTTCTAAGTCATCTAAAGTGAGTTGGTATGGAAGCATCAGCAAAGCTACTCTGAAAAAAAATTAAACCACCAATCCTATGTACTTTCTTGTATTTGTTCCAACTCTCCTTTTGAAATACTGTTATCAATTTATCAAGTTATAAAGTATCAATGTATAGAGTATTATCAATTTACCAAAGCTACTGCTTTGAGGCTCTCTGGATCAGTGGGAGTGGAGACTGGGTGGGGCAGGACAGCAGGATGTGGTAAGTTTACCAGGTGCTTTCTCTTGGCTTTCATCAGTTTCTTTACATACTTTGGTAAGGTGATTGGCTGTGATACTTGTATGTCCTATTAAGGAACATAGAAGGAAGGAATACAGTAACTTCTGCTTATCCTTGGTTGGGGGCAGGGTGTTTCAAGACCCCCCAGTGAATGCCTGAAACCACAGATAGTGCCTAACTCTATATGTGCTGTGTTTTTTTCTCGTATGTACATACCTATGAGATAAAGTTTAATTTATAAATGAGGCACAGTAAGAGATTAACACTAACTAATAATCAATTAGAACAATTTATTGTAGCAAAAATTATGTGAATGGGGTCTCTCTCTCAGAATATCTTATTGTATTATACTCACCTATTTTCAGATTGCAGTTGACTGTGGGTAACTGAAACCACAGATAAGGAGACTAGTGTATTTGTTTTGAATTGTATTTTGGGGTTTTGCGGTGAACTTAGTTGCTTATTTTCTGAATTAGAGGGAAACTCTTGCAAACTCCTAAGAAAAATTTGTCTTTTTTATGTGCACATAAAAAGTATTCCATTTGCCTTATTTTGGAAGCATAAGCTGTTGAGGGTAAGAGCTAGCTTTACATATGTTTGGCTAGCCTCCTGATTTCATACTGATTTAATTAAATATTTGATCTTAATCAAGACAGGATATGGTTAATGTGCAAGTGATAATGTGGTTTCATTGAAGATTCTTCATGTTTGCCTGTCAGAGGATTGATTTATTTCTTTTAGAAGAGTTAGGTCTATATGATAAATTTTAGTTTAGGGATGGAAGTGTAAGCAGATGCCTGACTTTGTTTTTTGTTGGAAATGACAGTTATATAATTCAATTCAATAGTTTTTTTATTCTCTACTATTCAGCTCTTACAATGCACATGAGAGCAACAAAGTACTCAATGTTGTGTTTGACCATTTAAGTGTGACTGATGGTCCCTCAGAAATAAGACTTTCTGGTAAATTATAAAAGGTATATATGATTTAATAACATCACATTTCTGTATCTTGTAAAATATCCATTAATACCCTTGGCTAGGGGGTTCTTCATGACTTTTAAAGGACAATAGAGGCTTGAGTCAATACTGGCGTTAGAGTTGTTTTTTTCTTTGTTGAATGAATGACTAGCGCATCGAATCATTACTGTGACACGTTGTCAGTTCTGGACTTGGTAGCACTATGCTTATTATCTCATCCTACGTTTTGAAGTCAGTTTATTGTAATGATTAGATGTATAATGCCACAAATATTTGGGGGGAAAGGGATGATATATTAGGACTTAAAGAGAATGCCTTCATTATGATAATTTGCATCATGAGATGGTTGACCTACCTTGTATTTCTCCTTTTGCTTGGTGGCTTTTAGAGTTTTCATTATTTAAGAAAAAATATAATATGTGCTAAGATATCCTTTTATAGGTCATGTTTGTAGATCTTAAAAGACATCTCATATCTTTATACAAAATTGTCACACAAAAATAACTTTGTGTAAATGTATCTGTAAAACTGAGTGTCTTCATCTCTCAATCTTCTCTTCCACATGTAGTAGTATTCAGGGGGTTTTATTTATTTTTATTTTTTTTAACATCTCCCACACTTAGGAATTCATTGACTTTTAATTTGAGGGTACCCTAATTCATTCTAGCTTAGCCACTCTTCATCTCGAGAAACTAAAAACTCCATGTCATATTTTAGTTTTTGCTGTAGCTGATAAACCCCACCTGTAAAATCTTGTCCATATTCTATTACCATTTTTTTTTGTTTTGCACCCCAAATTAACTGATTGTTTTTGGCGATTTATCACATAGTAACTAAAAATTAATGTTTATCACTAGTAAATAAAATCATTTTGATTTTAACTTTTTACATTTTCAGGGTACACGTGTTTCACGTTGACAGGTTTGCTTGGGACGCTAGTAACCATGGGCTGGCTGACTTAGCCAAAGAAGAGTTAAGAAGAAAATACACACAAGTATACAGACTGTTTCTAGTTTCTTAGACTTATCTGCATATTGGATACAATAAATGCAATTGTGCTTTTCATTTAGGATGCTTTCATTGTCTTTAAGGTGTGTTAGGAATGTCAACAAAGGAGAAAAAAGGCAGTCCCAGAATCACATTCTCAGCACACCTCTACCTCTTGAAAATAGAACAACTTGCAGAATTGAGAGTGATTCCTTTCCTAAAAGTGTAAGAAAGCATAGAGATTTGTTCATATTTAGAATGGGAACACGAGGAAAAGAGAAGAAAAGTGATTTTTTTCCCACAAGATCTGTAATGTTATTTCTACTTATAAAGGAAATAAAAAATGAAAAACATTTGGATATCAAAAGCAAATGAAAACCCAATTCAGTCTCTTTTAAGCAAAATTGCTAAAGAGAGATGAACCACATTATAAAGTAATGTTTGACTGTAAGGCATTTTCATTTTTCCTTCAGGTTGGCAAAATATTTTAAAGGTAAAACATGCTAGTGAGCCAGGGGTGTTGATGGTGACAAGGGAGGAATATAGAATGAAAGACTGAGTCTTCCTTTGTTGCACAAATACAGTTTGGAAAAAGCCTGTGAAAGATGTCTTCTTTGACCTAATGTCTTTAAAAGTATCCAGAGATACTACAGTATTCACATAAGAAAAGATTATATGTTATTTCTAAAGTGAGATGTCCATAGTCAAATTTGTAAATCTTATTCTTTTGTAATATTTATTTATATTTATTTATGACAGTGAACATACTGATTTTACATGTAAAACAAGAAAAGCTGAAGATATGTGAAGAAAAATTTATTTTCCCTAAATAGAAATAAATGACTGATCCCATTTTTTGGTCTCATGTAGTATTTGAAATTTATTCTTAAACATGACTACTTTATTTCTGAATAAGAAATTCCCTACCTGCCTCCTACAAGCAGTCCAGAATGCTGTCTCTTGGTTGTCCTAGTGTGAATAATTTTCAGTTACTTTAAAATTATATTGTACTTTCTCAAGCATGTCGTATCCTTTCCTGTCAGAGTACCTATATTACTTGTTCCTGATTTACCTGAAGACAATCTGATTAATTTCTAGGTTTTTACCATATTCTTGTCATCTTGCCAATTACATTATAGGTATTAGGCTAGACTAAGATGTACTAGTTATATGGAATGTAACTAGATTTATTATGGCAATGTTTATTTTGTCATTTTGCTTCATCTGTTTTGTTGTTGAAGTACTTTAAATTTCCTATGTTCATGGAATTTCACTGTAAAGACTTTAATGTGTATTTCTCAAAATAAAACTTTTTTTTCTCCTTAACCACAGTTATCACAACTAGCAGTACTATCAATAATTTCCTAATAGTTTCTAATATTAGGAAATTCTTTGAACTTTCCTAGAAGTTCTAAGAGTAGGCACATATCCACCTATCCATTCATTCATTTGTTAAATGTGAGGGCCTGCTCTGACTATTCTGTAATAACCCAGTGCTTCCAGGGATAGCAGTAACACTGGCTCAGCTATTCAGAAAAAAAGCTGAGTCCCTACTATGTGCAAGCTGCCGTATGCTAAATGTGAGCTTACCAAGATAAATACAAATGTCTGCCCTCAAGTTGCTTATAGTTTGCCACAGGAAGACCAAAATATATACTTATTGAGAGAAAGAAGATAAAGTTATAAGGGTTACAGCCCCAAATATGATGGGTGCTTAAGCTGTTTGTTAACATTCAAGGCAGGAAGCTGATTGAGAAAGCAATAATAGATGAGATTATAATGGCAGGATGGTTGAAGTAGGAAAGGCTTAGAGCAAGGGCTAGACTATGTCATGTGTTCTGTGTAGATGTGAAAATTATAAGCTCTAGACTTTTTATTCTGCTCAATCAAATTAGAATCAATGAGCATAAAATAGGTTTATAATAGCAAGAACTTGCTGTCTTTGGATAAGGGTAAAAGCGGAAATGCTATTTAACAGTCATTTACCTGGAAGAAAATATAAACAATAGGCTTGCTAAGGGTAAAGCTATTTTCTTGTAGGATTTCTGTTTACGGTGTATCCTGTAGTTATGAGGTTGAGCGGTTTTATTTTTGCTCAGGATAACGTCTCCTATGAGATTTTACTTTGCAAAGGTTGTATTGCTTTTCCTCTCGAGACTGATGTATTTGTTACAGCAAGTTATACCTGCTCACCGTAGAAATTTGAGTTTTATAATATTTAGCCCAATATCACTGTCACTTTTCTGGGAACACTTGAAAACATGAATAGTTTTTGTCTTGTCACACCCTAACCCTGTTTGCTTTGGTTAATGTCCAATGTGCATATGCCTCATTTTCCTCCCACCCGTCCTGAGTGTTTTCTTCCTCCTTCCTGAAACTAAAAACAGCCCATTCCCTGAAGGTACTGCTTCCTTTGCAGCCTATTCCAGTGGTGGCTGGTTTATTTTCATGCATATGACTCATTGTTAAGAGGTGGTGGAGGTGTTTTCCTTGTTCCTCACTGTCATGTCTTCCATCTCAACCCCCACCCACAACTCTTTAAAAAGAGTAGCTGTCCATTCACTCTGTAGGGTAATTTACTAAAATGTCAAATGTTTTCCTTATAATTCTCCTTGGTGAAAAGCATGGATTCTGGAGACAAATCGGAGCCCTGGCATTTATCAGCTGCAGGACTCAAGGGATATTCCTTGTCAGTGTACCTTAGTTATCTATGTGTAAAGTGGGCCTACAATCAGTACCAGCCTCATAGGATTTGCAATGAGAATTAAGTTAATACACATAGAGCTTAAAATGGTGCCAGTCATGTAGGAAGTGCTCAGTAAGTTTTAGCTCTTTTTGGTGCACAGGTGGAGAGATTGCCTTAGGTGGAAGCATGCAGGGCTTCTGTAGATACCAGGAAGGAACTGTTTGCAGGTGGATTGGAGATGCCCATGGTGGCAGCTTTTGGAAATTGATTTCACATTTCTTCTGTTTTCTCAGGGACATATACATCAAGGTCATCATGAAAATGATGACACGTGAGGAGGTGTTATGTTTGAAGACAGGCAGAGAAGGAAAGGACTAGAGACATTTAGTCAATTAACAGGCCATGCTAAAGACCCAGTTGAGGTGAGTGCTCATGAATTTAGAGAGCAATCATCAAGCTTGGTTCTGAGTTTTTCTGCAGTCATATTTAGCTTTCTAGAGATGGTCTCAGAAAAAACCAGTTGCTTGGATTTAATCATGATTGGGTGTTCCCAGGTGAATTTGATGACGTGAGTTGAGCATGTGCACAAGGGAGTGATTAAAATGATGGACCATAGAATTTAAGCTATGTGAGAAGGGAAGTGAAGACATATGAGTGGTAAGAAACAAAGAGTAACAGGATCAATATTTTGTAGGCCTTAATGGGGTCATGTCATTGTTAGACTTGGGGTACTATTTAGGGTGAACTAGAATGGTAATATGTAGTAGTGAGAAATAAGAATGCCTCAATTGAAGGTAAAACAGAATTGGCAACCAGAGGACAAAGCTGTCTACAAATATACTTCCCCTTCATTTTGGGCACAAAGTTAGACACATTTCCTGGCACCCTTGCAGTTAAGTGTAGAAGGACTGAGTTCTGGCCAAAGCAACATGATCACAGATGTGTAGCATTTCTAGGTCTGGCCCTAAAACATTGCATATGCGATCCTCCTTGCCTCTTTCCCTACACTGAGTTGATGAAAGTGACTCTAGTAACCTAGTAAGTCACATGCTAAAGATGACAGAACCACAGAAAGGAAGGAGCTTGAGTCATTGCCATGAGTAGAGCTGTCTGCTGATCGGCAACACCCACTTTAGATTTCACGTGAAGAAGAAATAAACTTCTGTCATGTTTTGAGTTCCAACATTTTGGGGATTGGTGTGTTACATTATTGTGGTCGACATTATCTAAACTAACACTGAAGCCTTCTAGATTTTGGTGATGCAAGAGTTTAGACAGAACTGTGGTTGTGAGAAGTTGAAATAAAATGGTGGACAAAAGTATTGGTGCAGAGGAGGCCATGGAACGTCTTAATTGATACTGAAATCACCAAAAAGCATGGGGATTCATGTTAGAGAGTCATACTGAGTCAGGGGCTAAAATCTTCAAGAAATGAGGAGTGGCTTGTACATCTGAAGATGATTGCAAACAAGAAGACAGCAGGTGCTATATTCTGATGACATGCAACTCAAAAAGAAAGGGTTTTATGGAAAGGAAGGAGGATTGGTCTGCAAATAGCAATGATGAATAAAATAGTGCACCAACTTCACCTCTATGCCTGGTACTATCTGGAACAAAAGTGCAATGAGATATTTTTGCCTACTGGAGATTTGTCTGCACATTCAAACCCACTGTTTGATCCTCTTCCACTCCTTGTTATTGCAATCCCTTTACTTTCTGGTCACTCACCCCTGTCGGTTGAGGGATTTGGAACCTGGCTCACTGTCTCCCAGCCATCCTACAATCTGGTATTATCCATAATTATTTCACATTGACAAGGATGACTCCTTATAACATCCATGCCTCTGGTTTTATTGACCCTTTGATTTCTAATGATGTCTTTCACTGTACCGGAGTCACTCATCTCCATGGAGCCTTCTTAAATCACTAATTCAGGCATATTTTCTTGCTCATTATAATCTATTCAGCTTTCTAGTTTAGTTACCCCAGTATGTTAATCAACTCTCCACTTTCTTCCTATTTATAAGTCTCCTACTGTGATGGATGTTTTCTGTTTGTTCATCCAGAACCACTCTGTAGCACACTCCAACTTGCTGTGACCTCAGAGGCTGACCTATAATGGAAGCTGTGGAGGGGGGAGAGAGCTGCATTCTTTCTAATTTTTGTTTTGTATCAAAACACTCCACAACTTCTTATTTTATTTCATTTTTTTCCTACCATTCTATCACCAAAGGATGGCTCCCCTTCCTTTTTGCCCTTTTCCTCTTTTAGAAACTACATCTTTCAAAAGCTATCAACTCAGATCACGTTATGTTTATGCCCCTTTCCTGAAGGTGTGCTTGTAGTTAGTGCTCTGGTCTACAAGGACACCTTTTCGGTATTTTCATTTTTATGGCAGACTCTTACTTTCTGGCAGTGGTCTTGGAGCAATTTGAGGACTCTGCTAGCTCAGCTTTTTTCTCTTTCATGAAGTCTTTCTACAGACTACCCTTGCTCACCACAGAGGCTTCTAGGAGCAGTGTGAAGGACTCCTAGGTTGTTTTTGTTTTGTTTGTTTTCTTACGGGCAATTTGAAGGTGGTGCTTTGTCTTCTAGTTATGTTGAGAGTGTGGTTTTTGTATGACCACACTTCCTATTGGTGTAGCTGTGGAAAATCAGATGCTTTTATATATTATTGGTGGGAATGCAAACTGATATGGCCATTTTATATGGGAATTTTTCAATATCTAAAACAAATGCATACACATTTACCCTTTGATCCACCAATCTCATGTCTAAAAATGAACTCTGAAGCTATACCTCCAAAAATACAAAAATACACAGGTACAAGATTATTCACCAGAACATTGTTTGTCATTGCAAAAGACTGGAAACCATCTAAATGACTTGCTGAATAAACTATGCTATATCCAAACAGTGGAATACTATGCAGCTGTGAAAAAGAACAAGGAATATCTCTGAACTATTATGAAGTATTTCTAGGATATTATTAACTGAAAAAAGTAAATACAAAAGACTTTGGTATGCTACTTCTCATGTGAAAAAGAAGAAATAAAAAATGCATGTCCTTGTTTGTACAAAAAGAAACATAGGAAGGATAAACTAGAAACAATGAGATAGTTATATACAAGGCATGGGTGGAAACAATGGGAAAGATGGGAATTCCTTCTAATTTTTGTTTTGTCTCACAAATTTTAGAATCCTTGTCTCACATATTAAAAAGCCAAGTAAATATAAGCAATGAAAACAGAGAAAAAAATTCAACACAATACAAACACAACAAATGAACCTTATATATAATATATATTTATGTATACATATATTTATATATTTCATATATATTTATATATATTTTATATATATATATATATACTTTTTTTTTTTTTTGAGATGGAGTTTCACTCTGTCATCCAGGCTGGAGTGCAGTGGTGCAACCCCCATCTCGGTTCACTGCAGCCTTCACCTCCCGGGCTCAAGTGATTCTCCTGCCTTAGCCTCCCAAGTAGCTGGGATTACAGGCGTGTGCCACCATGCCCAGCTAATCTTAGTAATTTTAGTAGAGATGGGGTTTTGCCATGTTGGCCAGGCTGGTCTCGAATTCCTGACCTCAAGTGTTCCACCTCAAGTGTCCTGACCTCAAGTGTTCGGCCTCCCAAAATGTTGGGTTTACAGGCGTGAGCCGCCACACCCTGCCCCTTACTGTATTTCAAGTGAATAACTTAACCACAGTTAAGAGGGAGCTGTGAGGTAGAATTGAATTAACCTCGGAACACAGTATTTTGATTATACAAACAAAGGGCTAAAGACAAGAATATGAACAAATGTTGGATTTTGTCTAGTGGGTTTGTTCTTCATAGTAGTATGGGTTAGCAATTTCAACACTATGTGCATTCTTAGATGGGGTAGATAAGCAAATATATTGCAAATAATGAGTTAGGTTTCTCACTGTTGAAGGGAATTACAAATAAGGGAACACTAGCATGGAGACTGTGGTATTTGTAATTTGAGTTATCAGTATAAATTCATGATTTTGAACGTAACTGATACACAGAGAAACATGTATACACACACACACATGAGTGTGCATATCTGTATTAGGTTCTCCAGAGAAACAGAACCAATAAGAGATATATAGATATATGAAGAGATTCATGGGAATTGGCTCATGCAATTATGGAGACCTAGAAGTCCCATAATATGCCATCTTCAAGCTGGAATCCCAGGAAGGCAGGTGGTGTAATTCTGAGATTGAAGTCTTGAGAACCGGGGGAGTCAATGATGTAACTCCCAATCTAGGGCTTAAGGCCCAAGGACCAGGGGCTGCTGGTGTGCAGATGCAAGTCCTGGAGTTCAAAGGATTGAGAGCCAGGAGCTCCGATGTCTGAGGGCAGTAGAAGATGGATGTTCCAGCTCAAGAAGAGAAAGTAGGAATCCGTCCTTCCTCCACTTTTTTGTTCTATTCAGATGAGCCCTCAATGGACTGAACGATGCTCACCCACACTGTGAGGTCTGGTCTTCTTTACTCAATCCACTGACTTAAGTGCTCATCTCTTCTGGAAACACCTTCACACCCAGAAATAATGTTCTACCAGCCATGGGCCTGTCACCTAGCCCAGTCAAGTTGATACATAAAACTAGCTATCACAACATCTGTGTGTGTATATACATATGTATTTGCATGTGTGCGTATATATGTGTGTGTATATATATAAATTGTGTATGTTGTGACTGTGTGGGTGTATACACATATATATAAATTATATTTAAAATATTTCACTATATTAATATATAGTATATATGTTATATATAATGTTATATATTATATATTAATGTAATATATATTTACATCTTATAAAAAGACATTTTTATAATCTGTTATACATTATATAAATATATGTAATATATAAATTATATACTTATAAGTACATTATAAGTTATGTATATATGCTATATGTATTTATTATATATGTTATGTTATATATAATTTATTGCATATATTTATAATATATAAAACATACATAATCTGTCTTCTTGGAAAAGCTTACAAACAGTGAGACTCCAGATCCAGAATTCTTTTTTTTTGAGACAGTCTTACTCTGTCACCCAGGCAGGAGTGTGGTGCTGTGATCTTGGCTCACTGCAACCTCCGCCTCCTAAATTCAAGCAATTCTCCTGCCTCAGCCTTTGGAGTAGCTGAGATTACAGGCACGCACCACTCCACTTGGCTAATTTTTGTATTCGGATAT
Organism: Rhinopithecus roxellana; assembly: GCF_007565055.1. Lineage (NCBI taxonomy): Eukaryota > Metazoa > Chordata > Mammalia > Primates > Cercopithecidae > Rhinopithecus > Rhinopithecus roxellana. The sequence continues at coordinate 75,592,536 of NC_044556.1, read as the reverse complement.
TCAGATCCAGATTTCTAAATATCTTTCTCCAGTTAAAAAAAAAAAAAAATACGGCTCCTGGGAGAAATGGCTGATCTCCAGGCTAGGATAGGGAAAGTAAAAGATGAACCTGGAACATCTTGTGGGTATCACAAATTAAGCGTTCTGAAATAAGTGCTGAAAAAATTATAGTGACATGTCAAATGGATTCAGAAGCCAACGTGAACAAGCTCATACTGACCAAATCTGAAACAATGACAGCAAATAAATAAATAATGATGACAATGGATCATAGCACACAGAATAAAATAAGAATTTGAGGCCGGGCGCGGTGGCTCACGCCTGTAATCCCAGCACTTTGGAAGGCCGAGGCGGGCGTATCACGAGGTCAGGAGATCGAGACCATCCTGGCTAACATGGTGAAACCCCGTCTCTACTAAAAATACAAAAAATTAGCCGGGTGTGGTGGCGGGCGCCTATAGTCCCAGCTACTCAGAGGCTGAGGCAGGAAATGGCGTGAACCCGGGAGGCGGAGCTTGCAGTGAGCCCAGATCGCGCCACTGCCCTCCAGCCTGGGCAACAAAGCGAGACTCTGTCTCAAAAAAAAAAAAAACAAAAAAACAAAAAAAAAAAAAAACAAAAAAAAAAACAAAGAATTTGAGTCCATACTAGTATAATTGAATAAATAAAGACAAGAAAGTCACCTTCTTTATAGCAAGATTCCAATTATCTACATGTAGAAAAAATGATGCAATTAGAAAGTCAGCATTTGGCAACCATCACAGTAATAATTATTTCAGGCAAGAATCAATGAATGCTAAATCAGTAAAAGTCTGATGAGAAATAATTATATAGTCTTCAATTTTTTTCTCCACAAAATACTTAATTGCAAATAATAACTTGGCAGAAGAAAAACCTGACACACACTATTTTAGACAAGTGATCAAAATTAACATCACTGATAATGGGACAAATAACACCTGGTTCCTCCTGATAGGATACATTGAAAAGAACTCTGTCATTTCTGCGGTATTGTTGCCAAAAATCATCATCTGAATCAAAATATGAGGAAGTATCAGAAAAAAGACAACTCAACCATCATCCTACAAAATACCTCTTCCAGAGTGGAAAAGTAATGAAAATCAAGTAGAAGAAGGGAAATAAAAATTAATTTTAAAAATTAAGAAATGAAATAATAAAGGTAAGTGTAAAAATTAAAATAGAAAACAAAAATAATAGTGAAAATCAGTGAAATCTAAAGCTGGGTCTTCAAAAAAATAAAATTGGTAAACTTCCATTTAGATTGATAAATATTAAAGAGATAAGACAGAAATTGCCACCTATGAACTTTTAATAATGCAACAGAATACGTCACTCACTGCAGAGAATAATCATTGAAAGAAGAATATGAGAATATGGCAAGCAACTTTATGCCAATAAATTCAATAAACTGAATGAAATGAACAATTCATTGAAAGACACACATTACCAAGACTAACCCAATACGCAATATAAAACTTGAATTGCCCTATTAATTCAAAAAATTGCATTTTTAATTAAAAATCTTTCCAAAAAGAAAAGTTCATGCCTAAATGGCTTCACTTGTAAACTCTAACATTTGAGGAAGAAATAAAACCAATTATACACAAACTCTGAGGAAATAGAGAATACTTCCAAACTCATTTCATGAGGCCAAAGATGTAATAAAACTACAGACAAATATCCCTTATGAATATAGACAAAAATATACTTAAAATTTTAACAAGGCAAATTAGTACATGTAAAAGAATATTATACATCATGATGGAATGAGGTTTATCTGGGGAGTGAAAGGTTGGTTTGACAATTTATTGAAAAGAACTCTGTCATTTCTGTGGTATTGTTGCCAAAAATCATAATCTGAATCAAAATATGAGGAAGTATTAATCAATATAATTCACCATATTAGAATAAAGAAGAAAAACCATATAATCATTTCAATAAATGAAGGAGAAGCTTTCTATAAAGTTCAACACTAATTTGTGATTTTAAAAAATCTATTGGCAAACGAAGAATAAAAGAAAAATTTCTCTTAATCTAAGTAAAGGCATCTTCAAAAACCTACATCTTTCACTATACTCAATAATGAAAGCCTCAAAGCTCAAAGATAAGGAACAAGGCAGGGATATTCTATTCTGCCACTTCTATTCAACGTTATACTGGAAGTTTTTGCCGGTGCAGTAAGGCAAGAAAAATAAATGACGGTCAATAAATTGGAATTGTAGAAGTAAAGTTGTTTTTATTGGTAGATGACATGATCATGTATTAATACATAGAAAGCTTAAAGAGTCTATAATAAGTGGATTTATTGAGCTCAGAATACAATGTTAATGTACAAAAATTGTAATTTTGTATATTAGCAATGAACAAATCAAAATGAATTTAGAAAACAACTCCATTTCCAACAGCACCCAAAAACATGTTAGAGATAAATTTTACAAAACATGGAAGATACTTCTTTTCCTGTGCAGAAGTTAATTAGATCCCATTTGTCATAAAAAAGAATGAGATCACGTCCTTTGCGGGACATGGATGAAGCTGGAAGCCAACATTCTCAGCAAACTAACATAGGAACATAAAATCAAACACTGCATGTTCTCATAAGTGGGAGTTGAACAATGAGAACACATGGACACAGGGAAGGGAACACCACACACCAGGGCCTGCCAGGGAGTGGGGGGCAAGGGGAAGGAGAGCATATGGACAAATACCTAATATATGCAGGGCTTAAAACCTAGAGGATGGGTTGATGGGTGCAGCAAATCACCATGGCACATGTATACCTATGTAACAAACCTGCACGTTCTGCAGATGTATCCCAGAACTTAAAGTAAAATTTTTTAAAAATGGAAGAATTCTATTTTTTAAAAAAACTATAAAATTTTGCTGAGAGAAATTACAGACAAGTAAATGTTATTAATATATCATTTTCATGGGTTGGAAGCCTCAATAGTGTTAAGATAGTAATTCTCCACATATCAATATATAACTCCAATAGCGATTTTAAGGAAGTGATTCTAAATTTATGTTAAAATGAATTGCCTCTCCTAAACCTCCCTTGTAATTTTTTAAAAAAGATTTCAGAAAACAAAAGACTATATTACTCAGACTCCATTGGAGCTAGGAGTCTAGGAGAAAATTTGATCTACAATGTAACAAGCAGTTATGTGATATTTGGAGGTCAGAATTGAGATATAGGCCAACTTCCCACTGCTCCTTCTATTTCCGGCAAGATAAGATCAGACATAGGTGATTGTTTGTGGTGGTCTTTTTCTACTTTCATTTACCTAGTCATCAACTTTATGGGAATAAAAATCTGTGGTAGGAAAGCGATTGTAGCAGCAGCAGATTCCTGAACTCCATGACCTCGATGGTGTGATCCTGAAGCCAGTAGTTCAAAAAGGCAGTTCTCTAACTTCTAATATTCCCAGCTCTTTCTTTCAAAGAAACTAAGAGGGATTTTTGTTTTCTTCACTGAAATGTGGCTAATCAAATATTCCACAGCTCTTAACTATTTTTATTTCAACCAGTTTCCTTCCCCTTAGCTAATCAATTAAGTTAAACTACTAAGTTCATCAGTGCCTTCCAGTCCACTGATTCTCTCTCAACATTCACTTTTGAAAGGGTCATGGAGGAAAATGAACCAGTAAGATCCTCCCTGGGGCAGAGCTACCACACTAGAGGCACACAGTATTGAGTACAATGAGACTTGCAGAGAAGAATATAGCAATCCGGGGAAAGCAGACCACACGTACTGAAAGTAGCATGACAGAAGTAATGCTCATTTCTAAGATTTCAAATTACTTTATATCTAACAGGTTGTACTTCAGACCTGCCTATTTTTGTTTTACTGGTCCTATTTAGTTACTAATGGATATTAATCCTTTATTTCCCAGATTTGTTTTGATATCTTTATCACATTTTTCTATTAAAAGAAATTTCACTTAGAGTCAGTTCCTTTCCAAAGTTGATTTTGTTGGCTCTCTCTCATGGCATTACATTTCTTCACATTTTACAGTTATGATTTACAATTTTTTTTAAGCAGACTTTTTGGTTTGTTCCATTCTTTGGTAGATTGTATTAATGTTTCCAATTCTTTACTCCTTCCCTTTTACAGAATTATACCTGGACATCTTTTGCCAGGTGACTTTTCAGTGCCTTCCACTATAGTAGATGGAATATACTTCCGCACTCGATAGAGCCCACTTTTTGTTGACTCACCTATAGTATTAAGATTGTAATTTTTAAAATCCAGTTAACTTGGTTGCTTTTTATAGAGCGATGAGGCCCAATAACTTAGACCACCATTGTTTAAAAATGGAATTCCTAACCACAATGTGTTCACCGCATCATAGGAAGGAACACAAATGGGGGAGTAGGAGAAAACGGAAATGAATAGGTGACAGTATTTCAGCTTTATGTGTAATATTTTATTTCTTATATTACAAAGTAAAGGACATGAAGCATTTGACTAAAAATGTTAATTTATATAATTTGAATGATGGGTGCATGGGCAGTTGTTATATTTATATATACTTTTATGTATTCTAAATTTTTTTCTCAAAATAAAAAAGAGAAACAGTCAAGGGTTAGTATTGTGTCATCAAACTCATTACAGACCTCAATTCATTTTGTTTTATTTTTTTCTGAACAACATAATTTGAGGAAGTACAGCATACTTTAAGGAAATCTGTAGAAGGGCAAAGTAAAAGCATTTTAAAAAGTCTCATCACCTGAAAAGGGCAGAGAAAAAAAGAATAAAAGAAGTGCTCTAGCGATCTCATCTAGTTTGTATAGGAAAGGAAGTTGAGGTAATACAGCTGTGTGGGAAAAGGGATAGATTCATATACACTTGATCTTGAGAGCAGACATGTTGTTAACAATGAATGAAATGGAAACACACAACTAATCTTTGAAAGAATGGGATGAACCTGAAAAAAAGCAACAAAAATAAGAAAAAAAGGAAATAATGATTTAAAATAGATAATGAAGAAACTAAGATACAGACATTAAATAAAATGTAAATGGATTATTTTATTTCACTAAAGCTTAAAGACAGAGTTTGGTTTAGAAAACAAAAGCTGTGTATGAGGGACATGGTGAAATAGTAAAGGGTGGAAAATAAAAGATAAGCAAAGATAAAATATAAGGTCACACCAATTATAAAAGGCAAAAATTTATGAAAAAGGTAACATTTATAAATGTGTATGTATCAACCTACATGCAACTAGCTAAATACATAAAGCAAAATCATTAGGAATTTGATAAGGCTAATAAAACATAATTATGAATGAAGATTTCAATACATCTCTGCCAGAATCAAACAGATTTGGTAGAAAGAAAGAAATCTGGGACAGGGAAAAACAACCTTATATTATCTAAAGACAATATGTTGGCTTTCCTCTACACTAAGATGCTTTGATACCGGTGCTTTCTTGATTTCTTGATCTTACCAGAATATGTCAAGTGAAGGTTTTACACAAGCGCAACGCCACTACTATGGGCTAACAGCTCTAGAGAGATGCACCCCAATTCTAGAAATGTTAACATGTGAGAAAAATGTTTCTTAGAATCAAAGATATGAGGGGTTATTGCATATATCAATGAAACATTTGCTCAAAAACATGATATACTTGGCCATAAAGTATATTCACTTTTTTAAAAGGCCATGTTGATAAATATGAAAAAGAAAAAAGGTGATCAACAAAATCTTAACCACTTAAAAATTAAGATGCTCCTAGATCACCCTTGTATCAAAGATAAAATGTTAAAAATTAAAAACTATTTAGGAAAGAGTGAAAGGAAGTTCACAATAAGTTATTTGGAACACAGAGAACTTTTCAGTGGAAGTTGCAAGCTTTAAATGCCTTCATTATTAAGGAAAAGAATGAAAATAAAGGAACTGGAACTCATCTGTGGAAACTAAAGGGCAACAAACCAAATCAAAAGTTTTAACATAATGTATTAGTCAAGATACATGTATAAACATAGAATATCAAAACCTAAGACCTCAATCTAAGGTCTGTAAAAAACTTTAAAACAAAGATTAGAATCCTAAGAGTTACATAATGAAATATAGACATTTTTGACAATGCAAAAATTTAAATATAATGAATGACTAGAAAAATGGAAATAAATTGCTAAAACACAAAAGGGAGATTAATGGTTTGTGTCTATAATGGACAAAAAGCTCTTACATTGATAGGTAAATGACATAAAACCCAATACAACATGGACAGGTACACCAATAGGAAATTTTTAGCGAGGTAAATCAGATTGATCAAGAACATATGAAAAGATGTTGACATTCACTAGGAGTCAGAGTAAAGAAAATCAAAATAATTTTCAGATGCATGAGGCATTAGAATGAACACACAATAATGGCATTTCAGGGCTAAGGCTGGACATGGCCCCTCTTAGTTGTCATGGGAACTGAGTAAACCTGGTCTTAACCATGTATTGGAGAAGGAATTGATCCACAAACCAGGGAGGTGTATGGGTGCGGGTTGGGACTGGGCTGACCAAAGGCCGCCAGAGGGGAGGAGACCTCGGGATCATGAAAGTCTTGAGGATGGCACTGCTTGGGGTAGGGGAAGAGGCCACTTGGCAAGGGGCGGGTAGGGGACCAAGCCTGGTTGGACCCCTGCACCCTGGGTCTGTACAATACGGTTTGCCATAAAACTCAAAATCTTCTAGCCGAGGTAAGAAAAAAAAAATTACAAATTCAACAAATAACTACCTAGACAATCCAATTAAACTCTAACAAAATACTTGGGATTAAACAATGGACCTAATATTAGGTAAATAGTGACAATAATAAATTGGATATGCCAATGCAAAACTAACCCCATTTATGAGTGGTAATCATTTTAAAATATCGAAGAACTTAGGTACCCAGAAAGAGTCTTCAAATATGTGAAGCAACTATTCACATTTCTTTTAAAATTATAAAAACAGTTCTGAAAATTTAAGGTAAATCATTTTCTTGTTGAAAAATGTGAAAATAACTAGTCATCACAAATTTTAAAATAAAATCAGTGCAATTCCAAACAAATTCCAATGAAGTTTTTGTTGAAGTGAGCTGGACAAAAGATAATCAAGGTTTGTATGTGTTAAAGAAATAATTCAATTGTATTATTGATTATATAAGGAAAATTCATTATTTCCAGAAAATTATAATTGACTTTAATCATTAGCTTTTTAATCATAAGTGTTACTACTATATGAACAAAAACAGGTGAGGTCGTTATTCATAACCCCAAGAAATGACATTGAATTTTGTTAGTTCTCAAAAAAAGTAACTTTTAGGAATGAAGTTCATGCAGTGTTCTAATTTATAAAACAAACATTAGTTTTCAATCAACCATTGGCATATGACATGGTGCCCAGATATTCTAATTGTAGTAATTTGTTAGTGCTACATAATATGTAATATACTCTAAGACTGATGAGAAATAATTTAGAATGACACTGCTTATGTAAATTGTTAATCATTTTAGTTGACCATATATATTAAATTTACATAAATTCAAATAGTATTATAGATAACATCAAATATTTATGTTTCATTTAATTTATGCTTTTTTGATGAAAAAAAGGTCTTGGCACATACTAAAATCAAAACCAGATACATAATTTGTAGAGCCCAGTTCAAAATGAAAATGCAGAATCTCTTGTTCCAAAATCATTAAGAATTTCAAGATGGTGACTACAGGGCACTAAACCAAGGGCTCTTGTGAGCATGAGTCCCATTGTGACTATATGAGTTGCATGCCCATGAAGCCAGCCCTGACTAACACACCATGCATTGATTTTTACACTGAAACATCTAAGAGAATACCTAGGGCTTTTTTTCATATTCCAAATACATAAAATATAATTTATCCAAGGGTTTACCTTAAGGATATGATGAACTTGGATTATAAATGTAATTTTGTTTATTTAGCATGTAAGAGTAAAGCTTTGTAATTCCTGATTTAAAATACTTATTTCAGAAGTTTTCAGTCTTTAAATATACAAATTTAGGTTTAAAATTTATTTACCTTTTTACAGAAATAATGGATGAGAACTTAAATTTCCATTTTTCTTGTTTAAATACTTTCTGAAGGACAGAAAGAGTTTAAGTTTGGGAAAATAAATTTTCAATTAATCATTTAGATGTTTTTATGCATAGACTTATGAGTATTTTTCTTTTTTCTTGTCAAAAATGTAACATCTATTTTTAACTCAATATCATTAACTAAAGGGCTTAAAACTCAATTGAATAATGTCCTTTTAAAATGAATTTGGCAGGAGCTGTTTCCAAGGAGAAAAGACTTTTGAGATACAGTTCTCCAATAAATTAATTAGTCTATTTTATATATAAAAGCTACATTGACCTGGTGACTGTAGAGCCTTTACTTTTTCCCCAGCAGATGTGTTTTCTTATACCATGACCAAATATGAAGAATTAGAAAGTTTTGCTTTGTTTCTTAATTTTTGCAATTTTTTATAGTTTGGACAGCTATTAAGTGATTTTTAATGCCAGTTAAAACAGGGATTCCATTATTTAAGGGACTTATCAGAATTATCTAAAAACACACAAACTAGTCTAGATTTTAAAAATCCTCCGATCACAACCTGTGCCTACCCTGGAATTATTTCATTTCTGGAGAACTCTGCAGTCATAGGTGCCTCATCATCAAATGGGAAATCTGTTTCTGGAGTTCTGGGAATTCCCCATTCTTCAGGGAGGATTCCAATTTTGTTGGAGCTAACAATTATACAAATGTTGAAGGCAGGGATACTTTTTAAGAAAATAAATACAAAACCATGAATTCAAATTTAGTTTCTACTGCCTTGGAATGAACTATACAAGGAAAGCCCCCTGAAGCATTACCGTCAAAGGTAAACCTTCCTCTGGCCACATCCCACCCCTCAATTCAGGTTGGCATTCATAAAGGGTAGGGGGTAATTACCCTTAATCAGTGTCTACAATACTTTTCTTCCACGGAAAAGAAAGAACTGTACATATTCTGAATAAGTTTAGGTAACCTGATAGAAGTTGTCTTTCTGCCTGCCTGCTTAACACAAGGTTCAAGTGGGAAGCACATACTCAGAAGAAAAAAAAAAAAATCCTTCCATTCAGCTACCCTGAGCTTCCACTTCCGCTCAACCAGACCTTCATCTGCCCTATTCTCCAGATGGTGGCAGTTCCTTGCAATGAGGAACAGCCATCGTTTACTAAGGAGAGGACTCTGTTTTTTACTGAAATGTCACATTGAGGCGGGAGAATAGAGTCTGGGGACAGGGAGCCTAAGGCCAACCCACTGCTGACTTCTTGGAATTGGACCAAAAGGGAAACCCCACCTCTTCATGCCCAAGCGATAAGGGGCCAGAAGCCCCCTTACTTTACAAAACCCCCTTTCCCCTTTGTCACTAATAACAAATGCCTCTAATTAGTCCCAGGCCAAACCTTCACTTCATCCTCTGATTAGTCGGGGGCCAATCCTTCATTTGCATAGGGTGTAACCAGTTGGAGGCCTCTAAAGGGTATCTAGTGGTGTTACCAAATTCTTTTCGTTTAATAAAAACCCTAAAGAACCCTTGAGCTGCTTGTTTGAGCCTGCTCCCGCTCTGTGAAGTGTACTTTCTTTTCAATAAATCTGTGCTTTCATTGCTTCCTTCTTTCATTACTTTGTTTGTGGGTTTTGTTTATTTGTTCAACACGCCAAGAACCCATCTTGGAGTAAGGCTTTCCATCCAGTAACAATATTTTGTTAGCTGACTTACTTATGTTAAATGTTGCTCACCTTCAATCCGTGAGTTTTATTTGACGACATTTTAAGATTCACCAATTTGGCAAATTTTGTAATTCTATTTTTTATTTTTGTTATCAACAAATGTATTTTCACAAAATTAATTTGATTGTTTTTCTCCTAAAATTGATTATTTAATTCTGTTCTAGAGTATATCACATGTATTTCTGTCAATAATAGCTTTTACTTCTCATAATTTTGTTTTATATGTGTATTTTTATTGAATTAATCTTTCATCTTGATAACTATATTCTTAACAATAAAGGACTTCTGGACATTGCTTTTAGTGTATCACGTGTTAAAGCTAAATTTCTTATGTATTATACTTATAAGTTCTAGGGTCCATGTGCACAACGTGCAGGTTTGTTACATATGCCAACATGTGCCATGTTGGTATGCTGCACCCATTAACTCGTCATTTACATTAGGTATTTCTCCTAATGCTATCCCTCCCCCCTCCCCCCACCCCACAACAGTGATGTTCCCCACCCTGTGTCCAAGTGTTCTCATTGTTCAATTCCCACCTATGAGTGAGAACATGGGGTGTTAGAATTTGTTTTTTAGATGTTTACTGCTCCCATTGCAAATTAGTATGGACGTGAATTCACAGAGCTTGAAAGACTTCCAAGCTGCATTTTCAGCTCTCGCTCCTCAGCCTGCTCACCAACATCCAAATAATCCTTTAATTTTCATTATTTAGATATCTGCCTCTTTCTTTTGTCATTATTTTATATAATGCTTATTGGATTGTGAAAATGAATAAATAATTGTTGAGAAATGATTTGTGGTGCTTTGTTTGATTTCAATTTCCTATTGAATCATTCAGAAACAATTAAATATATTGGCTTTTAGTGCCAAAGTAAAATATCTGAAATTTTTCTAGAATTTTGGCCGAAGTTCCAGACATTTCTCCTAGCATGACACTGATGACACTAGTTATTTCTATATAGAATTCAGTGACATTTTCTAATAAATATTTCTAATTGACACCACTTTTTGTTTTAAGAATATTTGTGTGTGTGTGTGTGTGTGTGTGTGTGTGTGTGTGTGTTTTAAGAGACAGAGTATCACTCTGCTGTTGGAGTGCAGTGGTGCAATCATGCTCACTGCAGCCTTGAACACCTAGGCTTAAGCAATCCTCCCACCTCAGCCTCCTGAGTAGCAAGGACTATAGGTATGAGCCACCATGACTCGCTAATTTTTTTATTTTTATTTTTGTAGAGACAGGGTCTTGCTGTGTTGGACAGGCTGGTCTTGAACTCCTGGCCTCAAGCGATCCTCCCACCTCATCCTCCTGAAGTGCTCAAATTACAGGCATAGCCACCATGCACAGCTCAAAACTATTTTTATCAATAAATAAGTATGAATTTTGCTTTAATTCAGATGTTACATTAATTGCGTTAATTTTAGCACTACCAAATCATTAAATTACAAGGAATTTTACATTTAAAGTAAATAAAATATATATTTATGTCAAATAAAATTTAGGAATAGATTCAGTTCTATAAGAGATTTTAATATATGATGAAGAAAAATAGATTATGGTATGGTTTGTTAAATTAATAGTGCTGCCATAATTGATAATTGATTAAAACAATAATCCCTTGCTTTGTAAGTTTTCATAAAAGTTATTTTCTAATTTTAATAGACCATACATTATGGCAAGTGGTCCACAACCTAGATAACAATGAAAAACCCATATCACTATTATTTTTTGAAATGATATTAAGTATTTTACTCTGAAATTGCTTTAGTCAAAAATACTAAAACACTAAAATTTAATTAAAAATAAAATTTAGTTAAAAATGCTAAGATACTAAAAACACTATAATCGTAGTGTTTAAATTATGATGGTTTATTCTAAGTTTTAAAATTCTTTTCATCAATACATTGATGAAAGATTGTTTCAGAAATTTTATTTAAAATATTTTAAGGTAGAACTTATTTAATATGTGCTTTTAATTATGTCTCTTGATGATTATAACTATTCTTTATTTGAGCATGAGTTTTACAAAATTTTAGTCCTGTTTTGGTGAATCTATGAATGTTTCCACTTCTAAAGATATGACATTTAAGTGCCATTTGCATCTATTTTCTTTTTTAGTATTTTTTTCCTCAATATGAAAGGATACTTAAGAGTTTTCTGGCATTTCCTGATGTTTCTGATTTAAGACTTTTACTGCACTTTATTTTTTATTTTTTATTGTATTTTATTTTTTTGAGATGGAGTCTCACTCTGTCGCCCAGGCTGAAGTGCAGCGGCATGATCTCAGCTCACTGCAACCTCCACCTCCTGGGTTCAAGCGATTCTCCTGCCTCAGCCTCCCAAGCAGCTGGGACTACAGGAGCATGCCACCAAGCCTGGCTAATTTTTTTTTTTTTTTTTTTTTTTTGTATTTTTAATAGAGACATGGTTTCACCATATTGGGCAGGCTCGTCTTAAACTCCTGACCTTGTGATCTGCCCGCTTCAGCCTCCCAAAGTGCTGGGATTACAGGCATGAGCCACTGCGCCTGGCAACCTTTTCTACTGTATCAGGTGATGTTCCAGGCTGTAGTACATCAATATAATCTTATTTTCTCAGAGATTCAGAAGATTCATATTAATAACAGTAAAAAGAGGAACATTAAGAAACATATTCAGAATTTGTTGGATGTTTATTTTCAATATTAATACATATTATTCACTAAGCATCAAAGTACTACATATTTACTAGTCACATAAAAATCTCACTCTAAGAGCCATAATATCAAATCGAACTAGTTAGAAACTGAAGACATGACATAAGCCAAGAATAGTGGGATAAGGATGCACTAACCACAGAGTCTGAAAAGAGCAAGCAGCTCCATCACTCCCTGCCTGCTGGGCCAAGCCCCTGAAGCACCCCACATCCTATAACCATTAGCTTAACAAATGAGATTGTAAGAGAATTTATATATATATAATATATATTATATATATATATATAATATATATAACCTCTTATTGCAGGTCCAATTAGATGGTATTGTGTTCTTTCCCACTGACACTGAACTATTTACGTGTCTTATTGCTGCTATGGCTATGCTGTTGTAAACTGGTTCTCTGTAGTCATTCTCTTTTTTTTTTTTTTTTTTTGAGAAGGAGTCTCGCTCTGTCACCCAGGCTGGAGTGCAGTGGCCAGATCTCAGCTCACTGCAAACTCCGCCTCCCGGGTTTACGCCATTCTCCTGCCTTAGCCTCCCGAGTAGCTGGGACTACAGGCGTCCGCCACCTCGCCCGGCTAGTTTTTTGTATTTTTTTAGTAGAGACGGGGTTTCACCGTGTTAGCCAGGATGGTCTCGATCTCCTGACCTCGTGATCCGCCCGCCTCGGCCTCCCAAAGTGCTGGGATTACAGGCTTGAGCCACCGCGCCCGGCCCTCTGTAGTCATTCTCTTTAGTCTGACTCCTGATCAAATTCACAACAACGTATATATTGGGTTGGTGCAAAAGTAATTGCGTTGTTTGCCATTACTTCTAATGCTGTTAACATTAATTATATTAACACATTCATTGACTCCTCTTTAGGGAAATTTTAAAATACCAGTGCATTCCTTTACCTTATAAGAAAGAGACTCAGATTCTTTTTTAGGGGAAAAATGATAATGGACCCCTCTATATCTACTGAATCAGGAATTTTTTGTGTCTGGTCCAAAAATCTGGTTTAACAAGCTCTCAGGGTGCCTTTGATGAAAGCTAAAGTTTGAGAAGTATCAAGTTTAGTAAAGATTAAAATTGTATGCAGTAAATGTAACTCAAATGATACAATGTCAGGAGATAGTCACAATACATATGAGAGATAACAGATTAATATATCTAAAATTACTGATAAGTCATGGGCAATTTGTTATGCAAAAGGCATAATTTTTAGTTAAGTGATATAGAACTTCCGAGGGAAATATAAAAGCAAATGACTGATAACTATCTTCAGCAGTAAGAGCAGGGTCATATTAGTGAAGAATCTGAAGCTGGATGGTTGACTGCCCTAAATCAACTATGGGAGCATTTTCTGTTATTATGGCAAATTTTTATTTTCTCCTACTTGATGTACTCTCTCCTTTGCCTTCTTCATTTTGCACAGTAGTTGCATAAGGCAGATTTATCTATGGCAAGCACTTTTTGTCAAATATTATATAGATAAAACGAGACATTCGTTTTTCTTTCAGGAAGTTAAATTTTGTAATTAGATTTTCTTAATACCTCTATTTCTTAATAGATTCTCAAGAGACTTGTCTTTGTAAATGAACATATTGATTTATAAATTTACCTTCAGGTCCCAGACATATTTTAACTTACTTTTCTTTTTCTTTCTCCATTTGGGTTAGCCAGTATGTATTTGGAACAGTCTTGCAAATAAGTTGATTTAAGGAACTAGAGACCATGCAAATTTTTTATATTCAAAACTAATGGAAGACACCTAGAACTGCTGCATGGCTCAGGTATGAGCAACAGAAGTGTTATGATTTAAATTATCATTAAAAAGACAGTAAGTATGCATATTGGATAAATATCAACATTAGAACAATTTTAAGAGTGAGGCAAATTGAGTTTTAAAATTTTAACAAGCCATTATTTTATGACACAGGAATCTTATTCCTGCACCAAGGAGAAAGGAAGGTCAATTAACTCATTTGGAAATTTTCTTCCTTAAGTTCATGTGACATTATTTCAATTATATCATTAATTTAAAAGAGGACATCTCAAAATATTACTCATAGTTAACAAATTCCAGGTCATTGGCATTATTATATGCCTCTATGTTCAATACAGGTTATTCTATAGATTTAATTTGCTTAAGTGTTTTCACTCATTCAAAATAATGACAAATTGAAATTAAATATATCTTATTTGAAGAGAATTGACATATTTCCACTAAGGATTCTTCTTTTCCAAGAACAGGAATAAGGACAGCTTGACACTTTGATCTTCTTTAGCAATAACTGGTCTGTTAAAAGTACCTTGGGTACTATACTTACTACATGGGTGACAAAATAACCTGCACAACAAACCCCCATGACATGAATTTACCTATATGACAAACCTGCACATGTACTCTGAACCTAAGATAAAAGTTAAAAAACAAATAAATACTTTCGAAGGCTGAGGCAGGCAGATTGCCTGAGCTCCGGGGTTCGAGACCAACCTGGGCAAAACGGTGAAACCCCATCTCTACTAAAATACAAAAAATTAGCCAGGCATGGTGGCATGCGCCTGTAGTCGCAGCTACTCAGGAGGCTGAGGCAGGAGAATTGCTTGAACCCGGGAGATGGGGGTTGCAGTGAGCCGAGATCATGCCACTGCACTGTAGCTCTGGGTGACAGAGCAAGACTCCATCTCTAAAAATAAATAAATAAATAAATAAATAAATAAATAAATAAAAATAATTGGTCTGTTTACACATTTTTTCGCTTCTTACATAAGGTTTGGTAACTTATTTTTCTTAGAAAAATTGCTTCTGAATCCCAGTTTTTTCATTTATAAGAATAATTTGTGCCTGTAATCCCAGTACTTTGGGAGGCTGAGGCAGGCAGATCACTTGAGGTCAGGAGTTCAAGACCAGCCTGGCCAATATGGTGAAACCCTGTCTCTACTAAAAATACACAAACTAGACAGGCATGATGGTGCATGCCTGTAATCCCCGCTACTTGGCAGGCTGAGGCATGAGAATTGCTTGAACTTGGGAGGCGGAGGTTGCAGTGAGCCAAGATTACACTACTGCATTCCAGCTTGGGTGACAGAAAGAGCCTCAGAAAAGAAAAAAACAAAAAAGAAGAATTTGTTACTTTATAATTATTTCAATTTCCTCCATTTTTTTGCTCATTTGTTTTTCAATGAAAATCTATTGAGGGCATAGCAAGTTTCTAGGTACTGTTCCAATATTTAGTATATATCGGTGAATAAAATGCATGAGGTTTCTTCTATTATGGGGCTTCAATGTTAGTGAGGAAAGACATGGGAAAAAGCAGTAAAATGATTTCAGGTAGAGTAAGTGCCATAAAGGTAATATAGCAGTGTAATAGGAGAAAGAATAAATGGGAGAAGGAATTGTTTTTGGAGTGGTCAGAAAAGGATACTTTGAAAAAGTGACATTTAAGCTGAGACCTGAAAGATGAGGAGGAACCAGCAACACAGATATGGGAAGATCTAGTAAAATAATATCTCCAGAGGAAAGAAAATACCAAAAGCTCTAAAAAGAAAATGAGGTTAAATTATATTTATTTCTATATTTTCTTTGCTAATTCACTATATTTGTGGTTTGCCTCTTTTTTCTCATTGCTTGTAGTTTAATTTTTATTCCTAAGTCAGAGAGTTAGCATTGAATTTATTTCTGAGTTCTACTACTTGTTTTCTTTTTATTTTAAGGCGTTATTAAAATGTGATTGACAAATTGCATTTATTTAAAATGTACAATCAGACACATTTTTACCTATTTATACCCCCATGAAATCATCATCTTCTGTTACTATGAAGATACCCTTTGTGCTCTTTTCCTAAGCAGTCCCTCCACTTGGTGCAATCAATGCCATCCACTCTTGCCTGCTCCAGGAATGTGTTCTTGCAATCATTCCTCCTCTTTCTCCTCTGGAATCAATTTCTTGTTTCTATATTCTCCTCCACTTGCAGCCCCAGACTTTCCAAAGAAGTTCTCTATTGTCATCATCTCTGATTTCTCACCTGCCTTTCTCTCTTGAATCCAATCTAATTAGGCTCCCTTTCCCATCACCTCACCAAAATGGCTCTTGTCAAAATTACTGATGACTTCCATGTTACCAGACTGGATGGCCAATTCTTGAGATTCAACTCTCAGCAGCCTTTATTATATATGAATTCATTTATTTGTTAGTTGTTACAGCCCATAGAATATAAGGTCTTTGTTTTGTTCACTGCTATATTCCTAAAATCTGTTATAAAATCTATCGTAGTTCGTAGTACATAGTAAGGGCAAGTTACCTATTTGCTGAATGAATTGAATCTCCTTCATGTGTGGTTTTCTAGTGTATAATCTTCTCTATAATATTTTATGTTCCCTTTCTCCACTGGGAAGGGGGTGCATGTCAATATCATTTCATAGGTCACATGAGGTTTTTTTCCTAGTTACTAAATTCTTAAAAAGATATGATCTTTAGGGCATATACTGAGTGGGGTGAGTCAAGGAGAGTGCTTCAATATTGTTTGTTGACTCTAATCATCTCAGGAATTTTTTGTTTGTTTGTTTGTTTGAGACAGAGTCTTACTCTGTCACCCAGGCTGGAGTGCAGTGGTGCTATCTCTGCTTACTGCAACCCCTGCCTCCTGGTTCAAGTGATTCTCTTGCCTCATCCTCCCAAGTAGCTGGGATTACAGTAGAGATGGGGTTTCACCATTTTGGCTAGGCTGATCTCGAACTCCGGGACTCAAGCATTCTACCCACCTCAGCCTCCCAAAGTGCTGGAATTAAAAGCTTGAGTCACTGTGCCTACCCTAATCATCTCAGTAACTGGACTCTAGGCTAACAGGAAGTCTTTCTAGGTCATAAAGTATTGTTGTACGGTATGTTTCCTCATGGAAATTTATATAACAGTTATTTCAAAGCTGTCTGCTCTTCACTTTTTCTCCTTCACTCTAATGTACTCAAGCCTGATTTTTGCAAAGAAGGCATGACATTGCTCTTAGTTACTTTTGTTACCGCTAAGTCCTTCTTCCCTTGATATTCCAAAGTCTTAAACAGGCTATCGATACTCCCTACTCCCAATCTATTCTATTTATTTACCTGAAATATTATGGTTTTTGTTTACTTGCTATTTTATGTATCCCCCAAGTAGAACACAAGCATCATGAGGAGCTCTGTTTATTTTATTCATTGCTGATTTCATTGTGCCTAGAAAAGTGCCAGGCATGTTATTGTCTTAGTAAAGGAATGTATTAATCAACTTAAATATCAGGTGTTATGTGTGCCTCAGTAAGGAATGTGAAAAGGCCACAGGTGTGATCCATCCAAAATTAGTTTCTCTCATCAAAAATTCCAATTTGGCATCCATAGGTTTATTTGGGTTCTTTACAAATGCATTTTATTCAATACTGTTCATTGAAAAGAAAGCTTCAAGTTAGCCTTTCTACCTTCTTTATTATCTATGAGATTTGTTATAATTCCACTTTGGGAGGAACATGGGTGATTTTTACATAATTTGTTATCCATTGTTTTGTTTTCAAAATAATGTTTTCTTTTGTTTCTTGATTTAAAAGGTGTAAATAGGTTGGAGTTTAATAAGATGAACAATGTATATTTCTTAAGGGGGGAAGAAGAAGACAATTAAACATACAGGTATGTTTGTGTATTTCATGGTGTGAAAATGAGAGTATTCTTTACTGTTGCCTGCTGTTTTCTTAGTGAATTAGAAAATTATCACCTGAATGTGGGACATTGTGGAAAAGAATATGATATATTTTAGAAGAACAATGGCATGATACAGTAATCTAATGAAAACCTTAGGATGCATTGGCAATGCTGAATACCAGTTTAAGGTTTCTAACCATTAATTTGTAGTGAAAACAATCAACCCAGATGTGTGGAATTTTTTTTTCCAGCAATGTTCAGCTGCTAGAGTCCACATATGTAGAAAGAGTAGATTATTGAATTCATCCAGGGTTGGAGCATATGTATGCTAGAGAGAAACTGAGAAAACTAATGCAAGCAAATTTACAAGCGTGACTATGATGTACTACACCATCAAAACTGAGAAAGAAGAGTGTGTAAAAGGGACTAATGGATGGTGAGTAAATTGCTGGAATCAATCTAAAAGTCTTGTTTAGGTTTTAAAAAATGTCTGAGGTGGAAAGTGTTTTATTAAATGATCTGGAAGTTTGAGAGGTAGTAGATATAGGATGTTTCAGATTACAAGAGGTAAAGAGTCAAGAAACTTTAAGGTCAGGATATTCAATGGATTATTAAGTGAACAGTGAAAGCATAAAGATATTTTTTTGTCCATATACAACCTGTCAAATCTTGCATGTTCTGGCCCCATCTGTCACTCAAGATTTATCTTAAGCACCTTATTCTTGCTCCATAAGCTTTGGCCACATCAGTTTATTCTCAGTTATTTCCCTCCTAAGCACCTTCTCACAAGATGCTAGTTTTATTGTACAGGTTTCTAGCTTAGAGGGCTTTTATGACCTGCCTCTCTCCCCCGCATCTTAACCTCTCACATCTTTTCTCTCTGTGTCTCTTAATTTATTCTGTGTCAAAAGCAAACTCTCACATCCCACACACACTATTTTCTATTCAACTGTCATATTACATATCACTTCTTATTGTTATAATTATATATTTTGCTTCATATAGATATTTGTGATATTTATCCTATTTTATTGTTGACTGCAGTATGCTAGTTTTACAGCTGAAATTATTAAAGGATCTGTTTTAAATTCTTATGGTGGTAAGAATTCACTCATTATTTTATAAGCTAGTTTCATGAGTTATGAGTAAATTTTTAATTGTTACTTTATTTTTTTGTGAGATCCTGAATTCTACTTTGGTTTCCTGATAAATATTTCTTATTTTATTTTTCAGATTATCATATCTTCCTTTGCATTAATTTATCAGACTTAGCCTCTTCTTCTGGTGGTAATATTAATCTCAAGGACAAAGTCAAAAATATTTATAAGGATTCAAAGAGGAACTCGTAGAGCTATTGAGAATTTTTTTTTATTTCTTCCTAGCATTTAGAAATACTCTAAAAGGTAAGATAAATAAAAGAAGAGATGAGGCCGGGTGCAATGACTCACGTCTGTAATCCCAGCACGTTGGGAGGCCAAGGCGGGCAGATCACGAGGTCAGGAGATCGAGACCGTCCTGGCTAAGGGGTTTAGTAGAGAAACCCCTTCTCTACTAAAAATACAAAAAAAAAAAAAAAAAAAAAAAAAAATTAGCTGGGCGTGGTGGCAGGCACCTGTAGTCCCAGCTACTCAGGAGGCTGAGGCAGGAGAATGGCCAGGAGGCAGAGCTTGCAGTGAGCTAAGATGGCACCACTGCACTCCTGCCTGGGTAACAGAGTGAAACTCTGTCTCCAAAGAAAAAAAAAAAAAAGAAGAGATGAAAAAGGATACCAATTACAACCAATACCACAAAAATTAAAAAGATCATTAGAAGGTATGAGCAACTGTATGCAAATGAATTGGAAAACCTGGAAGAAATGGGTAAGTTCCTAGACATATATACCTACTAAGATTGAATCATGAAGAGATAGACCACCTAAATAGGCCAATAAGAAGTAATAAGATAGACACAGTAATAAAAAGTGTTCCATCAAAGAAAATCTCAGGACCTTACGGCTTTCCTGCTGAATCCCACTAAACATTTAAAGAAGAACTAATATCAATCCTACTCAAACTATTTCAAAAAATTATGATGAAGAGAGTACATCCGAATTCATTTTATAAGGCCAGCATTACCCAGATACAAAAAACAGACAAAGATACAACAACAATGAAAAAACAAAACCAAATGCCAATATCTCTGATGAACATAGATGGGAAAACTGTCAAAAAATACTCACAAACTGAATTCAACAACACATTATAAAGACTATTCATCATGATTAAGTGGGATTCATTCTAGAAATGCAAGTATGTTTCAATACATGCAAATCAATAAATGTAATACATCACATCAACAGAATGAAGGAAAAAAGATTTCAATAGACGCCAAAAAAGCATTCAATAAAATTTAACATTCTGTCATGATTTAAAAAAAGACTCTCAACAAAGCAGGTACAGAAGGAAAATACCTCAACACAAAAAAAGGCTGTATATGACAAACGTGTAACTAGTATCATACTGAATGGGGAAACACTGAAAGGCTTTCTACTAAGGTGTGGAACAAGACAAAGATTTCCACTTTCACACTTTTATTCAACATTGTACTGTAAGTCTTAGAGCAATTAGGCAAGAGAAAGAAAGAAATCAACTTATTCTTGTTTGCAGATATTATCTTATAGTCAGAAAAACCTAAAACCTTCACTAAAAAACTGTTTGAACTAATAAACAAATGCAGTAAAGTTGCAGGATACAAAATCAATTCACAAAAACCAGTAGCATTTCTATATGCCAACAGCAAACAAGCTAAAAAAAAGAGAAAGCAATTCTATTTACCATAGTTACAAAAAAAAAAACCCTGGAAATCTACTTAATCAAAGAAGTGAAAGATCTTTACAGTGAAAACTATAAAACTCTAATTCAAGAAATTGAAAAAGACATGAAAATATGGAAACATATTCCATGTTCATGCATTAGAAGAATCGATATTCTTAAAATATCCATACTACCCGAAGAAATCTACAGATTCAATGCCATTTCTATCAAAATATCAATGATATTCTTCACAGAAATAGGAAATACAATCCTACAATTTATATGAAATCATGAAAGGCCCAGAATAGACAAAGCTATCCTGAGCAAAAAGAACAAAACTGGAGGCATCCCATTAGTTGGCTTCAAATTATACTTCAGAGCTATAATAACCAAAACAGCATGGTATTGGCATAAAATCAGACTTGTAGACCAATGGAACAGAATAGAGAACCCAGAAATAAATCCATGCATTTACAGTCAATTCATTTTCAAAAAAAGGTGCCAAGAACATACATCATGGAAAAGACAGTCTTTTCAGCAAATGATTCTAGGAAAACTGGATACCCATATGCAAAAGAATGAAACTAGTTCCCTATCTCTCCACATATATAAAAATTAAATCAAAATAGATTTAGAGACTTAAATCTAAGACCTGAAACTGTAAAACTACTAGAAGAAAGCATTGAGGAAATGCCTTAGGACATTAATTGAGGCAAAGATTTCTTGAGTAAGAGCTCAAAAGCACAGGCAATAAAAGCAGAAATGGACTAATGGGATCACATAAAGCTAAAAAGCTTCTGCACAGCAAATGAAACAATAAACAAAATGAAGAGACAACCCACAGAATGGGAGAAAATATTTGCAAACTATTCCACTGACAAAAGATTAATAACCAGAATATATAAGGAACTCTAATAACTCAATAGCAAAAAACCAAATAACTGGATTTAAAAATGGGCAAGAGATCTGAATAGACACTTCTCAAGGGAAGACATACAAATGGTCAGCAGATATCTGAAAAATGCTCAACATCACTAATTATCATGGAAATGCAAATCAAAACCACAATGAGATATCATCTTACCCCAGTTAAAATGGCTTTCATTGAAAAGACAAAAAATAGTGAATACTGGCGAGGATGGAGAGAAAGGAATGCTGATACACTGTTGGTGAGAATGTAAGTTAGTACAGCCACTATGGAAATCAGTATGGAGGTTCAACATAGAAAAAAAAAAAAAATACCATATGATCCAACAATACCACTGCTGGGTGTATATTGAAAAGAAAGAAAATCAGTATATCAAAGAGATATCTGCATTCCCATGTGTATTGCAGCACTATTCACAATAACCAAGATAAAGAATCAACATAAGTGCCCATCAACAGATGAATGAAGAAAATGTGGCACACATACCCAATAGAATATTATTCATCCATAAAAATGAATAACATCCTGTAATTTGCAACAACATGGATGGTAATGGAGGTCATTGTGTTAAATGAAATAAACTGGGGGCAGGAAGAAAAATATTGCATGTTGTTGCTCATATATGGAAGCTAAAAAAAGTGATCTAATGGAGATAGAGAGTAGTCACTGGAGTCTGGGAAGGGTATTGGGGAGGGATGATAAAGAAAGATTGGTTCATGGATACAAAAATACTGTTAGACAGAAGGAATAAGATGTTGAGTTCAGTAACACAATAGTGAAAATAATTTATTGTATATTTAAAAATAACCAGAGGAGTGGATTTGGAATATTCCTAACACAAAGAAATGATAAATGTTTGAGGTGATGGATATAACAATTACCCTGCTTTGATAATTATACATTGTGTGCTTGTATCAAAATATGACATGTATACTATAAATATGTACAACTATTATGCATCCATAAAAATTAAAACATTTTTTAAAAGATAAGAAACAGTTCCTATTAAAAATATCACTGAGATTATTCTTCCATCATAAATTATGTTGCAAAGAACTCAACACAATAAGAACATTCAAAACTCATTTGCAACTTCTGTGGAGGTTTTATCTCTAACCGTCTCTCATTTATTTTATCATACTTTTCTAGCTTTAAAACGTATTTCCTTTAGATGTCCTGGGATAAAAAAGACAAAGGTCATATACCCATTATGCTTTATACTTAATAATCTAAATAGAATGAACTGTTAATCATTTCCTTTTACACCTAATGCTTTTATATTTACAAAATTATTGGATCAAGGCAAAGGATTCTATAAGGTAGGGAGTGATTCCCTAAGTTGAGCTGTGTATCAGTGTCACTTCTTCAGAAATGCAGATGCCTGGTATAAAAGTTGATCACATGAATTGGGTCATTTTTATCATATCCAACTAAAACAGTCAATTGGCCAGGGGGAAATAGCATTCAGAACACAACATTGATCAAAGAATGCAATTCTATGCAAGCCTGGTTGCTGAAACTGCCTTCTGTAACCTGAAATTAGTTTTATCTAATTACGAACCAACCTGCTGTAACTCTAAGACTAGAGTCACATTACTAGTGCCAATAAACTTTCCATACCATGGATCATCCAGCCTGTGTGTATGCCCCAAATTATAAGTCTTGCTTCCCAAATAAAACATTTTAAATTTAGAGATTCATCTCTAGTTTTATTTGACTTTGACACTAGTCATAGATCCAGATCACCTGAGTTAGATTTTCCAGCGGTGAAAAATAAAACCCGTAATTTGTAAAAGGTCACAGGTGACTCACATATAGCCAAGTGTGAGAGCCACTATTTTAGACATGAGTATATGCACAGAATGAGTAGCTGTTTACGTGTAATGAGTATAGAATGAATAGCTGTCTAAATGAGTAGAATGTTTTAATGTCTTCTGTTAAAGTCTGAAATATTCTGGTAGGTTTACCAGAGGCCTAACTACTCTAATTTCTGGATACAAGATGCTGAATTACAATAAATCAGTATTTATGATGTCACTGTAATTGAGTTTGAAATCCAATTAACTTTACATTTTTACATTTTGCCAAATATTTCCAAGTCTATTTTTAACATTAAATGCTCCTGGCTCAGTGATATGGAGAAAAATAGCATCTTAAATCATTCAGTAGAACCTAATTATAATTTGAATAAATACATTGTCACTTTTATCGAAGTAGGTTATTCACTAAAATTTTAACCTTTATTAGTTTGCTTAGAATCATAATGAAATAATAAATCAAATGTAGTATTTTACATCTTAAAACTTTTAGTATTTTAAAAATCTTGGAAGCAATTAATGTAAGAAAATTTTATATGTTGTTGACACCAATGCTTTATAATTATTGGATTTTATTTTTCTTGACTTATGATTATAATAAAAGAAGCTTAGTAGTAGTGATCTTCATTGTTGTAGTTGTGGATTTGTTAAAACTCATTTCCGGTATGTAAAATAAATCAGCCCATTGTAGCTTTAGGAAAATTCAGTGTATATGTATGTGAAGGGTGCTTTATAAGGACATAGGAGTCTCACAGGCCCCACTGAAGGGGGGGTACTATAGCAGTACTATAGCTGCCTTCAGATGGGCAGTGGAGCCAGGCCCTGGATGACAGTCAGGGTCTTCTCTCCATCTTTCTTCTTTTTTCTTTCTGGGTACCTGCTTACATTTTTGTTGTTTGTTGGTTTGGGTTTGGGTTCTGTTTTTTGTTTTTTGTTTTTGTCTTTCTTTGGACTGTTCTGCTACATTGTCTGTATACAGCAGGAGACATAACCAACTGTTTCCAGGTTTTGTATTTCTATTCAGGAGATACATCCAGACAGAAGCTAGAATCTCTTAGACACAGCCAGATTCCAGGAATTGAACTCTGGTACTGGTCAGTGAAGGGCCAAGCCACCCTTAAGTCAGTTTCTATGGCTAGGGTCATAGGTCATCATGGAAAAATATTTCATCCAGAATCCAATCTGGTAACCTTGTAGATTGCCTAAGTCAGTTTCCAAGGAAGAAGATTACTAGGCAGAAAGTTTAGTAGATATCCACTTGTATTAGTCTGTTCTCACACTGCTATAAAGAACTACCTGAGACTGCATAATTTATGAAGAAAGAAGTTTAATTGACTTATAGTTCTGCAGGTTTAACAGGAAGCATGACTGGGAGGCCTCAGGAAGCTTACAATCAAGGTGGAGGGTGAAGGGGAAGCAAGCACATTCTCACATAACGGAGCATGAGAAAGAGCAGGAGCAAGGGGGAAAGTGCCACACACTTTTAAAACCACCAGATCTCATGAGAACTCACTCTCTATCATGAGAACAGCATGAGGGAAATCTGCCTCCATGATCCAAACACCTCCCAGCAGGTCCCTCCTCCAACACTGGGAATTGCAATTCAACATGAGATTTGGGTGGGGACACAGCCAAACTATATCACCACTTCCAAGCCTAACTGAATGCATGTGGCTAAAGGGTACCTTTTCTTCATGTTTTGTGTATACTTCGTTATTTAATGCATACATTGATGCTAGAGTAAGGGGTAGAACTTAGGGGTAGAACTTCAACATTGTTACTCTTATTTTCAGAACTTTTAATAAATTGAAGATTTCTCTACTTAAATCTCTTGAACTATCTAGAGAATAAATTTCAGAACTGTATCCTTATTTAAGAATCACTAAAATCTGGCTCTAGCCTTCCAATCAAGTACTATTTTGCATTCCTCCTTGATTCTTCAGCCAAACTGGAGAACTTCTCCTTAATTACAACCCACTCTCCATGCTTTTCGCTATCTGTTTAGTTCACTCAAAGGGTCTTCCCACTCATATACAAATATGCCCAAATCTTATACATTTTTCACAGTTGAAATGTCGGCCCCTACAGTGACCAACTCCTCACACCAAAAGGTGGCGTTATTCTATCATTAAACAAACAGTAACTTTCCTACTGTGTACCTTCACGGCTGCACTAAGGAAACAGTACTGAAAATGATATGCTCCTTTCTTCAAGAGGCAAATGTTAGCCCTATGAGCGTGGGTTCAAGAAAAGGAGCAGCACATGCAAAGCCCTGGGGGTCAGAAGAAGCAAGCATAGCAAGATAACTCAAAATGTATGAACCAGGCTACAGAGTAGGTCAGAGATGTAAGCAGAAACTATTAATACATAAGTCATTTTAAGTAGTCTGTGCTTCGTCATGAAGACAACGGTATAATCAATCATAGAATACTTTGATGCAGGAAGGTAAAATGTGCCCTTGCAATGGTTTTCAAACTATCTACACAAACTACTCTAACAATCATGCATATTCTGCAAATTATAGCTTGATCATCACTTTAAAATACTTAGTATGAAAATAATGTGCATTCTCACAATAACCATATTTATCATTGCAACAAAAAGGAGAGCTGGTAGATTAAGTGTGATTTCAAGTGCTATGACTTGTCGATAGTTTAAAACAGTCTAAATTTTGCAAAAAGAATGTTTCATTGACGGTGACCATCAAGAATATAAGATCTCCACTGAAGGCTCTTGATCAGGAATTATATGGAGGATTTTAAGCACAAAACTGTATATGAAAAGTCACATAGAACTTCCAATTTCTAGTTCTACATATAAGGAGACTGGAAGTTACCACTTTGTCCTAATAACAAGTAAAACATATCTTAATAAATCTAAAAGAATATAAATCATATAATATCTGCTCTCCGACTGCAGTGGAATTAAACTGGCAATCAGTAACAGAAAGATAGCTAGAAAATCCCAAAATATCGGGAGATTAAACAACGCACTTCTAAGTAACACATCAAAGGACAAAAAAAAAAAAAAGCGCAACAACAACAACAAAAAGACATCTCAAGGGAAATTTTAAAATATTTTGAACTAAATGAAAATGAGAGCATGACTTACCAAAAACAAGCCAAAGGCCTTACCAAATGCTTTACCAGAGAATATATACAGACAGCAAATAAGCATGTGAAAAGATGCTCCACATCATAGGTCCTTGGGAAAATGCAAAATCACACAAGAAGTTGTCATTGCACACCTACGAGAATAGCCAAAATCCCGAACACTGACAGCACCTAATGCTGACGAGGATGTGGAGCAACAGAAACTCTCATTCATTGTTGGTGGGAATGCAAAGTGGTACAGCCACTTTGGAATATAGTTTGGCAATCTCTTACAAAACCAAACAAATAATCCAGCAATTGTGTTCATTGGTGTTTACCCAAAGGACTGAAAACATATCCACACAAAAACTTGCATACAGATGTTTATAGCAGCAGCTGTTGGAGGCCGAATGAATGAGGGTTGTGATCAACTCAGTATGCCACTGGAGGCTGTAGGAGTAAGCAGCAAACTGTTACTCATAAATGCAGAATGTTGGCAAGCTGACAAACCGCATATGTCACCCAGAAGGAATGTTGAGGGCAATCACACCCCTAATCATGTGATTAAGTACATCTGAAGTCTGTTAGTAATAATATGAACCTGTGATGAATTAATCAGCTGACCAATCGTTACCTTCTCCTCTCTTGCTATCCAATAAATAGGAAGGACTATAGAAAGCTCAGGGTTGCTGCCTTTGCTCACTAGAAGCTGGGAGCTCTCTTGTTCTTCTCCTGGCCCTTGCCTTTAAAACAGTTTCTTTTCTTTTTTTTTTTTTTTTTTTTTTTTTTGAGACAGAGTCTTGCTTTGTTGCCCAGGCTGGAGTGCAGTGGCGCAATCTCAGCTCACTGCAAGCTCCACCTCCCGGGTTCATGCCATTCTCCTGCCTCAGCCTCCCGAGTAGCTGGGACTGCAGGCGCCCGCCACCATGCCCAGCTAATTTTTTGTATTTTTAGTGGAACGGGGTTTCACCCTGTTAGCCAGGATGGTCTCGATCTCCTGACCTCGTGATCCGCCCGCCTCGGCCTCTCAAAGTGCTGGGATTACAGGCGTGAGTCACCGCACCCGGCCTAAAACAGCTTCTTTTGTCTTAAGTTTTCATTTCTACATTGGTCTCTCTTCATTCAGTCTTGACGGTCTCAAGTAGTAACAGTAGTAACAGTAGTAGTGGCAGTCTCAAGTAGTAATTGTGGCAGTCAGCCACAAGGAGCTTTATTCATAATCGTCAAACTTGGAAGCAACCAAAATGTTTTTCAGTAGGTGAATGGATAAACTTTGGGACATCCAGACAATGAAATATTATTCAGTGCTAAAGAAACGCGTAGCATGAGACAGTAAATGGATTCAAATCTTTGACATGAAGGTTTTTTTTTTCTATCAACTAATAAGCAAAAATGTTGCTTTTCAACCATTTATATTCATTTCTGAGTTTCACAAACTTCACATGTTCCTTATGCATTAATTCAACAATGGTTTAAAAAAAAAAAAAAAGAAAAAAAGGAAGGAAGGAAGGAAGGAAGGGAGAAATGAGTTACCAAGCCATGAAAAGACATTGAGGAAACTTCATTAATTTAAAGACCAATTCGAAAAGGCTACATGCTTATGATTCCAAGTATGTGACATTTTGGAAAAGGCAAAACTATGGAGACAGCAAAATGGTCAGATGTTGTTTGGAATCAGGAGGTAGAATGAATAGGCAGAGCACAGAGGACTTTTAGGGCAGTGAAACTACTCTATGTGATACTATAACGAAGGGCTTGGGTTTACTATCTGGTTTGCATGGTTTTGTTGGATCATTAGCTGTTTCATGTAGATAGAGGCTCACATGTCATTACACATTTGTCCAAATCCGTAGACGGTACAACACCAAGAATCAACCCTAATATAAACCATGGACTTTGAGTAATAATGATATGTCCATGTACGTTCATTGATTGGAACTAATGTACCACTCTGGTGAAGAATGTTGATAATAAGGAAGGCTATGGATGTCTAGAGGCAGGAAGTACATGGAAACTCTCTGTAACTTCTGCTCAATTTTGCTGTGTACCTAAAACTACTCTAAAAAGTAAAGCTTATTTTCCTTTTGCTATGCAAAGCAAAGAAAAAGTTACATAAAACTCTACGTAAGTGAGAAAGCTGATGCTTCTCATTTAAAATTTGAAAAATATTGGAAATTTTTTTATAATTTAATATATGAGGCCTTTCCTAATTCATGGTTTTTAAAAAAAAAAAAAACCGGCTATATGTTATTTTTAACATAATGAATTTTTTCATCAAGCCCAAATAGGGGCGCCAAAACACTTCCAATTTATCCCAGGATGACATAGACATGTCACTGTTTTCTACTTTTGCTCAGATTGAAAACAGCTGAAGTATTTGGGGGAAGAAAGAAATCCAGACCCAAAGGAACATACCATTTCATAAATATAGAATTAATTGATTTTGTTACTGAATAAAGCAAAGATGATTCAGGTAGAAATGCATGTAGGTGGTCAGCAAATGGCTACAGATCTACAGAGTATTGTCTGTTTTTTTTAATATAAAATTTGAGTTATTTTAATGAACTGATCTCTCACTCATACATAAGATGCCTTTCTCAGGATTCAAAACTCCTGGGTTTTTACACTATCTTTCTCCTTGCTAATTCAAATGCAAGAAAGGTACATTCCTCCGACATCTTGCAGAAATCCTTAGGGTATCGGAATCACAGCAGGTCAAACGGCAAATGCAGAAGCCAGAGGTCGAAGGAAGACGGGTGTGTTCAGCGGCCTGTGAGAAGGCAGGTGGCTGATTGTCTCAGGGATAAGAGGGGAGTGGAATGAGCCCAGGGAGGTGGTGGGGGCTTGAATGTCACCTTAAGAATTCTGAAAGTGATGAGAAGGTCTTCGAAGTCATGCAGGCAGATGAGCCCTCAAAATTGGGGCTTAGCCCAGGAAAGAATTCAAGGGCAAGCCGGCGGTGTTAGACAGCAACTTTTACTAAAGTGGCAGTGTACAGAAGCAGCAGAGGTACTGCTCCTTGCAGAGCAGGTCTACTCCACAGGCAGTGTGCCCAGAATAGCAGTTCAGAGGCAGGGCTGCAGTCATATTTATACCTATTTTTAATTATACACAAATTAAAGGGTGGTTTATGCAAAATTTCTAGGATAAGGGCAGTAACTTCTGGGTTGTCAGGTCATTGCCATGGAAAAGGCTGGTAACTGTTGGGTGTTGCAGTGGCAACGGTAACTTGATGCACTGATGGGGTTCTTATGGAAAGCTGCTTCCACCTGGGCCCTGTTTTAGCTAGTCCTCAATCTGGTCCAGTGTATGAGTCCCCAACTCCAGAGTAGATTCCCACCTATTATCTTAAAAGGGATAGTTCCAGGGGGTTACAGGATAACATTTGACTTTTAGATTAAAAACAGAGGTTGTTCTGGCTGGGCGCGGTGGCTCAAGCCTGTAATCCCAGCACTTTGGGAGGCCGAGACGGGCGGATCACGAGGTCAGGAGATCGAGACCATCCTGGCTAACACAGTGAAACCCCGTCTCTACTAAAAATACAAAAACTAGCCAGGCGAGGTGGCGGGCGCCTGTAGTCCCAGCTACTCGGGAGGCTGAGGCAGAAGAATGGCGTAAACCCGGGAGGCGGAGCTTGCAGTGAGCTGAGATCCGGCCACTGCACTCCAGCCCGGGCGACAGAGCGAGACTCTGCCTCAAAAACAAAACAAAACAAAACAAAAACAAACAAACAAACAAAAAAAAACCAGAGGTTGTTCTCTTTCACCATATAGTCCTCAGATGGTGTTTTCAGTGTTAGAGGATTGGGTCACTTGAGGTTGTTATAGTTGTTACAGTATTGGGAGTAAGGAGGTATTTAGTGCACTGGCCAGTGAGGAAAAAGACCCCAGCAACAGAATGTGGGCTAGTTGAAGACTTTTTTCCTTACAAACACAACTCCCACCTCTCTTTCTTGTATGTAGGGTATATCTGTAGACTGGTATCTTGGCCACTTTCTAGTGCCTGCAGAGAAACATAGCCCTGCCAGCACCTTGATCTTGGACTTCAAGCTTCCAGAATTGTGAGACAGTAACTTTCTGCTGTTTAAGTCCCCCAGTTTGTGGTACTTTGTTATGGCAGCCCTAACAGACTAATACAGTGACAGCAAACCACAGTACTATTTGCAGTATCTAGGACTTCGTCATCAATATAAATCAGGAATATTTTCAAAAAATGTTCCAGGTATTACAGATATTTCAAAATATCACTTATGCGTATCAATACTTTGAAATCACAGTTATTAAACCACTGCTAAATCATATTATTTAAGGTGTTAATAAAGGAGTGCATATGTTATTATATCAAATACAATTAAGGCTACAGTGCTTATATATCATCCTAGTTTTAGTAAATGATCTGCAGATACTTAGTTTGCATCAATGAGGCTTATTCTGGCACTCTATTCTTTTGTAATTCTTTATCAGGCTTGCTCTGACATTCTGTTCTTCACAATTCTTTATCAAAATCTCCTATATTTACCCCTGACAGTGTAGCTAACAGACATGATTAGTCATATCCTTCAACATTCCTCAGTTAGTGAAAGTTAGATTGATCTTCAGTTTCACTACAGAACCACTGTTTAGGGCAGCTGCTTTGAGCCCAATTGCTAAGTGACACAGGAGAACAGCCTCAACTCCCTGATGTGGAGGAGCAACCTTCCCTGGAATGTGTCACAGTTTTTACCCATGGCTTGGTAATTGCCACAAACACTGTAGCCTACTGAATGAGGTGCCAGCAGCTGCCAGCTTTTGTTGACGTTTTGGAAGAGAGAATGCC
Organism: Rhinopithecus roxellana; assembly: GCF_007565055.1. NCBI lineage: Eukaryota > Metazoa > Chordata > Mammalia > Primates > Cercopithecidae > Rhinopithecus > Rhinopithecus roxellana. The sequence continues at coordinate 75,560,943 of NC_044556.1, read as the reverse complement.
TGTGGAAGCCTAGTAGGAATGATGCAGAGTAGGGGGAGCTGTAGCTCAAACGTGCACAGAGACAGCAGTGAGGAGCCACTCTTCCTGGAGGAAACTACAGAGATTCCCATACTAGAGATGGCAGGCAGGGATTAGGGGACTGGGAAATGGAGCAGAAATCAGGCTGATCAACAAAAGGACTCTCCACAGAACTTGATGCTGCGGTCCCCCTTCTCTACTGCGCCAAAAATCAGTGGGATAGAGATGCAGCATTGACTTTTCTCTACTGCGCCAAAAATCAGTGGGATAGAGATGCAGCATTGACTTTTCTTTTCTACTTTTCTGTAGACTTTTCTTTTTCATGCCATCCTTAGGGCATGCAAGGCCCCAGCAAAGTGTGTGTGTGTGTGTATGTGTGTGTGTGTGTGCATTCTTTGTCTATGAAAACAATTTGATTTAAAAATGCATTACAAAACTCATGGTCCCATGTGAGGTATAGTCATTTATAAATAAAAATTTTTTAATGAGTATCAAAAGACACTAACTCTTTCATTGCCCAATCGTTGCACATGAAGATTCTTCATAGTGTCCAGGCACCATCTCTCCCTTTTTGGAGTCTAGATCCTCCATGTTTTTTATTGTCAAATGTGCACAATGTGCTGTTCTTGGCTAATTTTGTATCTTCTCTGACCAGACAAAGATGACAACACTGCTATTACAATGCCATGGCCCTTTAGAACCTGTTTATACAAGTTGAAATGATAGAGATTTTCTTGCCCTTCTGGTTTCCTAATACCATGTATTCATTGTTAAGTACGTCATTACCCACGGTGTTGATCATCTATTGTACTACCACGAACAATGGATTTCTTCCAATGACCCTGGAAGGTTACGTCTGTGCTTCATTGATGAGAACCACAATTACAAATATTATCCAAGCGGGAAAAAACTAAATAATATTTCCTCTTCTAGTCTTGTTAAATTTATCATTTGGAATCTATAATATGTCTTCATCTGAACTCTTTAGGCCATAATCAACATATGGCTAAAATGGGATTTCTTTCCATGGGGCCTGCATCCCTGCTTTCTACCCCTTGTACCCAGTGGGAGGTCAGATCTTGTGAGGAGTGATAGAGCAGCTCCATCCCCACAAGAAATGTCCACCCATCTGCTGGCATGGCTTAAGATGAGCCCAGGAGAGTGCCCCATTTCTACATGCATTGGAGGCAGGGCATTGAAAGGAGGGGCCCATTGGTGTTTTAGAAATCTCTGGGGAGAGAACAGCCTGATACATGGGCTGGAGCCAGTGGTGGGGGTTGGGTTGGGAGTGGAGGCTGGGAGGCTGGAAGAGGAGGTGACTGGCCTGGATGCCATAGTAGGAGCACACAGTATAAAGGACATCTGTTACCACCCTCCCCATCCTCATGTGTCATAGTCCACAGGTGCCAGATGTGGCATCACAGTTGGAACACCAGGCAAGGGCTGTCACAAAGGCCCACACATATTTGCAAGCACCAGAGTTGGGAATGAACAGTTGGTAGCCTAGAGCCCTGAACTGGAAATACATAATAATCTCTAGTAAATCTAACAAAAAAATAAAATAATCTCAGTTGCTTTAATACAGTATAATAAAAAGAAATACCATTTCATAAAAACCATACCCCAAAATAATTGGACCTTGGTGGATTCAGGAGGAGCTGCCACATGGAGTAGGGTCATTTCATTGTATGTCAAAGTATCACTTGTAAGATGGCTGGGATAGACTGAATCCTGCACCCCCCTCCCCACCCCACAAATTCATATGCTGAATCCTGAATCCTCAGTGTGATAGTATTTGGAGGTGGGGACTTTGTGAGGTGATGAGGCTTAGCTGAGTTCATGAGGGTGGGGTCCTCCTGATGGGATTAATGCCCTCATAAGAAGAGACCTAAGAACTTTCTCTCTTTCTCTCTCCACTCCATATGAGCACACAACCAGAAGGTGGCCATCTGCAAGCTAGGTTGTCTGTCAATAGCTGTAGGATGCTTAGAACAGTTCCTGGCATGTAGTAAGCTATGTGTTTATTAAATTAAATATACACAAATAAAAGTAAAGTACCTTTTAACTGCCTTTTATGTGTATATTATCAGTTTAAATATTATTTTTGATGACAGAAAACAGTTTAGATCTAATGCCTCAGGTGTTTTTCTCCTTTTCCTTTTCTGTACTATTACTGAGTTGTTGTTAATTTATATATTATTTTTCTCTGTCTTGTAATTCATCAGTGACACTGAAGCCTTTATGTCATAGTTGGTTTCCCTTTCCTCATCCAAAAACTTCCTAAAGAATAGAAAGCATTTATACTATGAAAGAAAAACATTCATTAATAATTTAGATTTTCCTATACACCTATGTGTATGCATTTTATTTTTCCTTTTGTCAGAGGGTAATTTTATCTTTAACCAATGATATTATCACACAATTGAATAAATCAGCATTTTTATTTAGAAGACAACATTTTTCAAGTAGAGAAAACTTGATCCTCTGAATATTTATTTCTTTATCTTAAATAAATAATGGTTATCTTTGCAAACACAGTGATTGCAAGACATGTACTTCTGGCTTTCTCTTAACCTAGAGAAGTTTTGTTGTTGTTATTTCATTGGTTTTGTTTTGTTTCAGAGATAGCACATTTAGAACATTAGGAAGTTATCTTGATTTTGTCCAAATCTTTGAAGGTCCTCCCAGATTGATATATGCAATTAGTGGTCTTTTAATACTATACTAATACTATGGAAATGGCATTGCATTTGAGAGACATTATTGCCTTTGTATTTAAGAATTAAATATACAAACTGATCTTCATCAACTTTTTCTCTATGGAAACTGGGTTCTATTCAAAATATATCAGGGTTATTTTCAATATACTCATTTCCCGTCTCAGGAAATATGGAGATGCCAAACTGCCTCTGTGCCTGAAAAGCTGCAGCCCCTGTTTAGGATACCTGGATTTCACTTGTACACCCCATTCCCTACCTTTTAATTCATGGGCTTTTATTTAGTGGGGAAGAACTGATTGTCTTTAGTGAGAGAATTTCACTAAAAGTGAAGCATCAAATGTTTGGGCAAAGTGGAGGTTATAGCTATCTTTTTTTGTACAAGGAAAAGAAAGAAAAGAAATAGTGTATTAGCCTGTTCTCATACTGCTATAAAGAAATACCCAAGACTAGGTAATTTATAAAGGAAAGAGGTTTAATTGACTCACAGTTCCACATGGCTGGGAAGGCCTCAGGAAACTTACAATCATGGTAGAAGGGGAAGCAAGCACATCTCACATGGCCACAGGAGAGAGAAGAAACAAAAGTTCAGGTGAAACTGCCATTTATAAAACCATCAGATCTCATGATAACTCCATCACTATCACAAGAACTGCATGGGGGAAACTGCCCCCATGATCCAATCCCCTCCCAACAGGTCTCTCCCTTAACACCTGGGGATTACAATTCAAGATGAAATTTAGGCAGGGACACAAAGTCTAACCATATCAGATAGGAGCCTGAACCAGATCTGGTAGAGGCTGGCCTTGGGGACTGTCTCATCCAGAGCTCCCTGACTTCCCTGAGTGAGCTTTGGGGAATCAGAACATGGCTTTGTATTCATCCACTAGAGGGTGGCCATATCCTGTTACTGATGGAAGAATCTGGGGAGGTCAGAGCTCCCTCTGTAGGTCAGGCCTACAGAGCTGCAGGGCTCTGCTGCTGGTCATCCACACTGCAAAACCCAAACCTCCCTCTACTGGGCCCTCAGTTTGCGCACAGAAAGAAACCCGTTGCCTTCCTTTAATCAGACTAGGGCTTTAACCTAGTGAACTATCAAACCAGAAGCATAGACCACTCTTCCTTAAGTTTGAAGGCGTGCAGTCTTCCTCCTGTCATTAAAAAAGAAAACCTGTGTCCTAAGGATCCAACCTCAGTAACAACCAGCAACAGCCACACATACATGAAGTTCTCTTTATTCTCATGGCTCTGCAGATCTTCTCAAGCATGGACAGCTCATTGTCAATGATGTTCTGAGCAGGTTAGGGACAGATGGCAAGGGGAGTTCCTCCTCCTGAGCCACAGGTAGAGGTTAACTTTACCTGTTTGTCATTGTATATCCCTATCAGAGCTGAATTATGTAGTCCTCAGACAACTATTAATTTAAAAGAGACAAGGAATCTTTAATTCTCTGAATAAGAATTCAACAAAGCAGGGCCAGGGGCGGTGGCTCATGCCACTGCACTCTAGCCTGGGCAACAAGAGCAAAACTCCGTCTTGGAAAAAAAAAAAAAAAAAAAGAATCCAACAAAGCTATGGATTTTATCTTACCCTTTTTGTTTTTATTTCGAGACAGAGTCTCACTCTGTAACCCAGGCTGGAGTGTGATGTCGCGATTTCGGCTCACTGCAACCTCTGCCTCCCGGGTTCAAGCGATTCTCTCGCCTCAGCTTCCCAAGTAGCTGGGACTAGAGACGCCTGCTACCATGTTCAGCTAATTTTTGTATTTTTAGTAGAGACGGGGTTTCACCATGTTGACCAGGCTGGTCTCAAACTCCTGATCTCAAGTGATCCTCACGCCTCGGCCTCCGAAAGTGCTGGGATTACAGGCGTGAGCCACCACACTGGGCCTTATTTTATCCTTTGAAAATGAGAAAGAAAAATCTAAAGCTCTTCCTTAAATCTAAGACTCGCAAGAATTTATATCTTTGATGAAACAGATATGTGAATTTCAGTATTTTATCCAGGGCTAAAAGTATTAAAACTACCAATCAGAAACCCGTATTTTCAGGAGACATGTTACCAACGATGGGATGACTTTTACACAATAGTGGTTCTGAGTGTTTGTAGGAGGAACGGGGAGAAAAACAGTTTAACCAGGCTAGCATACAGTTAAGCAGCCACTAGCAGGCTTTCCCTTACTGGAAGTCCCATCCAGAGAAAAAGGCCTTTGAGCTAAATTCAGGTAATTTGCAGTGAGACAATATGTCACACTACTACCAAGGAAACAATGATTTATTGTAGGGAAAAAATTCAAATCAAAACAATAGAACTATTCATTGTGGAAAAATTATTAAAACAAAAACCTCTGTTATGTTTAGGTTTCAGGAAAAATAGTAATCATCTCAATTTATAACTTCTGATGCCTCAGAAAGAGGAACAAGTGATAATTGTTCATCTTTACTATGGGAAGTACAGGAATCTTACTAAATTTGAGAGTTCGGTCATTAATTTTTAAGACTACTTATTGTTTCATATCTTTATCTAATTCCTTAAAACAATATATCTCAAACTGTAAAATTAACCATAAAGGGTACTAACATATATTTCATAATAGATAAGTCAAGAGTGAAATAATACAATACAAAAACAAATACAGTGATATATGAAAACTTAAATTAGGATGAACTCAATTTATTAGAAATTAATGTTATATTTTTAAAATGAGGCCAACATAAATGTATACAGTTTTGGAAGAAAGATTGCTGCACATACCATTTGTAAAAGGAAAATCCAGGTGTACTATATACTAAAACTTAAATACATGTATATGATTTTATTCCCTTTTGTGTGTATGTGATACAGACACACATGGTAAAAATTGAGAATAACAATCGGATAAACTTCAACATAACAAAACTCAGAAAATATAAAGAAAAATAATAACGTAATATGAAAAAATTATGTGGCAAAAGTAAATGTAAGCCAGAGAGAAAATATTTGCAACTGATTAATAGTCAATATAAATTAATAGTAATATAATTAATGGTCAATATAAATTCTACAAACTGAAAAGAAAAAGATATTCAAATAAACAATTGGACAAAAATGAAGCAATAGACAATTACAGAGGGAAAATTGCCTATTGCTAACAAATACATGGAAAGAAGTTTAACCTCACAGGCATTTAGAGATGTGAAAATGGAAAATTATAAATGTCTTTATTTATTAGATTGGCAAAATTTTAAGCATTCAACGTTGAAAAGATTTTGGTGAAACAGACGCATACATCAGTGGTAGAAGTATGAATTTCAACAATGGAAAAGTAATTGGAAAGTAAACTGGCGGTTTCTGATAACATTTAAGTACATATAATGCTTAATCTATAAATCTCACTTTTATGATACACATTCTATAAAAAGATACATATAAATTTACACATATATATATGCATGATATAGTTTGGATATTTGTCCCCACCCAAATCACATGTTGAATTATAATCTCTGATGTTGGCGGTGAGACCTGGAGGGAGATGACTGAATCATGGGGCCAGATTTCTCATGCATGGTTTAGCACCATCCACTTGGTAGTGTTCTCATGATAGTGAATTTTCGTTAGATCTGTCTGTTTAAAAGTGCATGGCATCCCACCACCACCACTCTCCCTCTTGCTCCTGCTTTTGCCATGTGACATGTCTTTTCCCCCTTTGCCTTCTGCCATGATTGGAAGCTTCCTGAGGCCTCTCCAGAAGTAGATACCGCTCTGCTTCTTGTACAGCTTGCAGAACCATAAACCAATTAAGCCTCTTTTCTTATAAATTACCCATTCTCAGGTATTTCTTTATAGCAATGCAAGAACAACCTAACATAGTACATATATAAGTATATCATCACATATATAAAACATTTTCATTGTAGACAATAAATATATAAATAATAAAGGAAATTGTCCCTAGTTTGAAGATAACCTTGAATCTATAAAGTGAATAGGGTCACAGACTTTCAGGCAGAGTTGATAAAGCAAATACATCCACCTAGGATTATTCTGGGAAAAAAAATCTCGGAATTCAGAGGCAGAAAGTTGTGCTTTACAGAAGTTTTCTGTTACTGGGTTTATTAGATCTTTTCATGTTCCCCAATAGAAAATACATTCTTCATGCTATTCTAAAAACTATATGTAGACTTTTTTACATTATTTTGCTTTTATAACTGACTGTCTTCTGCTACCCAGTTCCAGAGATTTGAGGTACAAACACTCAAAGTACTTGGAAACTTCACAGCTGACAATACTTCACATTTCTGAAATATTAAAAATTCAAGCAAGTGTATCAAAATATCAAAGAAAGTTATCACATTGTATTGCTAATGAATATGTACTTTTTCATATATGATTATTGGAAGGTAAGGTATTTTTTTAACAGCTAAGTGGACTTTGATCAGTTATGGTTATGTCTCCATCTAGTGGTAGGTAAGTACTCTAAGGATTTGCACAATAAGTGAGGCCATTGTCACACTGAAACAGCTGAAGTGCTGAATACATAGGAAGTCTGTGGTTTTTATTGGGTACACATCATCAGGGTCACCACAATTTGTCTTTTTTTTTTTTTTTTTTTTTGAGAGAGAGTTTTGCTCTTGTCACCCAGGCTGTAGTAGTGCAATGGTGCAATCTTGGCTCACTGCAACATCCACCTCCCGGGTTCAAGCAATTCTCTTGCTTCAGCCTCCTGAGTAGCTGGGATTACAGGCACCTGCCACCACATCCAGCTAATTTATTTATTTATTTATTTATTTATTTATTTATTTATTTTATTTTATTATTTTTTTTTTTTAGTAGAGACGAGGGTTTCACCATGTTGGCCAGGCTGGTCTCGAACTCCTGACTTCAGATGATCTGCCCGCCTTGGGCTCCCAAAATTCTGGGATTACAGGTGTGAGCCACCACACCTGGTCTTGCTTTTAATACAGGAATGAAATAATATTTTCTGCTGATAACTTTCATTTGAATTCCTACTTGCAAATTTAGTAACATCAAGTTTTTGAGGTATTCACAAAGTCTTTTCAAACATTAACTAAAATTCCAAATTTTAAATATATATTAAAAACACTAGTGGCCCTTATTTATGGATTTGTTAGCTATATAGGCCATTTATCAGTTCTTCCTGAACTTCAGAGCCAAGACTTCTTATTCACACTTATTTATAGACTTCAGACCTTTTTAAATATGAAGAGTCCCAGGTATAACATTTATATATCTTTGGGATGACTCTCCATTTACTAACTGAACCTTTTGAGCCTTCATTCTGTCATATGTAACAATGTCAATAAGCACTTCACAAACCTATAATAGTTTCTGCAATTATATACATTGTCTCATGTAATCCTTCCCACCACCCCCTGAGGGCAATAGAGAAAGTATTTACTGTCTCTGTCTTATGATGAGGAGCATGTAGTCCAAAGAGACCTTATCACTCATCCAAACTCAATAAACTGGCAAATGGCAGAGTTAGAAATTTATATTAGATTTCTTGATTCCAAGTTCAAAGTTCTTTGTAAGATTTGCGCCATTTACAACTATGATAATTAAGGGAGCTAATGTTTCTATAAATGCTTAAGTCCAATAGAACCATAATTTATTGTAAAATTACATAATAAAGATAATGAGGTCCCTCAATGTGAGACACTTATGGGGAGATCAGACAGAGAATCCTTCATAAAAGCATATACATCAGGCTGAATTTAGCTGACCCTCAAAATGAAAATTCTCCAGAAATTTGAAGCCTATATAATCTATTCAAATATATATTTTTCTATCTTCCCACTCTCTTTCTGTGGCCATCTTCTTAAAACATTAGTAGGTGAATTATTGCTAAGTTTTCTTACATAAATTAGATTAATAACAAGAAAAAAGCTACGTAATTTAACAAACATATGTCTATAAAAGCAAACAACAACAAACCCAAACTAACTAAATGCCTGTTTGTGTTGGTTGTATATATAAGGTGCTGTATGTAAGAAGTATGTATGTTGGGGCTGGAGTCTGCTATAAAGAACAATAATGTCAGGTTCTTTCCCTTGAAGTTTTTGTTTCCCCTTCTCCGCCACTTCCCTTTCCCATTTCACTCTGTTCCCATCAAAAGGATTCTGACTTGCATAAAATGACAGAACTACAGGAATGGGAAAGAGAAATAAAAACTGAGTCACTTTTTTTTTGCTCCTGTTTCATGACATCTGCACATAACATCTGAACAAGTCACCTTCCAGTCTTTAAGTTCAGTGGTATCTTTAAGTACTTGTTGTATGTCTTTGTAGAAAAGCAGATTTTGAGCATATGCTCTATGTAGAAGGAAAGCTGAATTGCAACCTCAATTTCTCCGAATTTCTGCCTCCTGAGCACCCCCTCCCCACCCAATCCATGAACATCTTTACAAGTAACAGAAGCAGGCCAGGCATAGTGGCTCATGCCTGTAATCCTAGCACTTTGGGAGACCAAGGTGGGAGAATTCCTTAAGGCAGGGAATTCAAGACCAGCCTGGACAACATAGAAAGACTCCCCCACCCTACAAGAAGTTTTCTTTTTTTCTTTTTTTTAATTAGCCAGGCATGGTAGTGTACATATGAGGTCCCAACTACTGGAGAGGTTTGGGTAGGAGGATTGCTTGAGCCCAGGAGTTCGAGGTTAAAGTGAGTTGTGCCACTGCACTCTAGCTTGGGCAACAGAGTGAGACCGTGTCTGAAGAAGAAGAAGAAAGAAGAAAGAAGAAGGAAGAAGAAGAAGAAGGAGGAGGAAGAGGAAGAAGAAGGAGAGGAAGAAGAAGAGGAAGAGGAAGAAGAAGAGGAAGCAGCAGCAGCAGCAGCAAAACCCAAAGAACTAATCTGATACTTGCTCTCTTCCTTCTCTGCCACTACAGAAAACAGAAGAGGACTAGAATTACTTTTAGTGCTAATAATCTAACCAGGCATACTCAAAACTAATCACAAATGTTTCTTTTAGGATGAATACAAGGCCTAAAATTGACTTTGAAAACATTGACTATCTTCCCTTCCCTTCACAGGCAATAAACAAATGTGGGCTGGTGCACATCTTTTCCTGTCCCTGAAAAGGTTTTGTTACATCTAGACAAGTGATTTCCTAACCTGAGGTCAATAATATCTTAATCATATTTCATAGATAGACCAATGCTTAGCATATTCTCCAAACCACAAGAAATTTTGAGTTGCATTAGGTTGAGGGTCAGGAAATCAGATTCCAGCCCCAGCTGTCATTGACAGATATGATCCTGGGTGGGTCATTTACCACTCAGGACCTTAATTCCCTCTTTGAGAATTTAAGGGGTTAAAGTAGAGAATCTTAAAGCTGTCTCCTAACATGATTATAATTTAAGCAAGAGCTGGAGATGAATTGCTGACCTTTCCTTCATAGTCCCTGGTAGTGAAATGAATCAATTCTCTGAGCAATCCTTGCAGAAGAACCTGCTGTGAAGATAACTGAAGCAAGCTTGTTAAAAGCTCTTCCAAGAATGGATCCCACCTTTCCTTTACATTTAACATGTCATTTAACATAGTTAATCTTTGTGTTTTCAAGAGCCAAATGGATAAACACTCAACTTCAGAGGTGTTTTTTTCTGCCTCTTGAGAATCACGATTATCATTGCTGGTCTTCCTTTTTCTTTTTCTTAGTAAACTTTAATCTAGATTTTAAAATTTCATGGAAATAGATGTTTGGGTTATTTCAGGGTTTTTTCCGATATACAATTTGAGTTTTTTTCCTTTAAGGTACTCTTCTGGGCTCCCTCTCTGAAAGAGGAGTTGCCTATGGATAGAAAGTTGCTCTCTGTCCTCAATTAGCCAACAAGGCCCATCAGGGTTGCCCTGTTCAGTGCTAAGGCCATCTCGCTCCCAACCTGCCCTCACCCCTTGCTACTTGCCCCTCCAGTGATCCTGGATCCTTTTGGAGAGAGGCTCTCCTAACAGCCCAATAGAGGAATCAGGCACCTGGATCAGCTGTTTCCCTGCTGTGTTCCCTAAGTTAATGTCATGCTCTCCTATACCCACACTTTTGTCCCCCCGACTTTTACAAAAATTCTCAAAAACAATATCCAGAGTGCCATGGTTTCCAAATGATTTATTCCTTTGCCGAAGACCCCAAGAAGTCCCATCTTCTTCAGGGAAATCTGGGACAATCCAATTGCATAAATTTCCAGCTAGGGATATCTAGGGATTTTCTTAAAGCAAGGAGTTATGAAGTGCTTCCAACTACTCCTGAAGTTTCCAGCTATGAGGCCAACCAGAGACTCTTTCAGTCCCACATACACGAGCCCTCTGGGAGACACCCACTCCTTCTGGAGCCATAAGCAAGCAGGAAGGGGTTTTAGGACAGTCACCAGCCCCCACCTCCTTCTCACAGAAGGGTCTTCCTGCCCCTGCATCCCACTCTGCTGTGGCTCCAGATTCTGATACTGTCCCTGGGTGGTTCCATGACAGCCACGTGAGAGTGCCACCATTCATTTCTTTTCCATGCCTACTCCCATCTATAAGGTTTTGTTTATTTCGCTGGTTGTTAGATGTTTATTGTATCAGTCTCTATACATCTTGTATATCTGAATTAATTATAACAAATAAAATGGAAAAGGATTGGAACTATTTTATCATTTCCCACAGTAGCTAATGAAAGCACTGCTTCTTCAAGAAGGTATAACTTCTTACTGAGTTTTTCTAATGCTATATTTCTAATCGGATTTAGAGAAAATAAAAAATAGCTGCTAGTTGAGAGATCATTTACACACTTGAATATATACAATTATCTTGAGGCAAAAAGGTAAAATTTTGTCTTAAGTTTCATTTTAAAGAAATTAAACTGGCCAGGTGCGGTGGCTCATGCCTGTAATCCCAGCACTTTGGTAGGCCGAGGCAGGCGTATCACCTGAAGTCGGGAGTCCGAGATCAGCCTGACCAACATGAAGAAACCATGTCTCTACTAAAAATACAAAATTAGCTGGGAGTGGTGGCACATGCCTGTAATTCCAGCTACTCAGGAGGCTGAGGCAGGAGAATTGCTTGGACCTGGGTGGCGGAGGTTGCATCATTGCACTCCAGCCTGGGCAACAAGAATGAAATTCCATCTCAAAAAAAAGAAAGAAAGAAAAACGAAAAGAAAAGAAATTAAACTTAATCAATATCATTTCTTAATAAAATTTTAGAAAGCTTCTGGTGTTCTTTTCAACAGATATTTATTCATCACTGTATTAGGCTGGGGTTTCATTAGGAGCCCTGGAGCACACAAATTAAAATAGCATGCTCCATGCCAGTACTTTACAATCAAATAAGGAGGTAATAAATTCCTATACTAGCACTTAAAATTTATTTGGGAAACAAAGCATAAAATAAATACTATATTCATGGAAAGTTAAAGACTAATGGGAGAAAGTACTTACAAACTATGCATCCAACAAAGTTCTAATATCCAGAATCTATAAGGAACTTACACAGTTAGACAAGCAAAAACAACCCAATTAAAAAGTGGGCAATGGGCAAGAACAGATACTTCTCAAAAGAAGCCATACAAGGCCGGGTGCGGTGGCTCACGCCTGTAATCTCAGCGCTTCGGGAGGCCAAGGTAGGTGGATCATGAGGTCAGGAGATTGAGACCATCCCTGGTTAACACGGTGAAACCCCGTCTCTACTAAAAATACAAAAAATTAGCCGGGCGTGGTGGCGGGAGCCTGTAGTCCCAGCTACTCGGGAGGCTGAGGCAGGAGAATGGTGTGACCCAGGAGGCGGAGCTTGCAGTGAGCCGAGATCGTGCTACTGCCCTCCAGCCTGGGTGACAGAGCGAGACTCCATCTCAGAAATAAAAAGACATATAAGTGGCCAAGAAACGTATGAAACAATGCTCAACATCACTAATCAACAGAGAAACGAAAATCAAAACCACAATGAGATACCATCCCATACCTGTCAGAATGGCTATTATGAAAAAGTCAAAAAAACAACAGATGCTGGCATGGCTGTGGAGAAAAGAGAAATCTTATACACTGTTGGTGGGAATGTAATTTCACCCACTGTGGAAAGCAGTTTGAAGAGTTCTCAAAAAATTTAGAACTACCATCTGACCCAGCAATCCCATTGCTAGGTATATATCCAAAAGAAAATACATAATCCGACCCAGCAACCCCATTCCTTAGGTATATATATATATCCAAAAGAAAGTAAATCATTTTACCAAAAGACATGTGAACTTGTATATTTATCACCATGCTATTCACAATAGCAAAGACATGGAATCAACCTAAGTGTCCATTAATGGTGGATCGGATAAAGGAAATGCGGTACATATACATCATGGAATACTACATAGTCATTAAAACAATGAAATCATTTTCTTTGCAACAACACAGATGCAGCTGGAAGCCATTATACTAAGCAAATTAATTCAGGAACAGAAAACCAAATACTGCATGTTCTCATATATAAGTGGGAGCTAAACATTGAGTACTCATGGACATAGACACTCAGGACTAATAGAAGGGGGAAAGAGGCAAGGGTTGAAAAACTAACCGTTGAGTATTATGCTCACTATCTGGGTGATGGGGTCGTTCAAATCTAAGCATTCTATAATATACCCATGCAACAAAACTGCACATCCCTTGAATCTAAAATAAAAGTTAAAATTATTTGTTAAAAAGAAAAAAGAATGTAACCATTAATAATAAAAAAAGAAGTTGAAGACTACGGTTCATGAAAATGTATGACCTGAGAGGTAGTTCGCTGTACTTAGCACTACAGATACGTACACATCAAGGCAACATCATGACAAGGCTGACTTTTGAAGCCATCTCCTACCACACAAAATAATTAGAAAAATGGATACAATGAACCCAAATTAAATTTTAAATGTATCACTGAAATATGTAAAATTATGTGTCAATTATAAATTTAAAAATTAATCTAAAAATACATAACTGAGATTGAAATTAAGAAAGAGAAATTCTGGGCCAGGTATGGTGGCTCATGCCTGTAATCCCAGCACTTTGGGAGGCTGAGGCGGGCAGAGTTCAAGACCAACCTGAGCAACATGGTGAAACCCCAACTTTACAAAAAATACAAAAAATTAGCAGGGCATGGTGGCACATGCCTATAGTCTCAGCTACTTGGGAGGCTGAGGTAGGAGGATTGTTTGAGCCTGAGAGGTTAAGGCTGCAGTGAGCTGAGATCAGGTCACTGCACTCCATCCAGCCTGAGAGACAGGGTGAGACCCTGTCTCGAACACACACACACACACACACACACACACACACACACACACAGAGAGAGAGAGATCCTCAGGGCGAGGAAATAAATAGAATATTCAAAATCAATGTAGTGAGTAAGAGCTAAACCGGGTAAATCCCTAGGGGGAGCCCATGATTTCAGTGCATACCAGGGTTCTGGATTTGAGTCTAAAGTCCCATGCAACACTGGCACCTAGAAATGGGCTCTTTAATAAATCTGACAGCCAGTCCATAAAATGAAAATTAGAACATCCTTACCACTAAGCCAATGAAGCAGCAAAGAAGCAAGTCAACCACTCTGTGCTGTGGGAGAAAAAAAGACATAGGAAGCACATCTCTGAACCTTGCTGATGCTATTGTATGAATTTACATTATCCTGTCCATGTGGAAAACCCCCACTGAGAAATTCTTACATAAATTGAAACTACTGTGCCCGTGGTAGAATCAAATGTGCCCCTTGCAACCGGAAACCGCCACAAACCAGTGCACTTGATGCCTGTGGAAAAACTCCCACTGAAGACGAGTTCCTAGAAAAAATGTACAATCCTCAAGAGGAGACAAAGAACTAGGGAAGAGAGGTATCTGGGATGCAATGAATTAGAGAAACCACATCTAAAGAAATACAGAGAATAGAAAAATATGAAAATGCTTTAAGGATGTCTACAATATTCAAAGAGAAGAAAGCAGGAGAAAGCGTAATAGACATAATGAAAAGGATCAGGCATGTTTAAGAAAGAACACAACAGAAATTCTAAAAGTGAAAAATAAAGTAATTTACACTTCCACATCCAGACAGCATAATTAGAATCAGACTTTCCCTGCTATCATAAACAAGTAAACTGGATAAAATATAAAATGATTTTTTCATACATTAATTGCCCCAACAATTGTCCTACTTTCTGCATAGAGATGAGTTTTGGACCACAACGGAGACAGGGAAGGCCCAAGCAGAGCACAGTGGGTTCCTAGACTTTAAGAGATAGAGATCAAGGTTCAGGGAATCTGAGGTGGCAGGACTTTCCTGGGGAAAGTACATAATAGAGCCAAAGACAGAAAGAGCTGCAGAAATCTGTCTAAGGGCCACCTGAAGTCATTATGTAAGAGGGAGCACAGGACTGTGACCTTAGGAGAAGGAAAATAAACAAGGTGAGTTGCATGCATCACAGGAACAACTCATTACCTGGAGACAGTTACCAGGTTACAGCCCAGAGAGCCAGCAGTCTGGAGTTGAGTGGTCAGAGGCTGGGGTTTGGTGGACAAGGGCAGAAGATCAGAGAGGGAGGTGCTGCACAGAGACCTACAGAGGGGTACTCTCAAGTCTTTAGATGAGTATATCTACATATGTATAGGAAGTTACCTGAGGCCAGAGACATAGTCACCAGGAAGACATAGGCAGAAAACTCTCAAAGCTCTACTAGGTTGGGAATAATTGGTGTTCTCACTAGCTAGAGTGGGAAGGACTTATAGCACACGGGGCATCGGGTAGAAAACTAAAGGGGTATTGTCTTAGTACTGAGGCTATGTTCACTCTAGACCAGGGGTGTCCAATCTTTTGGCTTCCCTGGGCCACACTGCAAGAAGAATTGTCTTGAGCCACACATAAAATACACTAACACTAATGATAGCTGATGAGCTATTTAAAAAAAAATGACCAAATAAAGTTACAGACTTATGTTGGGTTACATACAAAGCCATCCTGGGACACTTGCAGTCCACGGGCCGTGGGTTGGACAAGCTTGCTCTAGACTAAAGACTGTTCTGAATCTCTTTAACAAACTTCAGAACAGGGGGAAAAAAGAGCTAACATTTAAGATTTTTAAATTGTGGCAAAATGCATATCACATAAAATTTAACATTCTAATCATCTTTAAGTGTATAATTCTATGGCATTAAGAACATTCACCATGTTGTGAAACCACCACTGCTATCCATTTCCAGAAATTTCCATTATCCCAAAAAGAAATGCTACCCATTAAACAATAAGTGTCTGTTCCCACTGCCTCCAGCCCCTGGTAACCTCTACTCTAGGTTCTGTCTCTATGAAGTTGCCTATTCCAGCTACCTCATATAAGTGGAATCATACAGTATTTGTCTTTTTGTTTCTGGCTTATTTCACTCAGCTTGTTTTCAAGGTCCATCCATGTTGTTGCATTTATTAGAATATCATTCTTTTTAAGGCTGAATAATATTCCATGGTACATATACATCAGATTTTAATCTACTATCTGTTGATGGAAATTTGAGTTGTTTCCATTTTTTGGCTGTTATGAAAAACGTTGCTATGAACATTGGTGTCCAAGTATCTGTTAGAGTTCCTCTTTCAATCCTTTTGAGTATATACCTAGAAGTGGAATTGCCGAATTATATGTTAGTTCTGTGTCTAACTTTAACTTTTTGAGGAACTGCCAAACTGTTTACCACAACAGGTGCACCATTTTTAATTCCTATTAGCAATACATAAGGGTTCCAATTTCTCCACATCCTTTTAGAAAATGCAAGTTAATTTAAGTGTTTAAATTTTTCCTGTTCAGATGGTGAAGAATTCCATTTCATTCCTTCTTGTGCCCTCCACACCCAACCAAAGGTTGTGTCAAAGTTCAAGGAACTTACACAAAGTGTTGGGGCTTGAACCCTTGGGTCCACAAAAGTTATCACTGAAATGTTATTTTCTGCTGTCTGACGCTTTCAGGGTTGGCAGGTTTCTGTGGCTTCTACACCACACGTGACACATGAGACATTCTCATAAGGCAGAGGCACCCAGCACCTGTCAATTCTACTTTCCAGCTGTAGCATGCTGCCATTTCCGTGCGAGGTCATGCAAGACCCACCACCACCAGAAAGTCAGTCTCAGGTCCCCTCTACTCTGAAACACTCAAGCCTGTCTCTCAGCCCTTGGGAACCATTTCATTCTCCGGAGGGAGTTTCACTGACCCCCTTCTGTTTCTTCCAAACTCCCAATCTCTCTTAAAAAGTTTGAAAACATTTATACTCACAAATAAAAGACCGGAAATCTTGCAGATAACTTCTGCTTTCTTACCAACCTTATACCTTCCCAGAAACTATGAAGTGCAGTCACAACGATCAATTGAATGAGGAAGGAAATGGGGGAAATTGGTAGGGCAGGGGTGAGGAGGTCATTACACTCAAAATATCTAGACAAATAACAAGATTTTAAGCAAATACAAACACTTGGACAAGCTCTGGGAGAAAATTTGAGAAATGTAGCAAGTATAAAGAAACAGAAATTATTCCCAATCATACCACCTGAAGTTAACATTTTGATATATCGTCTTTCAGTCTTTTCTGTAAGAACAGAGATGTGCCTTAAAACTTTGAGTTCAGGACGGTTGTGGTGACGCACATCTGTAATCCTAGCACTCTGAGTGACCAAGGTGGGAGGATGGCTTAAGGTCAGAAGTTTGAGACCAGCCTAGGCAACACAGCAAGACCCTATCTCCAAAGAAAACCTCTTAGACACCGGATTAAGGAAGGATTTGGCTTTATTCGGCTGGGAGCTTCGGCAGATTCACATCCAAACCGCTGGGAGCTTCAGCAGACTTGCGTCTCAAGAACTGAGCTCTCTGAAGACTTTATTCAGCTGGGAGCACCGGCAGACTCATATCTCAAGAACTATGCACTCAGACAGCAGGTTAAGGAAGGATTTGGCTTTATTCAGCCGATGTCTGAGAGATTTTGTCCACAGCTCGGCTATGATCGTGCCAGCCACACTGGGCAACAGAACAAGACCCTATCTAAAAAAAAAAAAAAAAAAAAAAAAAAAAAGGTTCGTACAATATATATTGCTTGTCTTTCAACATTTGAGAGTCACCTTTTCTTAAGTAATTGAAGAAAATATTTTAAGCTTCTATTTTATGTGATTTCCAGAAGCCCAGTGCCCTTTCTACTAGTTTTGAGTTTTCTGAGTGGAAGAGAACATGCTTACCTTCTTCGGATTCCTCATTTTTTACCCACGGCTTTTGATTTTCTATAGATGTTCTATGCCCTCCAATACAAAGCCATAAGTTACATGTGGCTATTTAAATTTGAGCTAGTTAAGTCTAAATAAAATGGAAACTTCAGCTCCCAGTCACACTAGCCACATTTTAAATATTCAGTAGGCACATATGGCTAGTGGCTATTGTATTAGGTAGTGCAGATCTAGAACGCTTCATTGTTGCAGAAAGTTCTATTAAACTATGTGTTCTAGCTGACCTCAACTCAATCTGAGTCCTCCTCTGCACCTGCTATCATTTCCTTTTATCATCTAGCTCCCATTCCTGTATTTCCCCAAACATCAAAAACACATTGCTGCTGGACATGTTTTTTTAAAAGCACTTTATAAAGATTTAGCAATAGCAGGTTATTGCCAAAAGAAAACAGAAAAACAACTTAAAAACAAATAGGCCGGGCGCAGTGGCTCAAGCCTGTAATCCCAGCACTTTGGGAGGCCGAGACGGGCGGATCATGAGGTCAGGAGTTCGAGACCATCCTGGCTAACACGGTGAAACCCCGTCTCTACTAAAAAATACAAAAAGCTAGCCGGGCGAGGTGGCGGGCGCCTGCAGTCCCAGCTACTCGGGAGGCTGAGGCAGGAGAATGGCGTAAACCCGGGAGGCGGAGCTTGCAGTGAGCTGAGATCCGGCCACTGCACTCCAGCCCGGGCGACAGAGCGAGACTCTGTCTCAAAAAAACAAAAACAAAAACAAAAACAAATAGTAGGTGCCAATATTGCACAAATTTGCTAACCTGCACTGACCCAGTGTATAAATCCAACCAACTAGTTAACCAATTGGGCCTCAGTTCAGCAACTGATAGGAAAGATAATAATTATTTTTTTATCCAAGAATTGCCTGACTTGGAATATCTATCATGCTCTTTTCTTCTAGTTAAAAACATCATCTAATAGGTAGAATATAAAGTTAAAAATCCAGAGCAGGTATTCTCATGCAATTAGGAGATGTTTATTGTCATTACAGAAACAACCTTTTCCTGGTCCCTGGCCTACTACAATTTTGTTGACCTTTTTGTTGCCTCTCTTTCCTGATCACGTGCTCCAGCATTCTATCTTTTAGGCCATCAATGTAAAAACTAAAAACTCATGTTATTCTGTCATGCTGAACAATTTGGCTCCTGATTTTTTGAAACTCTCCCTATCTAGACTGGCCTGTGGCCCTGCCTCCCAGAGCAAAAGGACTTCCTTCATCAAGCTTCCCTAAACAAAACAGCAGTTTTTCCCCAAGAAGAATTTTGCTATTCTGTCATTGTTCTAAAATGCTGAAGTAGCCACTGGAAAATTTGGTTTTATAAATGACTTTTTCTTGCTTCACGCTGTTTTTTTTTTTTTTTTTTTTTACTTCTCAATGTTTCATAAATATTTTATTATTTTTTGTAAAGATATGTAATGATATTCCATAGATATATCCTACTTTTCTTAACTATCTCTTATGGTTGGGTATGATTTGCAGTGACCTATGATCACACCATCACACTCCAGCATGGGCAACAGAGCAAGACCCTATTGAATGGCTTTACTGTTGAAACATGGTAGTGACAATCCACAGGAAGATACCTAAATAACTTTGCTACAAACCCTACCTACTTAGCACACAGTGGGCAAAGCTGAATAATCCCATATTTAGGAGTTGTATGAACAAGCACAACACCTACAACTGTGAGTAAAATAAATGTTGTTCTCGTCTTTGCATCTGCCTATAGAGCTAATCTTAATGGAAATGAAGATAATATAAATATAAGGAGTATATGGTTTACTAACCAATTCTGAATCAGAGAACTTGGAGAAAGTAAATTATATGTTCAAGACTTTAAATTCTCAATTCAAGCTTGAATAAAGAACAAGAAATTTTTTGTAGGCCCCCCAAAATTATCTCATGTAGCCGAGTAAACATTTCTTAAAAGATAAACAAAACAAAACAAAAAGAACTAACGTTATATCCTGTGGGTAATGAGAAATGTTTATTTTGAACAGGCTTTAATGAACTTCCCAAAGAAGTTATCTTGGAGGGGAATGCTGATCCTCATCAAGACCCACCTCCAGCAGCTCTCATTGCTTCTAGATCTATAATTATTTTTAAGTTCTCTCAGCTCCCCAGGCTTGATTGTATGTGTGACCTGTGAGGCAGTATTATACGCATGGAAAGAATTTCCAGATTTCTGTTATTTATGTCCATAGAAATCTAGGGAATATAAATGGGAGTGGATCTTAAACATGTTAGATCAGAGTGAAAGAAGTATCATATTTTTTACCAGGTGAGTGCTAGCATTAATGCATTGTTAGCATAAGAGCCCTAACAAAAGATTCTGGGTTTGATGCATTAGCTTAGACAACTGGGAGTGGTTCTAAAAATCTGCTCCACTGGTTGACTAAAACCTAAATGCAAAGGTGACCTATATTGAATAGAATGGAGACGTCAGAGTTTTCTAGGTATATTGTAGAGGAAGGTATCTAACCATAAAGGAAATTTCTGCTTCCAACAAAGTTGGAAAAGAGGAACTGGGTTTTCCCTTCCATCTATATAACAAAAAAAGTGGATAACATATGAGAAACAATTATATGAAAGACGTTGGACATCAGAGAATGAAGGACCGGGATCCCTGTGAGATGGGAAACAAATGATATAAGACTTACAATTGCCCTACTTTGCAGTCTTGAAAGAATCTCCAGACTGCTGCACAGGGAAGGGGAATCAAAGTGGAGGGCAGTGAACTACCTAAGTTGAGACAATACTGAGAGTATGGGGAGGTCAAGGAAGCTTGGAAGGTAGAGTTCACAGGACAGAGACATAGAAGAGAGAGAACTGCAGAAAAAAAGAGAACTTTGGAGATCTGCAAAAGGTACTCTTGAGTATTTAGCTGAATATTATTCAATGCATTCATGTGAGAAAAATACTCATGGTTAGAAAAAAGGTTTAGCTGTGACAGTGCTTACCATTCACAAAAGGGCAGTGATATGGTTGAAATGTAGTCTCTAGTGTTGGAGATGGGGCCTGGTGGGAGGTATTTGGGTCGTGGAGGTGTATCCCTCATGAATGTCTTATCCCATTCCCTTAGTGATGAGTGAGTTCTTGTGAGATCTGGTTTTGTAAGAGTTTGTGGCAGTCCCCTGTCCCCCACTCTCTCTCTTGCTCCTGCTCTGGCCACGTGAGACATCAGCTTCTCCCTTTGTCTTTCACCATAATTGAAAGCTCCCCGAGGCTTTACCAGAAGCCAAGAAAATGCCAACACTATGCTTCTATAAATCCTGCATGAGCCAGTTAAACCTCTTTTTATCCTTTCTTTTCAGACAGTGTCTCACTCCTGTCACTCAAGCTGGAGTGCAGTGGTGTGATCATGGCTCATTGCAGCCTCAACTTCCCAGGCTCAGGTGATTCTCCCATCTCAGCCTCCTGAGTAGCTGGAACTACAGGTGCATGCCATCATGCTTGGCTAATTTCTTTTGTATTTTTTGTAGATACAGGTTTTCATCATGTTGCCCAGGCTAGTTTTGAACTCCTGCACTCGAACAATTCACCCACCTCGCCCTCCCAAAGTGCTGGGATTATAGGCTGAGCCACTGCACCCAGCCTAAACCACTTTTATTTATAAGTGATCCACTCTCAGATATTTCTTTATGGCAATGCAAGAGCAGCCCCTAACACAAGCAGAAACTGTGCCTATTCTCACCAGCTTGACTGAAAAATCTAACAATTCATGGGGGATTATGTAGCATACCAGATTATTTTGGCTCTGGAATTGGAATAATTATCTCCAGATTGAGCACTGCTCTGGCCTCACCTAAAAAAGTCTTAAAATCAAGACCCCAAAAGATCACATTTTTTAGGTAGACTGCACAAAAGCATGAAGTGCAAGAATGTTTACAGAAGTACAAAAATATTCAGCACCCAATAAGGTAAAATTCAGAAAGTCTGCTATCCAATAAAAAAATTAACAGTCATGTGCAGAAGCAGGAAAATACAGTCCACAATGAGGGGATAATCCATCACTTGAAACCTACTCAGACTGGCACAGATGTTGGAGTGAGCAGATAAGGACATTACTCAGTTATGACCATAGGTTGTATGTTCTAAAAGATAAGTAAAGGCATGGAAAGTACAAAAAAAGACCTAAATTGAACTTTTGGAAGTGAGAACTACAACATCCAAAAATGAAAAACACACTAGAGGATCCACACCAAGATGGCCGAATAGGAAGAGCTCCAGCCTCCAGCTCCCAGTGTGAGTGACACAGAAGACGGGTGATTTCTGCATTTCCAACTGAGGTATCGTGTTCATCTCACTGGGGCATGTCCAACAGTGGGGGCAGGACAGTGGGTGCAGCCCAACAAGCAAGAGCCGAAGCATGGCAAGGCATCACCTCACCCGGGAAGTGCAAGGGGGAAGGGAATTCCCTTTCCTAGCCAAGGGAAACCCTGACACACAACACCTGGAAAACAGGGTCACTCCCACCCTAATACTGCGCTTTACCAAGGGTTTTAGCAAACAGCACACCAGGAGATTATATCCCACGTCTGGCTTGGAGAGTCCCACGCCCACGGAGCCTCCCTCATTGCTGGCACAGCAGTCTGAGATCTAACTGCAAGGCAGCAGCAAGGCTGGGGGAGGGGCGCCCACCATTGCTGAGGCTTAAGTAGGTAAACAAAGCTGCCAGGAAGCTCGAACTGGGTTGAGCCCACCGAAGCTCAAGGAGGCAGGCCTGCCTCTGTAGACTCCACCTCGGGGGACAGAGCATAGCCGAACAAAAGGCAGCAGAAACCTCTGCAGATGTAAATGTCCCTGTCTGACAACTTTGCAGAGAGTAGTGGTTTTCCCAGCATGGAGTTTGAGATCTGAGAACGGACAGATTGTCTACTCAAGTGGGTCCTGACCCCTGAGTAGCCTAACTGGGAGACATCCCCCACTAGGGGCACA
The DNA here is from genome assembly GCF_007565055.1 of Rhinopithecus roxellana. Lineage (NCBI taxonomy): Eukaryota > Metazoa > Chordata > Mammalia > Primates > Cercopithecidae > Rhinopithecus > Rhinopithecus roxellana. The sequence continues at coordinate 75,538,036 of NC_044556.1, read as the reverse complement.
TTGACATTGACTTAGACTCCCATACAATAATGGTGGGAGAATTTAACACCCCACTGTCAACATTAGGCAGATCAACAAGACAAAAAGTTAACAAGGATATCCAGGAATTGAACTCATCTCTGCACCAAGCAGACCTAATAGACATCTACAGAACTCTCCAACCCAAATCATCAGAATATACATTCTTCTCAGCACCACATCGTACTTATTCCAAAATTGACCACATAGTTGGAAGTTAAGCACTCCTCAGCAAATGTAAAAGAACAGAAATTATAACAAACTGTCTCTCAGACCACAGTGCAATCAAACTATAACTCAGGATTAAGAAACTCATTGCTGTGAGCCAATATTGCACCACTGCACCCCAGCCTGGGAGACAAGAGCAAAAAATCTGTCTCAAAAAAAAAAAAAAAAAAAAAGGTGTGTTCCACCACTTTGCTGGGGCGGGCAGGGGGTGGGGGGTCGTCCCTGGGTTCTCCACTGGGGTCCCATCGGCTGCTTATGTTCTACCTTCAGGCGGATTACAGGGTGAGCCCGCAGTGGTGGAGGAGCCTTCTCCCTTTCAGCATCAGACTAGCGGGAGTCTCTGGCCAGGAGGACAGGCTCAAGGTTGAGCTGACAGCTGTTTCCAGCTCCTGCTTCAGGCTGTTTATCTGAGCCTCCAAGTGCCTTGATTGCACCTGAAGGTCCCCCACCCCTAGGTCTTGCTCCAAGCTGTGCACCTGGGGCCCCAGGCATGGGCTTGTGCCAGGAGGCCCCTTATCTGTGGGACTGAGCATGTACTTCCCTCAGTGCAGTCAGAAAGGCCCATCGGACTCTGCCATCGAAGGTGTGTTCCTTCTTGGTTCTGTATGCTTCCAGCTGCTTTAGAGCTTTCTTCACACTCGAGGAAGACCTATCCACTGCCTCCCTCATTTCTACTGGAGCTTATCCAAGCAGCACCTCCACCACTGGGTACCACAGCCCAGGCTGCTGCCACATAGCTGACCCAGGAGTCCTCAGGGGCTGAACATCCCCTCACCTCATCCTGCTGAAGTCGCCAAATGTCAGGTCCACGACTACGCCAACTGTCACGCTGGGGGTGCTGTAGGCAGGTGAATATAGTTTTATTCAGCAATAGCTCTCATGAACAGCTTTCTCACAGTAGCTCTTTACACTGTCCAACCTGCCTCCACTGCTTAAGCTTTTGGCTCCCACATACAGCGGTGCTTCTGGCTCTCCCCTGCCTTTAGGGTCAGCAACTTAACTCTTTCTGTCTCTGGGCACTAGTGGGCCAATCTGTGTCCTGGCTCCTTCCTGTCCATCTCAAGACAGACAGCTCTGACTCTCTCTTTATCTGGGTGCAAGCGTGCCCATCATGTCAAGCCATGTTATGCCGAGCCAAGCCCCAAGAGCCCCTGTACAGCATTAGCAGGGCAATTATACCTTTCACAGACAATAGTGGCTCAGAGCCAAGTATGAACTTACACAAACAGGTTATATAACAAGTGGAGGTGTGCGCCTGAGCACCAAACTCACTGAGTCATGCAGGCTTGGATATCCACCTTGGCCTATTCGTTGACCAAAGCACATTCATATACCTACAACCTTCTTCACAGGGCAGCAGAACAGAGCGAGTACAAGCAGGGGAAATGTCAGATGCTTGTAAAACCATCAGATCTCCTGAGACTCACTATCATGAGAACAGCATGGGAGAAACCGCCCCCATGATCCAATTACTTCCACCTGGTCCCACCCTTAACACATGTGGATTATGGGGATTACAATTCAAGATGAAAGTTTGGGTGGGGACACAACCAAACCATATCACATATTCAAAAACTGAACTAACCACCAGCAGATTTACCTCAAAAGATAATATTAACAGTAGTTAAAGAAAGTTTTTTAAGGAAGAAGGAAAATACCAGGTGGAAATATTGACCTATCTAAAGGAATGAAAAGCACCAGAAATGGTAACTACGTAAACATATAAGGCTTTTTTTTCTTATTATTCAAACACTAAGGGATATTGGAATTCTGAAATGAAATATGTTCAAGCTATGCACCTGCCACCTAATTTTGCCTCATGGAATCCAAAGGCTACAACCTTCCCAAGAGCTTGAGGAATACATTGAGAGGAATTCCAGCATTCTTTAAGTCCCCGGTACTAGATTTCCTTTGCAGGCCAGAAATTACAGTGGGAAATTCTGTCATTGAAAGGCCTCTTTGGCTGGGTGAGGTGGTTCACACTTGTAATCTCAGCACTTTGGGAGGCCGAGGTGGACTGATTGCTTGAGCCCAGGAGTTCCAGACTGGCCTGGGCAACATGCCAAAACCTGTCTCTACAAAAAGTACACACACACAAAAAAAGTCAGTCATAGTGGCACTCACCTGTGGTCCCAGCTACTTACGGGTCTGACGCAGGAGAATCATCTGAAGTCTAGGCTACAGTGAGCCATGATCATGCCTCTGCACTCCAGCCTGAGTGAAAGCACAAGATCCTGTCTCAAAAAAAAAAAAAAAAAAAAAAAAGAAGGCCCAGCCCCCAGTGCTGTGCCCGGCACCGGGAATGTCCTGGGTAGAGCTGGCGGAGTGGCGCGCTCTCCTCCACCCGTCGTGGCTGTGTGTGCTGGGCCTGGCTCGCGGCAAACCGAGATGGCAGAGCAGTCGGAGGAGGCTGTGAAGTACTACACCCTAGAGGAGATTCAGAAGGACAACCACAGCAAGAGCACCTGGCTGATCCTGCACCACAAGGTGTACGATTTGACTAAATTTCTGGAAGAGCATCCTGGTGGGGAAGAAGTCTTAAGGGAACAAGCTGGAGGTGACGCTACTGAGAACTTTGAGGATGTCGGGCACCCTACAGATGCCAGGGAAATGTCCAAAACATACCTCATTGGGGAGCTCCATCCAGATGACAGACCAAAGTTAAACAAGCCTCCGGAAACTCTTATCACTACTGTTGATTCTAGTTCCAGTTGGTGGACCAACTGGGTGATGCCTGCCATCTCTGCAGTGGCTGTCGCCTTCGTGTATCGCCTGTACATGGCAGAAGATTGAACACCTCCTCAGAAGCCAGCACAGGAAAAGCCTGCTTTGGACACAGGAGAAAAGAAGCCAGCGCTAACCACTTCAACTGATGGAAAACTTCACTTGAAAACAATGATTTTAATATATCTCTTTCTCTTTCTTCTGACATTAGAAACAAAACAAAAAGAACTGTCCTTTCTGTGCTCACATTTTTCGAGTGTGCCTTTTTGTTCATCCACTTTATTCTGATGTTTCCTTAATATGTAATTTACTTATTGTAAGCATGATCTTTTAAAAATATATCTGGCTTTTAAAGTAAAAAAAAAAAGGGAAGGGGAAGGGAGGGGAAGGGAGGGGAAGGAAGGGGAAGGGAGGGGAAGGGAGGGGAAAGAAGGGGAAGGGAGGGGAAAGAAGGGGAAGGGAGGGGAGGGAAGAGGAGAGGACGGGAGGGGAAGGGAGGGGAGGGGAAGGGAGGGGAGGGGAGGGTCTCTTTGAATCCCGTGGAGATAATTTGATACTGAAGGGATAAAGGCCAAGTGGTAGCACTTACTCAACAGATCAGATGGAGGAGGTTATTGTAATTAACACCCAGGCAAAAGGGCAGTACTTAGAGTGGTTGATCCACAGATATACTTGACATTGGCCAGTTGAGTAACTTGTCCCTTTGACAGATACAGGTAAATGATGAATGGGCACATGTGGTCCCTGAACACATTTTATGGCTATTTTGCAATTCAGGAATGCATAGTTGGGACTAGAGGGGCGGAGCAAGATGGCCGAATAGGAACAGCTCCAGTCTCCAACTCCCAGCGGGAGCAACACAGAAGACCAGTGATTTCTGCATTTTCAACTGAGGTACTGGGGTCATCTCACTAGGGAGTGCCGGACAATCGGTGCTGGTCAGCTGCTGCAGCCCGACCAGCGAGAGCTGAAGCAGGGCGAGGCATCGCCTCACCTGGGAAGTGCAAGGGGGAAGGGAATCCCTTTTCCTAGCCAGGGGAACTGAGACACACAACACCTGGAAAATCGGGTAACTCCCACCCCAATACTGTGCTTTAAGCAAACGGGCACACCACTGAGATTATATCCCACACCTGGCCGGGAGGGTCCCACGCCCACGGAGCCTTCCTCATTGCTAGCACAGCAGTCTGCGATCTAACCACAAGGCAGCAGCGAGGCTGGGGGAGGGGCTCCCGCCATTGCTGAGGCTTAAGTAGGTAAACAAAGCCGCTGGGAAGCTCGAACTGGGTGGAGCTCACAACAGCTCAAGGAAACCTGCCTGTCCTGTAGACTCCACCTCTGGGGACAGGGCACAGCTAAACAACAACAAAAAAAAAAGCAGCAGAAACCCGACTCTGTCTGACAGCTTTGAAGAGAGCAGTGGATCTCCCCACACGGAGGTTAAGATCTGAGAAGGGACAGACTGCCTGCTCAAGTGGGTCCCTGACCCCTGAGTAGCCTAACTGGGAGACATCCCCCACTAGGGGCAGTCTGACACCCCACACCTCACAGGGTGGAGTACACCCCTGAGAGGAAGCTTCCAAAGTAAGAATCAGACAGGTACACTCGCTGTTCAGCAATATTCTATCTTCTGCAACCTCTGCTGCTGATACCCAGGCAAACAGGGTCTGGAGTGGACCTCAAGCAATCTCCAACAGACCTGCAGCTGAGGGTCCTGACTGTTAGAAGGAAAACTATCAAACAGGAAGGACACCTATACCAAAACCCCATCAGTACGTCACCATCATCAAAGACCAGAGGCAGATAAAACCACAAAGATGGGGAAAAAGCAGGGCAGAAAAGCTGGAAATTCAAAAAATAAGAGCGTATCACCCCCTGCAAAGGAGCGCAGCTCATCGCCAGCAACGGATCAAAGCTGGTCAGAGAATGACTTTGACGAGATGAGAGAAGAAGGCTTCAGTCCATCAAACTTATCAGAGCTAAAGGAGGAATTATGTACCCAGCGCAAAGAAACTAAAAATCTTGAAAAAAGAGTGGAAGAATTGATAGCTAGAATAATTAATGCAGAGAAGGTCATAAACAAAATGACAGAGATGAAAACCATGACACGAGAAATACGTGACAGAGGCACAAGCTTCAGTAACCAATTCGATCAACTGGAAGAAAGAGTATCAGCGATTGAGGATCAAATGAATGAAACGAAGCGAGAAGAGAAACCAAAAGGAAAAAGAAGAAAAAGAAATGAACAAAGCCTGCAAGAAGTATGGGATTATGTAAAAAAACCAAATCTATGTCTGATTGGGGTGCCTGAAAGTGAGGGGGAAAATGGAACCAAGTTGGAAAACACTCTCCAGGATATGATCCAAGAGAACTTCCCCAACCTAGTAGGGCAGGCCAACATTCAAATTCAGGAAATACAGAGAACACCACAAAGACACTCCTCCAGAAGAGCAACTCCAAGACACATAATTGCCAGATTCACCAAAGTTGAAATGAAGGAAAAAATCTTAAGGGCAGCCAGAGAGAAAGGTCGGGTTACCCACAAAGGGAAGCCCATCAGACTAACAGCAGATATCTCGGCAGAAACTCTCCAAGCCAGAAGAGAGTGGTGACCAATAGTCAACGTTCTTAAAGAAAAGAATTTTAAACCCAGAATTTCATATCCAGCCAAACTAAGTTTCATAAGTGAAGGAGAAATAAAATCCTTTACAGATAAGCAAATGCTTAGAGATTTTGTCACCACCAGGCCTGCCTTACAAGAGACCCTGAAGGAAGCCCTAAACATGGAAAGGAACAACCGGTACCAGCCATTGCAAAAACATCCCACAATGTAAAGACCATCGAGGCTAGGAAGAAACTGCATCAAGTAACGAGCAAAATAACCAGTTAATATCATAATGGCAGGATCAAGTTCACACATAACAATATTAACCTTAAATGTTAATGGACTAAATGCTCCAATTAAAAGACACAGGCTGGCAAACTGGATAAAGAGTCAAGACCCATCAGTCTGCTGTATTCAGGAGACCCATCTCACATGCAGAGACATACATAGGCTCAAAATAAAGGGATGGAGGAAGATCTACCAAGCAAATGGAGAACAAAGAAAAGCAGGGGTTGCAATACTAGTCTCTGATAAAATAGACTTTAAACCATCAAAGATCAAAAGAGACAAAGAAGGCCATTACATAATGGTAAAGGGATCAATTCAACATGAAGAGCTAACTATCCTAAATATATATGCATCCAATACAGGAGCACCCAGATTCATAAAGCAAGTCCTTAGAGACTTACAGAGAGACTTAGACTCCCATACAATAATAATGGGAGACTTCAAAACTCCACTGTCAACATTAGACAGATCAACGAGACAGAAAGTTAACAAGGATATCCAGGAATTGAACTCATCTCTGCACCAAGCAGACCTAATAGACATCTATAGAACTCTCCACCCCAAATCAACAGAATATACATTCTTCTCAGCACCACATCGCACTTATTCCAAAATTGACCACATAGTTGGAAGTTAAGCACTCCTCAGCAAATGTACAAGAACAGAAATTATAATAAACTGTCTTTCAGACCACAGTGCAATCAAACTAGAACTCAGGACTAAGAAACTCAATCAAAACCGCTCAACTACATGGAAACTGAACAACCTGCTCCTGAATGACTACTGGGTACATAACGAAATGAAGGCAGAAATAAAGATGTTCTTTGAAACCAATGAGAACAAAGATACAACATACCAGAATCTCTGGGACACATTTAAAGCAGTGTGTAGAGGGAAATTTATAGCACTAAATGCCCACAAGAGAAAGTAGGAAAGATCTAAAATTGACACGCTAACATCACAATTGAAAGAACTAGAGAGGCAAGAGCAAACACATTCAAAAGCTAGCAGAAGGCAAGAAATAACTAAGATCAGAGCAGAACTGAAGGAGATACAGACACAAAAAAACCCTCCAAAAAATCAATGAATCCAGGAGTTGGTTTTTTGTAAAGATCAACAAAATTGACAGACCGCTAGCAAGACTAATAAAGAAGAAAAGAGAGAACAAGCAAATAGATGCAATAAAAAATGATAAAGGGGATATCACCACCGACCCCACAGAAATACAAACTACCATCAGAGAATACTATAAACACCTCTACGCAAATCAACTAGAAAATCTAGAAGAAATGGATAATTTCCTGGACACTTACACTCTTCCAAGACTAAACCAGGAAGAAGTTGAATCCCTAAATAGATCAATAGCAGGCTCTGAAATTGAGGCAACAATTAATAGCCTACCAACCAAAAAAAGTCCAGGACCAGATGGATTCACAGCTGAATTCTACCAGAGGTACAAGGAGGAGCTGGTACCATTCCTTCCGAAACTATTCCAATCAATAGAAAAAGAGGGAATCCTCCCTAACTCATTTTATGAGGCCAACATCATCCTGATACCAAAGCCTGGCAGAGACACAACAAAAAAAGAGAATTTTAGACCAATATCCCTGATGAACATCAATGCAAAAATCCTCAATAAAATACTGGCAAACCGGATTCAGCAGCACATCAAAAAGCTTATCCACCATGATCAAGTGGGCTTCATCCCTGGGATGCAAGGCTGGTTCAACATTCGCAAATCAATAAACGTAATCCAGCATATAAACAGAACCAAAGACAAGAACCACATGATTATCTCAATAGATGCAGAAAAGGCTTTTGACAAAATTCAACAGCCCTTCATGCTAAAAACGCTCAATAAATTCGGTATTGATGGAACGTACCTCAAAATAATAAGAGCTATTTATGACAAACCCACAGCCAATATCATACTGAATGGGCAAAAACTGGAAAAATTCCCTTTGAAAACTGGCACAAGACAGGGATGCCCTCTCTCACCACTCCTATTCAACATAGTGTTGGAAGTTCTGGCTAGGGCAATCAGGCAAGAGAAAGAAATCAAGGGTATTCAGTTAGGAAAAGAAGAAGTCAAATTGTCCCTGTTTGCAGATGACATGATTGTATATTTAGAAAACCCCATTGTCTCAGCCCAAAATCTCCTTAAGCTGATAAGCAACTTCAGCAAAGTCTCAGGATACAAAATCAATGTGCAAAAATCACAAGCATTCTTATACACCAGTAACAGACAAACAGAGAGCCAAATCATGAATGAACTTCCATTCACAATTGCTTCAAAGAGAATAAAATACCTAGGAATCCAACTTACAAGGGATGTAAAGGACCTCTTCAAGGAGAACTACAAACCACTGCTCAGTGAAATCAAAGAGGACACAAACGAATGGAACAACATACCATGCTCATAGATAGGAAGAATCAATATCGTGAAAATGGCCATACTGCCCAAGGTTATTTATAGATTCAATGTCATCCCCATCAAGCTACCAATGAGTTTCTTCACAGAATTGGAAAAAACGGCTTTAAAGTTCGTATGGAACCAAAAAAGAGCCCACATTGCCAAGACAATCCTAAATGAAAAGAACAAAGCTGGAGGCATCATGCTTCCTGACTTCAAACTATACTACAAGGCTACAGTAACCAAAACAGCATGGTACTGGTACAAAAACAGAGAAATAGACCAATGGAACAGAACAGAGTCCTCAGAAATAATACTACACATCTACAACCATCTGATCTTTGACAAACCTGAGAGAAACAAGAAATGGGGAAAGGATTCCCTATTTAATAAATGGTGCTGGGAAAATTGGCTAGCCATAAGTAGAAAGCTGAAACTGGATCCTTTCCTTACTCCTTATATGAAAATTAATTCAAGATGGATTAGAGACTTAAATGTTAGACCTAATACCATAAAAACCCTAGAAGAAAATCTAGGTAGTACCATTCAGGACATAGGCATGGGCAAGGACTTCATGTCTAAAACACCAAAAGCAACGGCAACAAAAGCCAAAATTGACAAATGGGATCTAATTAAACTAAAGAGCTTCTGCACAGCAAAAGAAACTACCATCAGAGTGAACAGGCAACCTACAGAATGGGAGAAAATTTTTGCAATCTACTCATCTGACAAAGGGCTGATATCCAGAACCTACAAAGAACTCAAACAAATTTACAAGAAAAAAACAAACAACCCCATCAAAAAGTGGGCAAAGGATATGAACAGACACTTCTCAAAAGAAGACATTCATACAGCCAACAGACACATGAAAAAATGCTCATCATCACTGGCCATCAGAGAAATGCAAATCAAAACCACAATGAGATACCATCTCACACCAGTTAGAATGGCAATCATTAAGAAGTCAGGAAACAACAGGTGTTGGAGAGGATGTGGAGAAATAGGAACACTTTTACACTGTTGGTGGGATTGTAAACTAGTTCACCATTATGGAAAAGAGTATGGCAATTCCTCAAGGATCTAGAACTAGATGTACCATATGACCCAGCCATCCCACTACTGGGTATATACCCAAAGGATTATAAATCATGCTGCTATAAAGACACATGCACATGTATGTTTATTGCGGCACTATTCACAATAGCAAAGTCTTGGAATCAACCCAAATGTCCATCAGTGACAGACTGGATTAAGAAAATGTGGCACATATACACCATGGAATACTATGCAGCCATAAAAAAGGATGAGTTTGCATCCTTTGTAGGGACATGGATGCAGCTGGAAACCATCATTCTTAGCAAACTATCACAGGAACAGAAAAGCAAACACCGCATGTTCTCACTCACAGGTGGGAACTGAACAATGGGATCACTTGGACTCGGGAAGTGGCCTATCATGGGGAGGGGGGAGGGGGGAGGGGGGAGGAGGGAGGGGGAGGGGGGAGGAGGGAGGGGGAGGGGGGAGGGGGAGGGGGGAGGAGGGAGGGGTAGGGGGGAGGGGGGAGGAGGGAGGGGGAGGGGGGAGGAGGGAGGGGGAGGGGGAGGGGGGAGGGGGGAGGGGGGAGGGATTGCATTGGGAGTTATACCTCATATAAATGACGAATTGATGGGTGCTGACGAGTTGATGGGTGCAGCACACCAACATGGCACAAGTATACATATGTAACAAACCTGCACGTTATGCACATGTACCCTAGAACTTAAAGTATAATAAAAAATAAAGAAATTTAAAAAAGGGAATACATAGTTGGAATACATATGCTCAATAACTTGCAGACTACAAATACTGTTTTCCCACTCAGTTTATTTTCCTGGTAGGGAAGGACAATGGAAACCCTTAGAACTTTCCTGTACTTACCAAAAGAGTAAACCAAAAGCAATACTACTTTCCTGGATAAATTGCACAGACTAATGTAACCATCATTTATGATTTCTACAACATCTTCATTCATCTCACCTGCTTGGCCAATGCAGAAAAGAAACGGTCATGAAAATGATATTGGCTTAACATTAACTTAATGAAAGCATGACTCCAATTGATAGGGCCAATAAACACGTACCCTTCTACCTGCAATGCAGCTATTGATTCAAAAAATATTTTTGTCTTGACCTGTTAATAAAATACACCAGAAACAGTTTCTTTTCACCTGGCATGGTTATTAACACATCTTTTCTGTTCTACTTAGGGTTAGATCAATTCTCTGTCTGTCTTAATCTATCTGTAGGAACCTTGTTCACCTCTTCATTTCAAAGAATATTATAGCCCTAAGCATGACTAGGGCAGAGAGAAACTCAGGAGGATAGCAGAAGGAGAGCTATGATGATCAGCAAGAGCCATACAATGCAGCTTCTTGGAACCAAGAACTTTGAGGATATTAAGGATGTTGGTCCATAGCTTAAAAACAATGGAAAGCCTTTAACAATTTTGAAAGCTTCAGGGATAGGTAAAATTGTGTGTGCATGGGGAGGGGTGGTGACTTTTTTGGTATTTCAATAACAAGGAGGAATTTATTCTATCAAATAGAACAAAATGAGACTTGCATTTTTTTAGATATCACTTTCTGTGTGATGTTAAAAATGAATTCAAATGGGAAGCACAGAAATTGAAGGAACATCAATTAAAAGATTAGTGCATTATTTTAAGCTACAGTTGGTGGTAGCTTGGAATATGCTGGCAGAAGATTTGGGAAGTATGAATGGATAAAGAGGTATTTTGAACAAAAAATAGATGGATCTCAAAGATGGACTAGATATTGGAGAATGAAAAGCGTAAGGTATCATGGATGAACCTGAGATTTGTAAATTAGGTGACTGTATGCATGATGGTACTATTCAATGAGATTAGAAACATTGGCAGGAACCAATAACTTTGGAGGGAGTGTAAGAATTAAAGAAAGAGGAAAGAAACATGAAAGGTGGCTTGACAGTTAAGGACAGGTTTATTTTAGAGAAAACAAACATGAGGGGGCTTCTGGCCAAGTTAGGTTAGAGCCCACTTTCTTACAGACTAAGAGTTTTTAAGGATTCAGGTTGGAATAGTTTATCAGAGGCTTGTACTGCTTCTGTGTTTCTTTGTTGTGCTTATCTGGGAGGGAGAGTTTTGTGTCTGGTCCCATACATCTTCCTGCAGCTGCAGGCGCACCCATCCCCCTTGCCCCCCAAGTCTGCTTTTAGCTTCCCTGTCTTAATGCACTTAAAGGGAAAGGAATGTGCTTATTACGGCTCATTGTTTTACTGGGGCCTGTTGTGTGAGGGTGAAGTTTGGCAGTTACCCAAGAGACTTCCCCACGACCTCCCTCTGTGCCCAAGCTGTCTTATCTGTATTTTATTGTCTGCTCTTTCTGGCCACTTGTTGTTAGAAGAGAAGGGATTTCCTTGAAATCCATGAGGCTAGAAAAAGAGCTGCAACTTAAAGTGGTGGTGTTTGTCCAAGATGTGGTGATCCTGCTCTGTCAGGGAGGACTGAGTTTGGTGTTTGACATATTGATATTACAGTATCCACATGGAGAGGCAAAATAAGGTATACAGGGTCTTAGGCTTAGAAGACAGGTGTGAGCTCAATTTAGAATTTTTCAATTCATATACTTACATGTGGTAATAGATATATTTGCCTGTGGAGATATAATAGAATGTGAAAAGAGCCCAGGATTCAGCCTTGAGAAACTCCAACATTTAATCACCAGAGAGAGGAGGATAAATCTGGAATAAAAGATATATATATAGAGAGAGAGAGAAGAAGAATGACCAGAGAGCTAATCAGATAACCAGTTGATAATGATATCTGGGGAAGACAGCAGAACAAATTGTTTCAAAAAGAAAAGAATGTTTAATGTCATATTCTACCAAGAACTGAAAAATGTTCATTGGCTTTGGCAATATGAAGGTGATTGTTAGTCATAATGAGAGAGACAGAGGCTAAATCAAAGTAGGTTGAACATTAATAAAAGGTGTTGAAAAGGACAGGCTATCTGTAACTCTTTCAAAACATTAAGAAATTTGGCTCAGGCTGGGCACAGTTGCTCACGCCTGTAATCCCAGCACTTTGGGAGGCCGAGGCGGGCAGATCACGAGGTCAGGAGATCGAGACCATCTTGGCCAACATGGTGAAACCCCATCTCTACTAAAATACGAAAAATTAGCCAGGTGTGGTGGTGCATGCCTGTTATCTCAGCTACTTGGAAGGCTGAAACAGGGGAATAGCTTGAATCCGGGAAGCGGAGGTTTCAGTGAGCTGAGATCACACCACTGCACTCCAGCCTGGGTGACAGAGCAAGACTCCATCTCAGGGAAAAAAAAAAAAAAAAAGAAAGAAATTTAGCTCTGAAAGTGAGGAGAAAGGGCTAGCTAGAACAGAGTCTGAGGAGAAGAAGTTGGGGGAAGAAAGTCTGTTGAGATTTTTTTTAGCTCTTTAAATGTCACAGGGAATGATCCAATGTTAGAACACAGTTGAAAATACAGGCAAGAGTGGAATTGTTTGATAGTTAAATGTTTCTGAAAAATCAGGAAAGAGTAGAATCCAAGACCTCATGTGAAAGAACTGACCTTCAATAAGAGAAGAGATAAAATGGAAAAAAGAAAAGAATGCAGATGGAGGGTGCTAGAGTTGCTAGCAGGAAATTGGGAGACTAGATCTCCGACAGCTTCTCAGTGAGGAAGGAGGAGAGAAGGCAGGCAGAAAAGGGTCAGTTATGGTTGGAAGGGTGAGGAGTATAAAGAAGATACAAAGTAATCATTGATGAAGTGAATTAAAAAGAAGAAAACAATGTAAGGTTGCCACACAAGGTTGAGAATCCATTTGAAATTGGTTATCCTGAATTTATCTACTAGTGCAACCTGCCATGTGACTCTATCTCAGTGCTTAGGTAAGGAAAGTAGAAAGTAACAATGATTGAGGTTTGGGATTTTCTAAACAGTTGCAATAAGGAAACAGGCAAAGGAGTTTGTTATTGGCAGGAGTGCTATTGAACTAGTGGTATAGACTCTAGACTGATTAAGGAAGGAACTGAAGATAGAGTGGACAAGTAGATTAGAATAGGGGGAAAGGCGACAGAAAGTTCTCATGAAGTCAAACAAAGGTCAAGTAGTTTGACATTGGAATAGGTAAGCTGAATGCAGATGAGGTTGCATGTAGACAGCCGGATGTCTGAATTAGTGATTTTGGAAGTGGTGCCGTATTAGGACATGACAAAGTTTAGGGTGTTACCAAGGGGGTATTTTGTTGGAAATATCTACTTGAAATCATGCTAAATTTGAACCTCACTCTCCAAAGTCAGTATAATTATATTTATAATTTTTAACCCTGGCATTGGCATTTATATTGTCAAAAATAAATAAATCCAATCGGGATAAGTTTGCATATTCAGTCTCTAAATCCATTCGCACAAATTGCATTTACATGTCTTCAACTGATAGCAACTGTAACAATTTATATTTAGGGTTGCATACTTCCTCTTGATGACATTCAAATTTTTTACCCATTTATCAGAATTTCCTAAAACTGTGGTTCACAACCTTGGTTGGTTATCAGAATCACCTGGGGAACTTTTAAATTCATAAATTCTCAGCCTGTTCTGATTCAGTGAACAGTGAACCTGATTCAGTAGTTCCCAGGTGGGGCATGAGAATCTGTACATTAAAAAAAAAAAAGCTTCCCAGGTGATTCTGACAGTCAGTCAGGGATGACAACCATTGCCCTCAGAGACGGGTAAGTATTCTTCAGTAGATCTGCCACTGACTACTCAATTCCTCAATACAAATTTCTGGAACTACACATCCCAAAGGAACCAGCTTGAATGCTGGAAGAAGGAACCACAAACTATAAACTAATGGAGTTAAAATTTTCCTTTTTCACACTAATTTATGGGTTTTGAATACTTTTAAAATATTAAGGCAATTCTATTATGTTACCACCTGTTTTTTTTTTTAAAAGGGGCTACCTATTTCATGATTACTCTTTTATAAGAGTAACACTTAGATGATAATTTTATTGCAAGACTATTATAATTGTGGATAGACTTTACAGTAAAAACAGCATAATTATTTGTAAAGTCAATTGCGAAGTTTTCTTATTGTCTTACCTATGCTCCCATATCTGAGTTTTGGAAATGGAAAAAAAGAGAGAGAACTTGGGAAGCTATTGTAGAAGCCTAGGTTAGAAGTGATGATGGTGAAAACTACAAAAATAGCAGAATGGACCTGAAAAAAAGAAAAAGGTTGAAAGTGGATAGAAAAAGTTGGGATTAGTAATAATATCTTCACATTTCTATAGGAGTTCGAAAACTTTCTATTAATCATAGCTTTAAGTGCTGCAAAGTAGAAGTCTTTTTAATTTTGGTTTGGAGACAATATATTTAGTCTTATTTCAAATTACATAATTATTCCTAACATTAACTTATTTTTGAACCAAAAAATAATCAGAGACTTAAAACCAACTTTCAAATTTGCAGTTGTACCAAACATACTTTAACCTAAAAGAAGAATTGAAAGGCAAGTGCAATGTACCTTGGTTCCTATTTCCTATGGGAACTCTTGTGAGAGTTTAAGACAAAACCCATGGGGGAAGGGAGGAAGTGAATTCAATTACGTAACACAGACAAACCAGAGAATAGCAGATTAAAATAGTTATAAAATTCACCAGCTCTAGGTGAAGAAAATTAAACCCTTTTGAAGTCCATATGTTTAGGAATATAGTTCAACCACAAAAACACTACTGGAGCCCACGTGCGATCTATAAGTGTGTGCTTTCATTTTTCTTTTAATCTCACAAAATAATTATTCCTAGCAATTGATAGTTTATTCCAAAAAGAAGCCTGACTTTGGCCCTCTCACTGACCTGGAAGAATTTTCGATGACACGTGTGTTAAATGTGTGATTGAGGTGAGGTAGGGATGAATAGCCAGAGCTGGTTAAAAGGATAAGCATCCAAAATAATATTGACCTAGGAAAGGTTTAGGTCAAATCTACCATATAGAAATATTACAAATATAACTATTTGTTATATATAAGTACTGTTGCATTATTAATTTCATAAAAATCTTCAAATGTTCAAATGTGTAAATTCAATATGGATACCAAGATGGCTTCTGAAAAGCACGTATGAAAACAACTTCTCGATGTAATTAACTCAATGAGTCAATAATGTGGTAGAACTGTCTAAATCGCTTCTGTCATCTTGGACCACATTAGCACAAGTTTAGTGTTCAGGAAAAAAGACGATAATCTCATGCTTTTCTTTGCTGATTACAAAGTACAATGTTGAGGTCAGCTTTGCCTCCCGCATTTTAGAAGGAGAATAATCAAAATGTGTTGTATCCAACAGCAAGTGAAGAAACTGGTACAAGAACTTGAATCCATAATATAATTAATGAAAGAAGTAAAATGCTTGGCCTTTGGAAGGACATGATAGCCAGTGTCAGATATGGGAATTAGCAAATGGCAGGATTTAGTAAGGCCAATGGTTGAAAACAGCAGGTGGGCCAATTTTGTCTCCATGCCAAAACAAGTAAGGAGAGAGGTCAGACACAGTGGCTCACGCCTGTAATCCCAGCACTTTGGAAGGCCGAGGCAGGTGGATCACGAGGTCAGGAGATTGAGACCATCCTGGTTAACACGGTGAAACCCCATCTCTACTAAAAATACAAAAAATTAGCCGGGCATGGTGGTGGGTGCCTGTAGTCCCAGCTACTCGGGAGGCTGAGGCAGGAGAATGGTGTGAACCCGGGAGGCGGAGGTTGCAGTGAGCCAAGATCGTGCCACTGCACTCCAGCCTGGGCGACAGAGCGAGACTCTGTCAAAAAAAAAAAACAAAAAAACAAAAAAAAAAAACAAAAAAACAAGTAAGGAGAGAATGCCTAAACAAATTTCTAGTCAAGAGGGGACTAATAAAGCTCTTTGCAGATAATGTTAAAACAGAGTGTATTGGTCTCAAAAATATAAAATAAAATAAAATAAAAGAGAGCATATTGCATAAAGTACAGGAAGAAAATGTTCAGAAGCCCCAAACATTTTCAAATATGGGTGCCAAACTGACTGTGTCAAAATGACCACCTGGAAAATCATCAAAAACACAGGTTCTAGATCCTTCATCTGGGAGCTTCTAAGTTCTTTAGCCTAGGTTCAGATACAGAATCCATTTTTAACATGTTCCTGGGTGATTGTGATGGCCAGCCATGTTTGGAAATCACTGAATCATATTGTATCTAAAATTCTATTCCGGTCTAAACCCTGTAATTCCAAATGCTTATGAAAGATTATGCTATTGGCCAAATGGCCTGAGAAAATATTCAGTGAGGTTAATATTTGATTTATATTTATTTTGTTATACTTAATTTATAAGAATATCCTAAAAATATCACCTGAAAGAGAATTTGGAAGCATGAAGAAAAAGAACAAACACTAGTTTGTTTATTGTCTAGTTATTCCAGTAGATTGACTGAGAACACTGATGTTTGTCATATGTCATGGAAGTCCCAGGGTCAAATCTAATACCCCTTTACCATCCTGCAGAAAGCACCGGTCTTTCTTGGTTTGATTAGAGGGATTTTCCAAAAAGGAGAAAAGGGTCTTTTGTCCAAATATCCAACTGTACTGTCTGATGAGCACTCATTTAAAAAACATATTAGAAAGAATATTGCTTATGATTAAAAGTTTTACAAAGCACAAAAGTCCTTCAGTCAGCATGAACATTAGCCAGTAACACTCAAGAATTGTTTCTGTGATATCTGTTATCTAGTTCTGGATTCTTCTTTCATTGTGTATACTCAAACATGTGGCACTGGATTTTGGAGAGTAATTTGTTTCCTTAGAGCAAGTATTGCTGAACTGAAAAAGCAGGACAAAGGCAGAGTTTCTACAGGTGAGGCTGTAGGCCCATTTTCAATAGATCAGTCTTGAAAGTGCTAAGGAAGAGACTTTATAAAATCATAAGACATAAGAGCTGAAACAGCCCTTAAGAATTTTAGAGTTCAACCCCTCCTTTTATAAAGGAGGAAACGAAGTCCAGAGAAAGAATGCGAATTGACCAAAGTCCTTCCCTTAGTGATGGAATTGGCACCAGAATGTGAGCCTCCATTCTCAGGCAAGTAGTAGAAGAAATTCCAAGAGTACTGACCTTAGACACCACTCAGGAAAAGTAGCCCCATCAAAGTGAAGGGAGGCAGTGGTGATGTGAGATGTAATTAATAGTTCATTTAGCCTGTGCTGACAATGAGAACTGGATGGTAATTTGCTCTGCATGTAGAAAACATGTGCATAGGATGACAGTGGTAGGGAATCAATGATTGTGGTAATTCATGAGCAAAGCCCTGGAGAAAGAAAATGTAAGAAAAGAACTAAAGGCTTAATTCAGGTTATTGGGATAAAAATTAAACCTGGGAATCTCTGGATTAGTATTTCCTGAGATGCTGTTTATTTCATAAATAGAACATAAGAACTAGAACAAGAACCAGAAACAGCATATAAAGAAGGCAATATTGCAAAGAAAGAGATTTAGATGCATAGAACATGCTGTGGATTTAGGGGAAGCTGCAGAAGGAAAGATAACACCTAGATAGAAAGCAATGGCTTCCCCTCTAACACTACCCTGGGATCACATTATTGGCACTAAAATAATGTAAAGTCATAGAAAAATGTTTAGGTTAGGATAAATGTTAGAAGAGTTCTCAAATGAACTCGTGTCCGGGAGGAAATATTATGGCACACATAAGAAGGGAATTGGGACTTTGGTCTCCCTATCAAATTGGAAAAGAACAGAGTCTTGAAGAATAAGACTGTATGCAAAGGATATAAAGCTAAAATTTAACTGGTTGTGATTCAATTTTTTCTAATAGGAGTCTGGAATCATAGTTAAGCTGGGTAAATGATTAAGTAAATTTTGTTCAGTAGAATATGATATGATTATTAAAGTGATATGTATGAAGACTTTGGAAATACATTAAAAACTTATGACCTAAGGTAAGTAAAAAAACATGTATCATAGGGTGATTGTGATAATCGATATGGAAATAATTTTAAATGATAAATTGTATTTATACTATGTAATATATAGAAAATTTATTTTTTCATTGGGATAAAGATTAAGAATCAAATAATCAAGATTAATGTCACAGAACACATGTAGCTGTTGTTTTAAGAAGAGTGGTTTATGGGCCTAAATTTTTATCAAGTCGTTCCAATAATGGGCATTAAAAAATATGGTTAAATAAGATTCTTGGCTAAAATTGGGAACCCATATATAAGGTAAACTTCAAAGGTTTGGTAGAAGGAACTTAATGAATAAAATAAGATTTTACTATACCATAAAATCTTTACAAAGAATGATGGTTTATCAATAGGAAACACGCAGGAAAAATATACACTGTAATTGTGTAATGGGCTTATTGAAAGTGAAGGAACTGTGGAATTTTTTCGGTGAAACTTCTTTAAAGTATAGAAAAAAGATCAGAGAGCACTTGACTGGGAAAACAAAGTAGACTCCCAAACTCCAAATTAGTTTGGAAAGGCTGAGAAAAGTGACAAGATGTAAAATATTGGTTTTGTATGAGATAAATGGCAACTTCCAAAATCAGGTGATCAGAATCACAAGGAAAGAAATTCACGCATGTGTGTGTGCAGTTTTGCTGAGAGAAGTCTTCCTTCCTTGTCTTCTCAGTATCCTATCACAGTAAGTGCTCAGATAGAAGTTTTTGAATAGGAAGTCCTTTCCCCATTGCTTGTTTTTGTCAGTTTTGTTAAAGATCAGATAGTTGTAAGTGTGTGGCCTTATTTCTGGGTTCTCTATTCTGTTCCATTGGTCTGTGTGTCTATTTTTGTACCAGTACCACGCTGTTTTTGGTTACTGTGTTCCTGTAGTATAGTTTGAAGTCAGGTAGTATGATGCCTCCAGCTTTCTCATTTTTGCTTAGGGTTGCTTGGTGCTGGGATAACTGGCTACCCATATGCAGAAGAAGATTGAAACTGGACCCCTTCCTTACACATTATACAAAAATTAACTCAAGGTGGATTAAAGACTTAAGTGTAAAACACTAAACTATAAAAACCCTGGAAGACAACCCAGGCAATACCATTCTGGACACAGGAATGAGCAAAGATGTCAAGACGAAGATGCTGAAACAATTGCAACAAAAGCAAAAACTGACAAATGGGATTTAAGCAAACTAAAGAGCTTTTGCACAGCAAAATAAACTATCAACAAAGTGAACAGACAGAATGGGAGAAAATTTTTGCAAACCGTGCGTCTGATAAAGGTATAATACCCAGAATTTATAAGGAACTTAAGCAAATTTACAAGAAGAAAAACAACCCCATTAAAAAGTGGGCAAAGGACATGAACAGACACTTTGCAAAAGAATGCATACATGCAGCTAACAATCATATAAAAAAAGCTCTACATGACTGATCATTAGAGAAATAGAAATCAAAACCACAATGAGATACCATCTCATGCCAGTCAGAATGACAAATACTAAAAAGCCAAAAAACAACAGATATTGGCAAAGTGACAGAGAAAAAAGAACACTTATATACTGTTGGTGGGCATGTAAATTGATTCAATTTTTATGGAAGACAGTGTGGCAATTCCTCGAAGACGGAAAACAGAACTACCATTCGATCCAGAAATCCCATTACTGGGTATATACCCAAAGGAATATAAATCATTCTGCCATAAAGACACATGCACATGAATGTTCACTGCAGCACTGTTTATAGTAGCAGAGACATGGAATCAACCTAAATGCCCATCAATGGTAGGCTGGATAAAGAAAATGTGGTACATATATACTGTAGAATACTATGCACCCATGAAAAAGAACAAGAACTATGCACCCATAAAAAAGTATGAGATCATCCTTTGCAAAAACATGAATGGAGCTGGAGGCCATTGTCCCTAGCAAGATAATGCAGGAAGGAACAGAAAACCAAATACCTCATGTTATCACTTGCAAGTGGTAGCTAAACAATGAGAACACATGCACACATAAAGGGCAACAATGCACAGTATTGGACCTATTGGAGGGTGGAGGGTAGGAGGAGGGAGAGGATCAGGAAAAATAACTAATGGGTACTAGGCTTAATACCTGGGTGATAAAATAATCTGTACAACAAGCCCCCATGACACAAGTTTACCTATATAACAAACTTGCCCGTGAACCCATGAACTTAAAATAAAAGTAAGATTAAAAAGAAGAAGAAGAAGAAGAAGAAGAAGAAGAAGAAGAAGAAGAAGAAGAAGAAGAAGAAGAAGAAGAAGAAGAAGAAGAAGAAGAAGAGGAGGAGGAGGAAGAAGAAGGAGAAGAAGGAGAAGAAGAAGAAGGAGCAGAAGAAGAAGGAGAAGAAGAGGAGGAAGAAAAAGAAGTTTTTGGGTTGTCTTTCTCGTGCTACGAAAACCCTATGCAGTTTAAACATGACTAAGGACATTCTCCTTTTTAATAATATTTCTCTAAGTCACAGATATCTCAACATTCCAAGTTTCTAAATTACCCTTACAAGCTTCTTTTATTAGCACCTATTTCGCTTTGGGCCCTCCCAGAGGCAGATCTGGGTGTAAGTAGTCTACAGGGAAGGTGATGCCGGGAAGTACTGGTAGGGTCATGTGAAAGTGAGACAGGAAAAAGAAGGAAACTGACAAAGTGTGGGTGCCCATGCTAGTTAACACTGAACACAGCTGCTGGCATTTAGCCTTACTGAGGACCTCTGAGGGATGGTGAAGAATCCACCTCATACTTATCTCAAAGGAGGGGCAGAGAAGTGGGAGTATTTTGCCGCCAACTTCCCATTTGCCATTAGTTGAGAACTGCTTACGGGAGCATGACTCTCCAGCAGTTCTGACTTGTCCTGTGCTGGCCCAACATGCTCCCATAGTGAGGCAGAGAGTCCTAGAGTTTGCCATAAACAGCCTTAGGTGGGTGGGGAGAGGAGAATGCCAAGGGTCACTTATTGCTATCTATAGCATCTACTGCCACAGCTCGTTTCACAGCGACCAAAGGATACGTGCCAAGACACAGTCTCTGTGCTTCTGCTTTTCTTTCTTTATGTGCATTTATCAAGAGAAGTCATTGTATCACCCATCACTTCATTTAGCTTCTCTGTGCTGAAAATTTTTAGTCTGTATTTCATATTCTGTTTTCTCCCCCAAACCGTTTTCACATTCCTGGTTGTCAGTAGCATAAGTCCACTTGGATATCTCAATGTCAACCTTCAAAATCCCAAATCGTTTCTCGTTGTTCTTGGAAAATTTCCATCATTCAACAGATATTTTTTGAGCCCTAACTAGGATGCCAGGCATTGCCTTGGTAGTAGGGATATGCCAATCAATAAACTAGATTTGCCTTTACAGATTTTAATGTCTGAAGGCACATATAGGAATATAAGCAAATAAGCAGGTAATCCTAGATCAAAAAGCCCTGGGATATGGGGCAGGCTAGAGTGCTATGGGAGACAGTGGAAGGGCCTACAACCTATGCATGAGGATTCAGGAAAGCTTCTTGAAAGAAGTGAAGCCCACAGTTCACAATTGCAAATATGTGGAACCAACCCAAGTGTCCATTGACTAATGAGTGACTAAAGAAAATGTGGTATGTATACACCATAAAATACTACTCAGCCATTAAAAGGAAAGAAAGAATGTATTTTGCAACAACTTGGATGGAGCTGGAAGTCATTATTCTAAATGAAATAACAGAGGAGGGGAAAACCAAAAACCATATGTTCACACTTGTAAGTGGGATCTAAGCTATGAGTATGGAAAGGCATACAGAGTGATATAATGAACTTTGGAGACTCAGAAGGGGGAGGGTGGAAAGGAGGCCAGGGATGAAAAACTACACATTAGATACAATATATGCTATTTGGGTGACAATTGCACTAAAATCTCAGAATTCACCACTATATAATTCATCCATGTAACAAAAAAACCACTTGTACCCCAAAAGCTACTGAATTTTTTTTTTAAAGGCCCAGAGTGAGACCAAAAACATAAACAAAACTAGTGATGGTTACCATGGGTATCTTCCCAAGACTTAGCACAGGGCCCAGAGCAGACTCAGTTCCCAATTAATGTTTGACAAATGCATGAATAAGGAAAGAACATTTTGGACAGAGAAAAAAATAGATGGGAGACTCAAAGTTTTGAAAGGAAGTGCTTTGCATTTTGCCAAATAGAGGGACTATTTGTTTTTTGTTTGTTTGTTTTTTGTTTTTGTTTGTTGTTGTTGTTGTTGTTTTGAGATAGCCTCCATCTGTTGCCCAGGCTGGAGTGCAGTGGCATGATCTTAGCTCACGGCAACCTCCACCTTCCGGGTTCAAGCCATTTTTCTGCCTCAGCTTCTCGAGTAGCTGGGACCACAGGTGCCCGCCACCATGCCCGGCTAATTTTTGTATTTTTAGTAGAGACAGCGTTTTGCCATGTTGGCCAGGCTGGTCTCAAACTCCTGACCTCAAGTGATCCACTTGCCTCAGCCTTCCAAAGTGTTGGGAGTACAGGCGTGAGCCACTGCGCCCAGCCTTAGAAGCACTCTTGCATGGATAAGAAACTGATTAATCTTCATCTGGGCTGAATAACAGAGTAGAGGAGAAGTATTCAGTCCAACAGATAGAAATGTGACTGCAAAGTTGTAGCATCCACTGTGCACTCCCTTCTAGCTCCAGTAACATTTTGAGCAGTTAAGTAGTAAAAGCACTTATCTAGTCTTGGGGAGTAGAGAAGGATCCCCAGGAAATGTGAGATCCAAATTGAGACCTGATGGATTCAGAAGATGTCCTAAAGAGCAGTGGTGATGATAGTGGCAGACAAGGAGGTGGAAGAACATCCCAGGCAAGGAAACAGCTCATTCAGGGATGAAAGCTCGGAGACTTGGCAAGTTCAGGTGGTAACGCAAGCAATTAAGTACTTCAGCAGGAAAGATGAGGCAAGAGGCTGAAGGATCCTGATATTTAGTCTTACAGTTCATGTTAAGATATTTGGGGTACATGGAATGACGGGATCAGGTAGAATAAAGGGTAAGATGGTGAGAAAATCAGACTGGCCAGTCACCCACACAAGATTTCTCAAGGTTAACATATGTGTCCCCATGTTCCAGGCCTCATCTCTGGCTTCACAGTTTCAGAAAGTGGCTTCCATCAGCATAAGGACCATGGATTGTTTTCTAGTGGAGAGATTCACAGAAACAAAACTCCCAAGCAACCGTTTTTATAAATTGTATGGCTTTTCCAGTGACCAGTACTTTCATGTCTCCTACATGGAGCCTCTCCTGTTTTTTCCTAACCAGCATCTAGGCATCAGAAGGCTACTTCTCAATTTGGAATCAAATAAAAGATACAAGGAAAGTATATTGAGAGAGGTTTCGCCCAATTTCACGCAAGACTGAGACTCTTAACCCTGGCTGTACATTAGAATCACTTGGGGAGCTTTTTAAAGTCACCGATTCCCCTTTGAGACCAATGATCAGGTTGGTGCAAAAGTAATTGCGGTTTTAATTAA
The DNA here is from genome assembly GCF_007565055.1 of Rhinopithecus roxellana. Taxonomy (NCBI): domain Eukaryota; kingdom Metazoa; phylum Chordata; class Mammalia; order Primates; family Cercopithecidae; genus Rhinopithecus; species Rhinopithecus roxellana. The sequence goes on along the minus strand of NC_044556.1, from coordinate 75,514,226 downwards.
AAGCAGTTGCACAAACTGCAATTCCTTTTGCACCAACCTGATAGATCAGAATCTCTGAGAGTGAGCCCCAGTTTATTTCTGTGAGCCTCTTCCATGATTCTAATGCTCAGCCACTGATCTCACCAGCAAAGCTGTCTCATCAGGTTAAGGCAGGGCCCAGATCAGTAGCCAGATCAAAACCGCAATTACTTTTACACCAACCTGATAATTGGTCTTGGAAAGGAATCAGTGACTTTAAAAAGCTCCCCAAGTGATTCTAATGTACAGCCAGGGTTAAGAGTCTCAGCCTTGCGTGAAACTGGGCGAAACCTCTCTCAATATACTTTCCTTGTATCTTTTCTTTGATTCCAAATTGAGAAGTAGCCTTCTGATACCTAGATACTGGTTAGGAAAAAACAGGAGAGGTTCCATGTAGGAGACATGAAGGTACTGGTCACTGGAAAAGCCATACAATTTATAAAAACGGTTGCTTGGGAGTTTTGTTTCTGTGAATCTCTCCACTAGAAAACAATTCGTGGTCCTTATGCTGATGGAAGTCACTTTCTGAAACTGTGAAGTCAGGGATCAGGCTTGGAACATGAGGACACATATGTTAACCTTGAGAAATCTTGGGTGGGTGACTAGCCAACCTGGATACACAATGCCAACTTCCTTGTCTCTGGCCCCAGGTTTTCTAGTTTCTGTTGCAAACCACCTCTGTTCCATTGAAATGTTCTTTCTGTTTTATTATAAAATGTTTCAAATATACAGGAAAATCAGAATAACAATGATCAACTATAAGCCCACTACCAAACTTGGCCACATCTCATCATCTTGCACATGTGCTTCAGAATTTTTACAATAAAATAACAGCTACAAAGCCCCTTGTACAATCCAAGTTCCCTCCTTCTACACTTAGAGATAAGCACTATCCATAAAGTGGCAATCATCCTTTCTATGAATGTTTTATTATTTTACCAAAAGTAGATACATTTTAAAACAAATGCATTTTGTTAAAAATGTATGCAAAACAGTACTGTTTTGTATAGCTGTAATTTTTATATAAATGGCATCATCCTTCATGTATCCTGCAATTTGCCATCTTTGCTTCAGCACGATTTTGAGTGCCATGCTAATACATGTAGCTTTAATTCAATCATTTTCACTGATAAAATCATTAAAAATTGTATAAATGCTTGAGTTTCTCTTGGGTGTGTATAGAGGTGTAATTGTTGGGTCAATACATATATACATCTTTAAATTCACTAGATACGAACAAATTATTTTCCAAAGTAGTTCTAATTTTATGAAAGTCCTTGATAATTCTCAGAATTCTATAAGACTCCCCATTCTACAATATGTGAATGCTGGCAGAAATCGTTTATAAAGCAGCATATACAGACACAGAATATTGAGACAAGGAAAGGGACTAAAAGTAAGTTAGCCATTAAAGATGTTACAGTAAGAGAAATAGTGTACTACATTATTGCATGATGAAACTGGAAACTGCCTTCCAACTCAGTGGAAGCATCCTTATTTTTCCAAACAGACCTCAGCAAAGATAAGTGGGAGAATTATGACAAAATTTACTGACAATTCAATGAATTTTCAACAGTTTAACATTAAACTGAAATGAGAGAGTGATACAATGTGAGAGTAAATAATAATCCAGTAGAAGAGAGACATAAACAACGACAATAACACCTTTTACTGAGCCCTGACGAAGAGCTTCTTTGTGAGATTATGTGCTTTTCCTCTTCCTAAAAGCTAAAGTAGAGACTGAAGTCCAGTCCAAATTAGGCTTCCCAGCACTGGGCTCTTTATGCCTGGAGGGAGGGCCCTGTTCCAGAAGTTATTGCAAGGTGCTACAAAGTATATCAACAAATTTTCATAACTGCTATTAAGCTTTCAAAACCACCAGACAAAGAAATAGCACTGGATTGTAAATTCCCTAGAGAAAAACTACATGTCTAACTACTTTGAGCAAATCCACATTTTATTACTTATGGTACTTCTTATGCAAACTGCTTTGGAGAAGTAAAATTGTTAGGATGTATGATGGACAATATACTGGGGAATTATGACCTGCAATTTAGGATGGCTGAAAACATTCACTATGTTAAAAGAAAAATAGTTACTAATAGAAGTAGTAAATATCTTTGGATACAATAGTTTCTTAATATTTTCATGCATTGTTTAACTTTGATGTATGAACTATTTTCTAAAACTTATGAAGGAAGAAAGATTTTCTTTCCTTTGATTGGCTATATACTGGCAGTGGAACTTGAAATGTCTACTGATGACCGCTTTAAATTGTATGTTATCTGGCAAGAATTTATAGACTTTCTGGGAGGTTAACAGTTGGGGAAGGAAGCCAATCTTATGTATCTCTGCTCCTATTAATTGGAATTAAAAGTGATATTGAATATATGTAAATGTATTTCAGTATATTGACTCACTATTGTCTTTTGATCATAAGTTACAGACCCTTTCTGGACTTTGAGCTTTTCATATATTTGCTATATTTCCAAATATTAACTGTTATTGTTCTACTTCTATTCTGTGTGTGGCATTTTTATATAAATGGCATACACACACACACACACACACACTCACAGACAGAGAGAGAGAGAGAGAGAAATCTCAAATTGTTTTGTGTTACCAATGATCTAGAAAGTTTGGAACTGTTTATAAAATAAAGGTTTTATTACGTATATTTTTGCTGTTGTTTTTATCGCTTTTAAGTTTAGAGAATTATTTGTCACCTTCAAATCATGTAAGCTAAAGTGAACATACTCATTTGGAGTCTTTCCCAATGTGTTAAACTTGCTTTAATAAGTTTATCAACTTTTAATGTATATTGTTACTCCTATAACAAAGAAACTATATTTTAGCTTGGTTAGTTGTGTTATTTGTCACATATTAATAAGTAACTTTACAGCTTATTAATTCTGAAGAAATTCAAAAGTACTTCACTTGATTACACTGCCTTATTTCCAGTATTGAGAATAATTCTTTTTAATGCCTCTTAATACCCAAATTGAACTCCAACATATGAAAATCATTTTGCTTCCTCTCAGAATACCAAGTACTCTTGTGCTTTAAAAATGCCTCTTCAAGTTCTTACTTTGGGCTGGGCATGATGGCATGAGTTTGAGGCCAGTCTGAACAACATAGCAAGATCCCATCTCTAAAAAAATTAATTTAATTAAAAAAATAAAATTTTACTTTGCAAAATTGTAAAATTTCACTTGGTAAACTTGTATGTACATTTCAATTAACTACCAATTATCTGGATATCCTGGCAGTGCCTTTTCTCAATCTTCAGTGACGAAGTTTTTAAAAAGTTGATTGCTGATGAATTAGGGAAGGGAAAGTAATTTATTTTTACTAAAATACTATTCTAAGTGTTTCAGATTTAGTTTTGTGTCACCACTAAATTACATTGTTACATCACTAAAGTAAATTTGTTTATTAAAGTTCTTTTTAAACTGAAGTCTCCATAAAGAAGGTCAACTATAGGTCTTCTCCACACGTCAGGGAGAAGTAGAAATAAAGATGAAGAGACATGACTACTCCTGTGTCTTCTTGAAGCCAAAGATATTTGTTTAAATGAAGATTTGGAAAAACTCCAAGAGAAACAAAAGGGCTATTAAGAAAAGGTAGGGAATTCTGGAAGGAGTGTGAAAGGACACCCTCTTCCACTACTTACTGGCCCCTCACCGTTCCTCAGAATCACGGCCACCTCTGGAGGCAGACATAGGATGCCCCTGATGACAGCAATCCATCTCTGTTCCCAAAGGGTATTCTGCATCCCTTAAAACAGTGAGGGTTCAAGTCTTTGTTTCAGTACCTCATAAACACAAAATCTGAAATAAGTAAAATACAGTAAAATATGACATGCAAATCCATGACTTTTGCAGGAAGACAGGTCCAAATGGAAAGAAAATGTTTTTCTGCTTTGACTGGAAGGAATGAAAACAGAAATGGTGATGAAATGCCTGCAAAGCATTAGGCAGTCTGGAAAGTCCCTGCAAATGTCCCTGTCCCCCATCCTCCAGACCACCCCACACCATTATCACGACTAGCAACACGACCAAGTCACAGAGATGTTTGACCATTTTTGTGGACTGCTCATTGATTAGCATTATGTGACAGAAGTATTCTGAGGCAGCTTACTGCTTACTGTAGAGGGTGCTGGTTTTCAATGAAGATAGTCAAGTGGTTTGGAAGGGGAGGGATTATCTTAGCCGGAATCTAGACACTGATTCTACTCAATCTGATACTACATTAATTCTGCTTTGCAAAGGGGAAAGAATATTCTTCTTATGTGACTTCTGAATGAACTTCTTTCACTATTGAGGGCCCAACATCCCACACACCCCAGGCCAGTGCGGAAACCCCCTAAAGGAAGCAGTTCCTCTTCTGCTTTTTGGATAACTGACCAGATTTTTTTCCAGAAAATCTCTAGGATTGATTTTGTTTTTTTACGTATGACTTTTGTGTTGTATTCAAGATACCCAAATTCTAAATAATGTAAGTTTAATTAGATTGCAAAACATTGCAACTGTTTTAAAACTCCATGTTAGTGTCATGACAGGAAACCATAAATGATTTTTAAAATACTTGAATAGGGAAAAATTAAGTCTCATGGAGAGTGATTCCCTTATCTTGCAGCCACCTGCATGGTCTCTACCATGCCCCTACACTTGCTATGTGTTCTTGGCAATACCCCAGGAGGTTCAGACAATAGCTCATCAACACTGAGAACCACAACTTGCAGATGTGGTAGCCCCATTTACACAATGGCAGTTGCTTTGTGCTGAAGCAAGGATCTCATCCGCAACCTATGGTCTGAGGGTAACTTGTGCATAAATAGAATTCTGCTGTAAGGCAGGAGGACTAGAGATGGTTTATAATGGCTTGATATCAAACTTCTTTATAATTCACCAGAAGCTAGGAAGTTCCAAAACTGATCATAGAAACAGATAGTATCTTTGGATAAATCACAGATTGAGAAACATTTTGCTAAGGACTTCTGGTTGGTTCATTCTGGTTGCTGTTGACAGCAAACATACCCTGTCTTCTTGATCCATCTGCAGTAATGATCCCTTATACCTTTGTAATATTCATCATTACTTTTATTTTTATCCTTCTCTTTATTCTTGATCATTCTTACTAGTCATTTGTCAAATTAATTCGATTTTTTAAGAACCCAACTTGGCTCTTGTTTGTGATTTCACTGATCTTTTGTTTCTCTCTCTCGCGCTCTCTCTCTCTCTCTCTCTCTCTCTCTCTCTCTCTCTCTCTCTCTCTCTCTCTCTCTCTCTCTCTCTCTCTCGATGGAGTCTTGCTCTGTAGCCCAGGCTGGAGTGCAGTGGGGCCATCTCAGCTCACTGCAAGCTCCGCCTTCCCGGTTCACACCATTCTCCTGCCTCAGCCTCCCGAGTAGCTGGGACTACAGACACCCGCCACCACGCCCGGCTAATTTTTTTGTGTTTTTAGTACAGACGGAGTTTCACCGTTTTGGCCAGGATGGTCTCCATCTCCTGACCTCATGATCCACCCACCTCAGCCTCCCAAAGTGCTGGAATTACAGGCGTGAGCCACCACGCCCAGCCCCTTTCTTCTACTTTCTTTGGATTTTTTTTTTTCTGACCTCTTAAGACAAGTGATTTTCAGGTTTTCTTTTTTTCAACGTATCTAGTATCTTTTTCTAAAACACGCATTAGCTGTATCCCATAAATTTTAATACGTTATTTTCTCCTTTGGCTCAGTTTGAAAAACACACTAATATATGTTCATGTCTATTATGATTTTTTTCTGCCCTATGTATAATTTAGACATGTCTATCTTAATTTTCAAACATACAGTTTTTTAAAGTATTTATAGAATATTAATTTCTAGCTCAATGGCATTGAGATCAGAGGACATATTCTGCATGATTTCAATGTTTGAAGTTTTTAGAGACTTGTCCTATGATCTAGCTTGCAATCAATTTTTGTACATTAGCTTTCCGTACCTGAAAAAAGGTGTCTTCTGCATTTATCAGGTGCAGTGTTCTGTAAGTTCCCTATGTCTGGCACGTTAATCATGTACAAATTTTCAATTTATTTGTGAATTTTGTCAACTTATTCTATCAATTATCAACAGATAAATTAAAATGTATCTGTGAGTTTAAATTTGCATTGTAAATTTGTCTGTTTCTTCTTGTATTCTGTTGAACTTTGTCTTAAATGTTTTGAAGATGCACTATTATATGCAGAAAAACTTAAATTATATCATCTGAGTGAGTTGTTCTTAAATTCTCTTTTGTCAACAATTGATACAATTACATATATCTTTTACTACTGTTTACACACTGTATCTTTTTCCATTACTGATTTTCAAGTTTTCTATATCTTTAGGGTTTTTAAAATAGTTTTATTAAACCATAATTCATATACCATACAATTCACCCATTTAAAGTGTGCAATTCAATGGCTTTTAGTGTATTTACAAATACATTTAGTCATTATCAGAGTCCATTTTAGAATATTGTCATCATCTGAAGAATATTCTTTAGTATCACCCTCTATCCACTCTCTATTATCCATCCTCCCATTATCCTCCCCTCCACTCTAAGCAATCACTGATCTATTTCCTGTCTCTATAGGTTTTCCTGTTGTGGACTTTCACATGAATGGAATCATACAATATGTGGACTTTTGTGACTGACTTCCTCCACTTAGCATAATGTTTTCATGTTTCATGCAAGTTGTAACATATCAGTACATTATTCCTTCTTATAGTTGTTTCCGTTATATGGATGTACCACACTTTGTTTATCCATCAATCAGTTGATTGACATTTGAGTCATCTCTACCTTTTGGCTGTTACAAATAATGCTGCTATGAACATTCATGTACAAGTTTTTGTGTGAACATATGCTTTCATTTCTATTGGATATATACCTAGGAGAGGAATTGCTGGGTTTAATCATTTGAGAAATTACCAGATTGCTTTCCAAAGTACCTGCACCATTTGACATTCCCACCAACAGTGTACAAGGGTTTCAATTTCGCTACATCCTCATCAGCACTTTTTATTATCTGATTGTTTAATTTTAGCCATCCTAGTGAGCTTTGATTTCTATTTCTAGTGGCCCAAAATTCTAAAAGAATCAAAGCTCAAATTCTCCCACATCCCTAAAATGACCTAGTGGATTTCCGCTTTCTCTTTTATGTTGCCCTAATAATTTCACTTATACATTCTGATTATATATATTTATAGGGATATCTAGATAGATAGATAGATAGATAGATAGATAGATAGATAGACTAGATAGATAGATAGATAGATAGATAGGATAGATGGATAGATAACATAGATAGATGGATAGATAAATAGATAGATAGATAGATAGATAGATAGATAGATAGATAGATAGGATGAACTAGGTAGATAGATAGATAGATCTAAACACACACACACACACACACACACACACACACACACACACATATTTCAGCACTTAGGGTTGTTTTCAGTGGAATAATTCATCCAGTTAATCTAGGACATAATATTACTGAAAATAGAATTCCATTCTTTTACCCATTTTAATTGGTATATCCTTCCTATGGATATGCAGCAGTTCTTCATATGTTCTACATAACAGTCTCTTTTTAGTTATATGTGTTGCAGATGACTTATGTCTTATGTAAGTCATGTGGTTGTGCTCTTGTAATAATATAGTTTAACAAATGAAGTTTTTAGAGTTAATATACTTGAATCCATCAAACTTTTCCTTTATCATTTGCATTTTTACATCTATTATAAGAAATATTTCCTTACCCCAAGGTCATAAAAGTACTGTCATGTATATGTTCTTCCATATTTTTTTTTTTTTTTTTTTTTTTTGAGACGGAGTCTCGCTCTGTCACCCAGGCTGGAGTGCAGTGGCCGGATCTCAGCTCACTGCAAGCTCCGCCTCCCGGGTTTACGCCATTCTCCTGCCTCAGCCTCCCAAGTAGCTGGGACTACAAGCGCCCGCCACCTCGCCCGGCTAGTTTTTTATATTTTTTAGTAGAGACGGGGTTTCACCGTGTTAGCCAGGATGGTCTCGATCTCCTGACCTTGTGATCCACCCGTCTCGGCCTCCCACAGTGCTGGGATTACAGGCTTGAGCCACCGCGCCCGGCCGTTCTTCCATATTTTTAATGTCTTACCTTTCACATTTAAGCCATCATCCATTGGAAATAGAATTAATATGTATGGGGTTGGGGTCGATTTTATTATTCCACTATATGTAATGAACTGTCCCCAAATTATCTGTTGAATAGTCTAATCTTTCACCAGCAATCTTCAGCACTACCCATGCCATGAAGCTAGTTTCTATATATGAGGTATTTTTCTTTTTTCTTATTAATCTATTTTTCTACTCATTCATCAATACCACACTATCTTAAATATTAAGAATTTACGTCTTGATACCTACTAGAACAAGTATCAGCAAGTGTCAGTTTAACCGTTTGTATCCCTTTGCTATCATGTATTTTAGAATGACATTGCCAGATTCCTTTAAAAATGTTAAATTTTGACAAGAATTGCATTGACTACATATCTGATCAGTTTGTAGAGAGCTCATATATTTTTTAATCAAGTTGTCCTATACATGAATGTGCTTATTTATTCATTTCTTTAGGTCATATTCACTTTACCTGAATAAAATGTCATAATTTTCTCCATAAAGATTCTTCAACTATTCTGTTAGATTTATTCCTATTACGCACTTTTAGTAAGCATCTCATCTTCTTAAGATTTAAAATGAGCTCAATTTTAAAAAGATACTTCTGGTATTTTACCATAAGGAATGATATTTGCTGAGGTATTTTTTGTAAATATCTTTATAGGGCTAAGGGAGCTCTTTTCTATTTCTCTTTAGTTAAAAGGGCTTTTAAAAATCAGTTAAATTTTATTAAATCTTTTGTGAGTTTATGTTTCTGGTAGATTTTAATCTGTTGAAAATCTGTGTTTGTAATCTTAGCACTTTGGGAGGTCATGGCAGGAGGATCGCTTGAGGCCAGGAGTTTGAGACTAGCCTGGGCAACAAGTGAAACCCTGTCTCTACAGAAATCTTTAAAAATAGCCATGCATGGTGGCATGTGCCTGTAGTCCCAGCTACTGGGGAGGGTGAGGCAAGAGGGTCACTTGAGCCCAGGAGTTCGAGGCTGCAGTGAGCTATGATAGTGATACTGCAACTCCAGCCTGGGCAACACAGCAAGATACTGCCTCTAACAAAACAACACAAAAAAAACTGAAGGTTGCTTCCTCTGAGAAAGAATGTGTTTCCTTCTGTCGGAAGCCAGAAGATAGCAACAGTACCCTTCCGGGTCACTTGGCTTAATTCAAGTATCTTAAGCCAAATTACCTACCTTGTGCAACTCCCTACATACAAAGCTTAGTCAATTGTAGTAAAAATTAACACAGAACAACCTCCTTTGTGTACACCTACAAATCACTGCTCCAATTTTAGTTCCATTTACCTTTTTTTAATTGTCCCCATTGGCACCAACATGTATGTACTCTGGATTTTGTTTATTATAAACAACTACAAAATCCTTTTAATGTATATCTAATGTCTTAAGCATATTACAGGATGAAAACCCTGTGCAGAATCCCCATTTTCTGATGAGATTTGTGGATTTATTCATTCAAAAAAATTCTATGGAGTGTCTACCATGGATCAGGCAATATTCATGGAACTAGGGGGTTTAAACATAGAGAAACAGACAGACAAACAAACAAAATCTTTCCTTCATGGATCTTACATTGTAAGAGAGACAAACACAAATGAGGTCATTGTAAAATATATAATGTGTTCAATGGAGCTAAGTAGTAAGAGAAGAAAAACAGACCAAAGAAGGGGATATAAATGGAAAGGGAGGTAAAAGTGTAAGAGGATATCTAGGAAAGATCTCACTGAGAAGGTGTCTTTGAGGAAAGACTAGAACGAAATGAGGGAGCTGGCCACTGGGCTATTCAGGAGAAAAACAATCTGGGAAGAGCAAACAAGACCCTCCGAGGGAAAATGACCCCAGTCAGAGTACAAAGAGTGAATACTAGAGCATCAAAGGCCATTGTGGCCAGAAGGAGAAAAGAAGGAGAAAAGGCTCGAAGATGAACCCAGAGAAGTTAAAGGAAAGCAGATCACATTGGACTGAATGGATCATAGTTATGACATTGCCTTCTACTTTGAATGAGATAGGAAATTATTGGAAGGTTTGGAGCAGAAAGCAGTGATTTCTTTTTTCCTGACAAGCATGTGAACAGGATCACTGCAAGATACTAGACACCAACACACTAATCTATAGAGGAGTTGAGCTTTCGTGTTGGTGAGAAGTGTTTATTCATAAAAATACATTTGGGAAATTTATGAGGGTGGACAAGAATAAACATCAAAAAAATCATGAATCTAACTGTAAAATAAATGAAACAATACAAGTGCAAGAAGAAAACATCGATGAATTATTGTGTAACTTGGGTATAGAGAATGGTTTTTAAAACCATGGCTCCTAATCCAGATGCAATAAAAGAAAAGATTTATCAACTTGACTGCGTTAAAACAGACAATGCTTACAAGGCAAAACGATGCCAGAAACAAAGTCAAAATACAACTGACAAACTGGGAGGAAATATTTGCAAAATACATCCGGAATAACAATCTTAATATATATAAATAAGTCTCAAACATTGAGACAGGAAAACATAAATATACATGATAAAAATATGTTTTATGAATGTTCAGACTTACTCATAAGGAATGCAAATTAAAACTACACTGAGATAAAATGTCTCATTTATTAGATTGACTAAAATTTAAAACCATGATGACAGCACATTAGATTAATGAGGTGCTCTCACAGTTTTGTAGGAATATAAATGGTACAACTCTTATTAAGGAAATTTGGCAATATCTAACAAACCTACATATGTGTTTGCCATTTGACCCAGCAATCCCACTTCTAGGAATTTGAACTGAAGACATGCTTCTAACAGCAGAAAAATAAATATTCACAAAGTTACTCTTTAGAGTATTGAAAACAACCAAACTGTCCACACAGAGAAAGATGGTTGAATAAACTATGGCATATCCACACAGTGAAGTATTGCATGCAACTGTAAAAATGAATGAGGAATATTTGAATTTGTAGGAAATAGTGGATTCCAGCATATTCGTTAAGTTAAAAAAGAAAAGTGCAGACGAATATCTATAGCATGCTTTTAAAATGTAATAAAAAAGGAGAACTAAGAAGACAAATGTGTAGCAGCTCATTTGAGCAAAACTAAAGACAAACCAGAAACTACTGAAATTGAGTACCTATGGTGGGAAGAATAGAAGTGATGGAGGGAAGTGACATTTCCCTTTTATTGTGTCTTTTTATATCAATCTGACATTTGGGACTACGTTAATGTTTTATTTAAGCAAAAAAAAAAAAATCAAAAAGATTGAGGGGAAACTAAAATAGAATACAAAGAGAAACAAATTAACAGTATTTTACAATCACACTGAAAAGGGGGAATAATCTGAGTAACTTTTGAACACAACAATGCTGTTTTATATTTTTCGGGCTATAAACAAAACAAAACTTTAAAAACGAGTAGATCTGATTTCCATCATGGTATAGAGTTAGCAATTTTAAACTTCTTTCTGTGTATTCTAGGATTAAGCAAATAAGTAAATACATTGTGGAGGTAGGTGTTTCACTATTGAAGAAGGGAGTTACACATATGGAAAGACAGAAGAATAGAATGAACTCTATGCTAACAGACTGAAATTGGAAGAATTGCTATGAATTCATGACATATGTAAATATAGATATGGGAATGGATATACATATATATAATACATATCCTTGCTCTGTCTGCTGAGAGGGTGCAGAAGCAATGATACTCCAATAAAAACGAACACACTTAGCATCCAATTCTGGCATCTAAATGCCATTCTCTGCCAGAAAGAACCAGCATTCCTTGGAGAAACAGCAAATTCCAGTGTCAGGTCTAGAGGTGAGTCTGGAGCATCTTTTTTTGTGTGTGTGTATACCAGAAAGTGAGGAAGTGCTCAAAGAACAATAAGAACAAGTCAAAATGACACAGGAACTATTTTGAGGGCTCCCACTGGCCCAATCAGGGAGAATTTAAGCATCAAAATAAATAATGGTAGCCATGAATTATGACCCATTGAGTAAATAAATAAAATTCATATTGATATAGTTTATGCTGATATAGATAAACGAATAAATAGAGAAGGGAAAACTTTTATTTACAGTAAAATGCCAACAGATGAATATAGAAGTAATTATTAAATTAGAAAAAAACACCCTTTGACAACCATCATAGTAAAAATTGATTCAAGAAAGGATCATCAATAGACACTAAAATTTGTGGGTAAAAATTTGATGAAAAAATGAGGAATTTATATAGTTTTAAAGTATCTCCCTATAAAATCCTTCTTAATTACAAAGGGAAAAATACTGAGTCTACACTAAGAAATACGGCAGGCACCATCTTAACTAAGTGATGAAAGTTACCACCACCAGTAATAGGACAAATAGACAACATATGCCTCCCCATAAGGACACGACATCTTTTCTGGTATGCCTGTCAAATAATTAGATTCAATAACCTGAATCTATCATGAAGAAATGATAGGCAAACCCAAATTGTGGGGTGTGATTCTGTCTCCTGACATTCCCATCCACGTATACTGCCCTCCTACACTGAAAAGGGCTGATCTGTATAATCAATAGGATATTCTGGAGATAATATATTGTGATTTCTGAGGACAGGTCACAAAGGACGTTGTGGCTTCTTCTTTCTTGTTCTCAGAGAAGCTAGCTGCCATATCACAAGGACACTCAACATACAAGCAGCGAGCCCTATGGCAAAATCCACTTGGTGAAGAATGAAGCTTCCAGTCAAGGGTTGGTAAGTGAGTCATCTTAGATGTGGATTCGCCTGTCCCAGTTAACCCTTCAGATGACTGCACCTCCAGCTGACCTCTTAACTGCAATCTCCTGAGAGATCCCAAGCCAGAACCACCTGACCGACCCACAGAAACTGTGAGATCATAAATGTTTATTCTTGCTTTACACCACTAACTTCAGGGTATTTTGTTATTATAATAGATAACGGACTTAAAAGTCATTCTCCAAAAATAATTGCAGTGTATCCATCAAAAATGTAAAGGTCATGCAATATCAAAAAGGCTGAGGACATTTTTCCAGATTAAAGAAGTGGGGGTAGGGGTGGGGGGATGGCATAATGATCAAACACAATACATGATCATGAAATGATTCTGGACCAGGAAAAACAAAGGTTGGTTTCTATTGTTGTTATTGTTTTTACCATAACGCAGGTTATTGAGATGATCGTCAAAATTTAAATACAGATGATAGCTTATAGAATAGCCTTGTGTCAATGTTAAGTTCTTATTTTTGATCACTGCACTCTAGTTATGGAACAGAAACTCCTTAGTGAACCATTTAGAGTAGGAATAAATGCTAGATGGTTCCAAAGTAATAATTACATAATTATAATTATATAAGCACATCTATGTACATATATGTCTATAGAGAAAGAATAGAGAATGGTAAAGAAAATACAGCAAAATGTTAACATGCAGAGAATCTGGATGACAAGTATATGGGAATTCTCTGCAGTACTCTTGAAACTTTTCTGTAGAGATTACTTCAAAATAAAAAGAAGAGCAGAAGTGGCTGCAGTTCCTATATTCCCTAAGTCAACTTACAGTGTTTTTACAAACTGGGAGATGAATCCACTAATAGATTTTGAAATGAGTTTGGTGGATTTCTAATATATTCTTATTAGAAATAAGAATTAGAATAGGATAGCCTAGCCTAGTCTAGCATAACACAGCATGGCACAGAAGACGAACATTGTAGTTACTAAGGGTGAGTACTAATTCATGAAAGTTTTGTTTAAGTTCTAGAAAAAGAAACAAGTGAGTGTAGTGGGTTGCGTGGTCAAAAAAGTGGGGAAGACACCTCATCGAGGAGCGAGTCTGAGCCAGAGTGGCTCAGAGCTCCCTGCCCACCTCGTGCGGGCGGCCCCTCCCGCCTGTCCCACCCTCACCGGCGCCGCGTCAGCCCCCAGGCCGCCTGCAGGTGTGCGCGCAGAACTAGCAAGTGTGCCGGACAATATTTAAGGGCCCGCCTCTCCTGGCTCACAGCTTCTTGCTGCTCCAGCCCTGCCCTCGCGGAGCTGCCGGACGCTCGCGGGTCTCGGAACGCATCCCGCCGCGGGGGCTTCGGCCGTGGCATGGGCGCCGCGGGCCTGCTCGGGGTTTTCTTGGCTCTCGTCGCACCGGGGGTCCTCGGTGAGCTGGGAGGGGGAGCACGGAGGTGGGGACGCGTCCCGGGCAGGGAAGGCTTCTGTGCCGCTATGCAAACCAGGGGCTAAAAGCGAGAAGGTGGGGACAGCCCTCCACGCGTGTCCTCCTCCCGCTAGCTTTGAGGGACCCCTGCAATAAACCGCCTGGTCCTGATTGTCCCCACTGGCTCCTCCGGGAGCTGGGACCTCCAGAATTGGAAGCTGCGCCACAGAGGGGCGCTGTCTGGTCGGCCCCGTGTGGCTGGCGGTGTGCTGGTGCTCGCGGTCTCCTGGCTCCCCGCCCCCGGGATTCTGCAGGTGCTCATCGCTCTCTGGCCGGCGGTCAGCGCTACCGCTCGCCGCAGGAAATCTACCCACTGCGTGCGGCACCAACTAGCCACGTGAGGCTGTTTCTGTACACCCTGAACTGCGCTCCTGCCCAGCAAAAGCGGCAGAGCCTCGGCTCCCTTCCCTGAATAAGAGTAAGACCTGGTTCCCAAGCATGGGTCTCAGATTTTCTGAACTCTAATGTGATATTGGTAAAGAGATCCTTAACATTAACCATCCGTAGTTATTTTTGAGACATGGATTAAAACTATTGTTTTCTTCTTGTTATTAACCTTCTGTAATGATGTGGACGTCCGCAAAGGTCTCATTCACCGTTTATTATATCTTTTTTCCTCCAGATTGGCTTGATTTTAATGGAAGATTATAATTAAGATTAGCATCTCTTGGCTACAGGATGGGTCTAAGTTTCTAATTATCTCCAGGGTACTATGCATTCCTAGTTGATAAAGACGTTTACTGTATGCAGACCTCAATAACTGGGTGACTTTTGGCAAGTCATTTAGCTCCCTGATCTTCAGTTTCTTCATCTGTAAAATGAAACTAATGATTACCTGGCCTTCCACCTCACTGAGCTGCCCTGAGTACAAATGAAACTAAGCAAAGAAAGTTGGATATTAGTTGTTACTACTAAATGTCAGTAATAAGCCTCCTGTACAAACTTGTTTTTATGGAGCCAGCATTTAAGCTAACAAGCTGGGTGTCCAATTGTTTTTATGCACATCCAGCTTGTTAAGGTGTCTGGAATACTGCACATATTGGCTTATTACAACTTACTGTTTGCTTTCCTGACATTTTACTGTCTCCTGACCCTTAAACTTTTCTCCAGACCCTTATCTTCATCTCTCTTTTCTTTTTCTGCATATTAACTCCCTTTGAACAAATGCACATTCACAACTTTTTCTAAGAGCAGAATACAGTCCCTGACTTCTCACCTATTTCTAAATTTCAGAGAGGATATTATCAACTGAAAATCAACTTCTTCACCAGTCCTGCCAATTCAGGGCCACAGCATCAGCATCATGTAGGTCACTTAACTGGAGACCCATGAAATACCGGGTCTACCTATCTGTCAGCCATTCAAGCTCCTGTGTTTCTGTTGTTTGTCCATTTCTCATTTTTCTACCAGTATTCCCCTCCTAAGCATTGTAATTACCTGTGTAACAACCTCATCTCTTTTAAGAGATTTTGGTTCTCATGATTGGAAGGATTAAAGAGTGACCTATAGGTCACTTTCCAATTACAAAAACAACAAATTGAGAAATATATATATTTTTATTATTTCACTCTATTGTTCAAAAATCTAAAAGGCCTCTAGTGGAAGAAAATCTAGTTTCTTCAGCCCTTCTAGCCCTTTGGAATGGGATCTCACTGAAGCTCACACCCCCTGATTTCTCCAGCTCCCTGTCATGTACGTGCTGCTCATGGTCTTCCCCACCTGTCTGCCCTGGCTCATGCCTTACCCAGTCTCCACTGCTGACTTTTACTGCTACTGTGTGCTCTCCACAGATCATCTCTTGGCTCTTGGCCAGTTCCTGCACTTGAGTGTGCTTAAGAAACTACTAAAGTACCTTTATAAAATGTAGGTTCCTGGTTCCACCTCCCCCTCCAGAGGTTCATAGGTGTGGAGTTAGCACAGGAAAGCTGAGGTTTAACAATCACTCTAGAAGATTCTGCAGTAAGTATCTATAGGGCACACTGCTATAAGCAAAGTCAATGGGAAGCAAATTTCCTTTTTAGTGTTTTCCCATTTTTCCTTTTGTCTATTTGCATAAACAGATTCAAATTTCTCACACTTCTAAATTTTACTTAAGCCTTCACTGGCCATCTAAATTTGTCTTATGCTGAGAAAACAAAACCATGAAATAAGAATGCTCCCATTTTCTAATCAGCTACAAACCTACTAACTTACAAACTTACCTCCATCTGGGATTAGATTTGTTCTCCACTGCAGAAAACCTGTCACATTAGAATAAAACCCACGCCCCTTATTCTCCAATCTGACGCCTTCTGCCTCTCCCTGAAATTCTCTATACCCTGCTCACTCTCTCTGCTCCAGCTATACTGGCCTTCCCTTTATTCTTTGAGCACAGTTGCACTGGGTATTCTGTCCTTTGAAATGCTCTTCCTACAAATTACTCCTTGCCTGGCTCCTCCTTGACATTTAAGGCTCAGCGCCCTATTGTGCTTCTCTGACTCTTGTCTGAAGTATCCATATTCCAGGGCACTCTCCAATACAAAACCGTATTCTATTTTCTACAGACCACCTATCACCATCTAAAACCTTCTTGCTTATTTATTTACCTGTTTATACAAGTTCCATGAGTGCAAGACCTTAATCTGCCTTATTTCCTGATTTGAGTTCCTATCAATAGCCTGTAACTTGGAAATTAACAAATACGAATTGAAATCTTTGTATGTTTCCTCCTATAACAATGAAAGAAGTATCCTTTCTGCTGACAATTTCAGCTTTTCTTCCTGTATTCATTGTCGTGTTCCATACCCTTTTGCCTTTGCAAGGACTTTACTTCTGCAGATATCTCCTGCCTTGCATCATCCATGTGCTTTTTTCTGCATGATCATCCCCACCAGCATTTAAATATACCCAGGAAATCCTTTGTGGACCTTCTCATGACCCACTGGAACTCCATTTTCCTGTCCCCCTTCTTGTCCTTCTCAGCAAAACTTCTCATTGACTACTTACTCAAATTTCCTTATCACCTTCTCCACTTCAGACAGGCTTCTTCCCCACCTGTCTCCTGGAGTTATTTCTTGCAACATCATTACTGACCCTTATGCTGATAAATCTAATGGTCATTTTTCTATCTTAATCTTTCTCAGTCTTTCAGCAAAAGCTGATGATTTCCTTTCTCTTGAAACTGTATTCTCATCTTCCAAATCAAGACACTCTTACCTGTTTTTCCATACTTCTCTGGTGACTCTTAGTCTTTTTTGTTCTATCTCTAAATATTAGAGGGTCTTAGGGCTCAGCCCTGAGCCTCTTTTGTCTTTCTTCATTTCTTCTTCCTAAAAGACCTCATCTCATCTCGTCTCATGGCTTTGAATACTATTTATATGTTGATGACTCATATTTATTATCTATAGTTCTGTCCTCTCTCCTGAGCTGCAAACTTGTACATCCATCTGCCTACTTGGCATCTTGATGTGGATGCCTAGTATGTTAGATATACCAAGTCTGAATGGAAATGATTCTGAACCAATTCCCTACCTGAAGACCACAATACACACACACACACACACACACACACACACACACACACTCCTTTTTCAGGCTTTCCATCCTCAGAACAGGGTAATTCCATCAATTGTGTAGCCCAAGTCAGAAGTTTAGAAGTCAGGAATCCTCCCGTTTCCTCAGCCCCACATGCAAAACAACAAGAAGTCTTGCCAATTCTATTTCTAAAATATATCCACTGCTCACTCCTTTGGTCCAAGCATCATTTTTTTTTCCCCAACCTGTACTCTTTGCTTCTAAAAGTAGCAGTTCGATCCACTCTCTACCCAGTTGTCAGAATATTTCTTTAAAAAAGTAAATCAGGCCATGTGATTCTCCTGCTTGAACTCTCCAATGACTTCTACTCAGGATAACATTCACATATCTGTGGCCTAAGAAAACCTGCATGATCCCTTCTGCTGAGTTTTCTGTCTTGATCTTGTATCATTCTGCTTAGCTCATTGCATCCCAGCCACACTTGCCTTCTGTCTGTCCCTGGAGCATACCAAATTCATTCCTCCTGTTAGACCTCTGCCTAAAATACTTGTACTCAGCAATTTGCCTGGCTGCTTCCTTCTTCCTCCTTGTCCTTCAGTCACAACTTAAATGTTGCTTTTTCACAGGCCTTCCTTAACCATCATAACTGAAGTTGCATGCCTCCCTGTCCCTTCTCCTTCCAGTGCATTACGTTGTGACATATCATTCCATTTCATATTTCATGTTCAGCACCTTCTTATTTATTTCCTAGTATCTACAGTCTGTCTCTTTCTGTTGGATTATACATTCTATGAGGGTGGGAGCCTTGTCTCTAATGTTCACAGATACATCTCCTGTGCATAGGACTGAACTTTGGTTAATATGCATAACTGTTGTTAAACTAAATAACAAACAGAGAAAGACTCTCTAAAAGAAAAAGATATTTGTTTGGGAATAGAACATTGCAATGGGAATATGTGTGTGATCATGAACTGTGTGTATATTCAAGGAAGGAGAGGAAGACAAAGGTTTTTAAAGGAAAAATAATTGTTTTAGAATAATTATCCTTGGCTACAAAGACC
Organism: Rhinopithecus roxellana; assembly: GCF_007565055.1. Classification (NCBI taxonomy): domain Eukaryota; kingdom Metazoa; phylum Chordata; class Mammalia; order Primates; family Cercopithecidae; genus Rhinopithecus; species Rhinopithecus roxellana. The sequence goes on along the minus strand of NC_044556.1, from coordinate 75,495,239 downwards.
AATAACAAGGGTGATGCCAGTTTGAGGTTATACAAACAGATGCTGGAAGGATGTTCTATAGGGTTGCAGTGGCCTTTGTGCACGGTTGTGGTTTTTCAGTCTTTTATGATAGTTTGGGTTAACAGGCATACAAGCATGAGAAGGTTTTCATGGCCTTCCCTGGCTTTGTCAGGGTGTTTTTTTGTTTTGTTTTGTTTTTCCATTAGTGACTCTATTTTGATTCTGACAACTTTGACATCATCATTCAAAACTTGCTTATCAAATAGCCAGGAAACCCAGTATTAAGGTATTTGATTATATGAATTATCATTCTCAATAATGATTTTCCCTCCTACCTGCTTTCTAAAATTTTGATTTTATTTTTATTATCCTATATGTTTGTTTTCCATCCATTTCAAATGGATTTCCAAGCCATTCCTGGTAAAGTCCCTGGGCCCAAGTAATTAAATATATCCCTGTTGATTTAACTCAGAAACTGCTTCGTCTGGTTGTTTTTAACATGGTACATGGTTGGAAGGATGTGTGTCTGAATGTCAAGTCACCATCTTTGATCTTTGATCCAGTCATGATCTCCTCTGAGTTTTATTCCTGGCTGCAGAAAGATGTAAAGAGGGTTCAGTGACCTTCAAGAAAATTTGTATTATTTGATGGCTCATGGATTAACCTTCCCTTTTCCGATATGATCTGCCTTGTGACCTGGGATTTTGGCTTTCATTACTAACGAGGATTGATGCTCCCAAAGGAAGATAGCCCTTAAGTCTCCTTATTGGAAATGAGACTTTCCCATTTTTTCCCATCCAGAAAGTGTGATCTGTATCTCCTTTCATCATGGGAATTTATGCTATGAAGCACCCTTCTGCTTTTGCTGTTTCCAGATCTTCATTCCATCTTCATCCAGGTCACTGCCACTGATTAAATCTTGTAAATTTAAATTGGTTTTCCAGTTTGTGGAGGATAATTTGATATTGTCCTTATTTACATTTGATAATTACAGATTAAGTCACTTGACTACAGTCACTAGTACAAGTAGTATCAGGATCATGAAGTTTGTCTCCATTGAGGTCAAACCCTGATATTCCTTGTAGAATTTTGTTATTTTGCACAGAGTAAGCACTTGGAGACTTTTGTAGTTGTTAATAGAGAAAACTAAAGTAACTGAGGAAATAAATCGAAGGGGACCTATAGTGATATCTGGCTCCCAATAATGATGCCTATTCTTAGAACCAGTCTTTGCGACTTCTCCAGTAGCAATGTAGGGTCACAGCTAAGGTCTGGCTGTGTTTTGGAAGCTTTGTGTGTGACCTTGTGGCAGCTGGTTCATGTTTATGCTTTGACTTTCACCTGTACCTGTCTCAGAACTGTTTGAAAAAGAAGGAGATTATAAATTTGATATTTAAATACACTGCTATTCTAGGAGGGCCTTACAACTGTGTACTTTTTTTGCCTGGACTACCATCTGATCTGGAAGAAGAGTTAACTTCTTGTTTTCTGCTTGTCAGTTTAGGGCATTGAAACTTGAGCTTGTTCTCATACATAGAAAAATGACTTTTCCAGCTATATCCCTAAGTATATCATTGCTATAGTTTCTTACCTAGTGCCTAGAATAACTTCTATTCCATTATTAATAATAATATTGTTATTTTAAGTTACAGGAAACTGTCTTGAAATGACTATCCCTTTATCTAGTTCCCATCAGAAAGTATTTACTGAGTTATCTTTGGGGGCATGTTACTCTACTAGATTAACAGAATAAAATAATGAAGAATAATAAACATGTTTTCTCCTCTCTAGGCATTAAATGTTTATTAGCTAAGATAGTTATGTAAATTCATTAAAGTAATTTTACAGGATCATATGTGTACTGAGCTTTTACAAGATCGCTTATATACTTTAGTTTCTTATGCTATCCTGGGAAAGTTTGTATCTAAAATTTTTATTTTTTTTTGTCCCACAAACTCACTAAATAGCATACATTAGTTACGTGCAGTTTTTTTGCATACAAATAATACCCCAGTGAAACTGGGAAAACATTAATATCCATTCCCCTTACCACCCTTATAAAAAAAATCAAAACATATGTACTCATCCTTCAAGGCCCTTGCCATGTGCCTTTCCTGTTTTCCCCAGTCTCTGACCTCACTGTGAAAAAACAAGCAAACAGACTAAAACTACTAATTTTTACTTGTAAGAGTGAAGGAGATAGAACAATTCTGAGGATTTTCTGAAATTTTATGAAAAATTACTTTCTCCATCTCTGAAGTCTACCCTAAAAATTCTCTGAACCTCTGAGCTTATTTCTATGTATATTCACCCATGCTGCAATGGCATGCGTTCTTCATTCCACAAAATATTGCCCTATTTTAGACTGACATCCTAAAGATCAAAGTTTTCAGGATAATTGGTAACAAGGCAGAAGCAGAGAAGAGGTTTTAGCCTCTCTTGGTTTTTATGTTTCTGTGGCTTTTGTCTCTAGGTCAGGGTAAGTTTCTGCCAAGGTTTCCTTTTGCTAAGCCTAAAATTCAGAGTAATCAGTCTTAAGTTTGCTGTTGGGATGTCTTGCAAATACAAATGCTTTCTTGGGTGTATCAAGAGGCATCCTTTTTTTTCTTTTTTTTTGAGACAGAGTCTTGCTCTGTTGCCCAGGCTGGAGTGCAGTGGCGCGATCTCCACTCACTGCAAGCTCTGCCTCCCGGGTTCACGCCATTCTTCTGCCTCAGCCTCCCATGTAGCTGGGACTACAGGCGCCCGCCACCACACCCCGCTAATTTTTGTATTTTTAGTAGAGACAGGGTTTCACCGTGTTAGCCAGGATGGTCTCGATCTCCTGACCTCGTGATCCACCCGCCTCAGCCTCCCAAAGTGCTGGGATTACAGGCGTGAGCCACCGCGCCCGGCCTCAAGAGGCATTCTTTATCACCTCCCTAGAGATCTTCAAGTGGTCAGATGCTCAGCAGTTCTGTAAACATGAGTAATCCTGTAATAGAGGCATCTTTGGGTCTGTCGCTGTATCTGGATGAGATAATGTGTTATGTTTAAGATAAAAGACCAGTAAATTCACATGTCATCTCAAGTGAAGAGGGCTCCTAGGTGCTACATGCTTCCTTTTACTCCTAGGGGCACTGGGTGTGAGGGTTAAGTCATGATAGCTGGCCAAACTTATTCATCCTGTGATCTTTATGACTTTGATCTATGGTCTCCACACTGTGCTAGGGTGAGGTTAGAAGTTAGAGTACAAAGAATGTTAATATTACCTCATCCTCATCCCATTCAATTCAAAAAATACTTTTAAGTAACTACTAGATATGAAGCTCTAGACCGGACAGTGGGGCCTGGGAATTACATAAAAGCTAATCTGATAGTTTTTGCCTTTGAGAAACTCCTACAGTAGTTGTAAAGACTGACTCTTAAATATACGTTGTACTATGATGTAGTTCTCTTATTTATGAAGTGTTATGAGGTCATAGGTAAATAAATCATAAATGCTACCTAGAAGAATTAGAGAAATATAGGCCCTCCAGGCAGAGGAAACAGCATTTGCAAAAGCATAAGTGTGCAAGAACATAATGTCTTTGGAAAAAAATCAGTGTCGTTGGAGTATAGGCTACATAGTGATGAATGGTAGTTGATTAAATGGATTGGAGCTTACTTGTAAAAAATCTATGCATTTTTTCCCTATAAACAATGGTAAGTCATAGTAAATTTTTAAATGTGCAGAGTGGCATGACTACATTTGTGTTTTAGAAGGATAATATGTGCAGTGGTATAGAAGATGTACCAGCCCAAGGGAGAACAGTTAGAAAAGTAAATTATGTCATTCAATGATCCAATGAGAGACTGCTGCAATGACAAAATAGTTCGTTTGGGGCGAGATTTCTGGAGTCTAGTCACTAAACTTTGGTAACTAATTGAATGAAGAGCAGAGAGTAGAGGATGAGTTACAAAAAGGAAATGGTTAATGTGAGTTTTTTTTAAGGCAGAAGACTTGGGAGATGATACCATAGATTAACAGAATATATATACAAGTGGAAAATGTATAAGTTATAATTGACCACAAATAAAGTTGGCGTCCATGCACAGAAATATAGACTGTGTGCATTGAACAAGTAGTGTTCTAGAGTTGACTGATCCTTTGGAAAGTTTTGTAAATGTAAGAATTTCTGTGAGTAAACATAAGCAGGCCTGTCAGCAAGTCCAGTCAGGTTAAGATCTAATATAAAATATAAAAAGTCTCCAAAAAGTCTCCTAAATCCCAGTCTGAAATTCTGTTTGGGTTGGTTTGGTTTGGTTTTCTTTTGTAGGTAAATCATGTATGATTCATAGAGAACTCCTTTAGGACTCTGTGATTACACACATGGGTATTGCATTTGGGTCGACAGTGACATATTTTTGTAATAAAGGGTGGGTTGGCAGGAGACATTTCCAGGGTACATGGATACCAGAACAGCAGTTCCAACCAGAAACCGTCACTCTTCCAAAAGAGATCTGAGTAATTGCTACATACTTTTTAAAATAAATAAGGAAAAAGAAATCACCTCCCTGATCTACTCCAGAGACACTGCTTCAAGATTACCAGCTAGAGAGGATTCCTAGGAGACAAGGAAGTTTTGGCTACTCTCTTCCAATTTTAAATCTCCAGTGCTACTGCCCAGGAGCTTGAATTTCATTTGACTTTAAATTGTATGAGTCCTTAATCTATCACTCCTACTTGTCATAAATGATATTCTATTCTTTGCTATTCTTTCAGTAGAGAAAGAACGAAGCTTTTCTAAAATGTAAGTCTAGCTGGGAGATGATCATTCATCTCTTTTTTATTTTTATTTTTATTTTAAGTTCTGGGGTACATGTGCAGGATGTGCAGTTTTGTTACATAGGTAAACGTGTACTGTGAGATTTCTCATCTCTTTGTGTTTAGTGACTCATCTGCTACATGTGTTATCTCAGACAATATTGTAACCTGGGATAATGACATACATTTTTAGGAATGTAAGTAAAACAATCTCTTTATTGCACCCTATTTAATTCCTCTTGTCCCCTTCCAGAGGGAAATTGGGCATCTGCACACCAAAGTGAGTAGCCAGGAGGGTTACACTTGGTTTGAGTAGCTCTAAGCACACAGTTATGACTTACCCATCTTCCTCATGGCCCCCAATCCTACCACACTTTCCTTTGTTTACTGTCCTTTGATTATAAGTTATTTCATAGTGAATAAATGCTTACACCTAAAACATTCAAGGAGATTACACACTGCCAACTTTATTCCATGCAAAAAGTAAGCTACCCTAGGTCCCTTCTATAACAATTTGTCTGTGGTCTGGGGTGGGGACTGGTGACCAGCTCATAGCTTTTTGGTTTTTACCAGCCAGTTCCATATATCTTTTGACCTTGCTACTTCCTATTTAGAATCATCTTTGAGATCAGGATACAGAATTTCAACAAAATGGGTAAATTGCGGGCTGAGTTGCAGTTTGGATTGCAAGAATGAAGAGAAAATTCTCAGAAAGTATACTATTCTCTCTTTCTCCACCTACTCCTTAAAAAGGTATTCCTTGTAAGTCACTCCCAGCCATCCCCAATGACAGCAGCAGCAGGGAGAGAGGTTTACTGTGAAATCATCAGTGCCATATTGGATATAATAGGGAAAAGCTGTTTGACCTCTTGGTTGAGAGTCAATGCATTGCACCAGCAAAGGTAATAAAGTTGATATCTGGAGCTCTGCAGCAACCCTCCTCTTCAGTGTATTACTCTTACTTGAATGCTCAATTATAGAAGTTGAAAATGGAGTTGTGGAATCTGGATTATGTTCATTTTTTTAAAATGATACAGTGATATTTAAGTGTAAGCTTGGTTTTACCATGAAAGGCAGCAATGTAATATGATGTCAACTAAACAGCAAACAGAATCCTCTACTGCCAAAGTGCTTCAGGGGTAAGTTGGGCTGAAACTTCAGGATCTAGAAATAAAACAAGGTTTTTTTGGGAAACAGATATATGGTACCTATGGAAAGAGCAGAAGGAAGATAGTATATGTGGTTGCATTTTCTAGTTAAAGAGGTTTTTATTGTTGTTGTTTGTTTTTTGTTTCTGTTTTTGTTTTTTGAGATGGAGTCTCGCTCAGTTGCCCAGGCTGGAGTGCAATGGTATGATCTTGGCTCAGTGCAAACTCCACCTCCTGGGTTCAAGTGATTCTCCTGTCTCAGCCTCCCGAGTAGCTGGGATTACAGGCACCCGCTATCATGCCTGACTAAATTTTGTATTTTTGTAGAGATGGGGTTTCACCATGTTGGCCAGACTGGTCTTGAACTCCTGACCTCAGATGATCCGCCTGCCTCAGCCTCCCAAAGTACTGGAATTACAGACGTGAACCACCACACCTGGCCTAGTTAAAGAGTTTAAAAGTAAACTTTGAAAGTAGTATCTAAATGTTTCAGATGTAGGACTTCTTTCTCTTTTGTATTTTGGGGCAGTACTAGATCTGTGTTATTGTAGGGGAAATTAAAAGATGCTTTTTAAAAAAGCAGATAGCACCAAAGTCAATGATTAGAGATTTTGTGTGTGTGTGTGTGTGTGTGTGTGTGTGTGTGTGTGTGTGTGTGTATATGACTAGATTTTATTCAAATGAAGATAAGATGAACTCTCAATTCCATTGGCTGAACTCTCAATCCCATTGGCCACACCAATGGGGGAAATGGCTGAGATCAGAATTTGACTCAAAATACTGTAGATGGGCACATGTCTCAGGACATCCTGAGGCTGTATCACAGGCACAAAATTAAAAATAAAAAAAATACTGTGGACATTATACATTTTCATACTGAAAAATGAAGCCTTTAAGAAAGAAAGCTATTCGTCAGGTTGAGTCTGCACCCTCCACACTCCCCTTCTCCTCTTCTTTTACTGGGAAGTGTCTGACTCTCTGAAAACCTGGCAACATTGAAAGCTTTGTCCACAAAGCTCAGAAACCTCATGAGCCTTGTTTTTGGGGCAGGAAGGAAGAGGTAGATTTTGGTGGTGAAAATGTGTTGCAAAAGTTTGGTTTCACTGGCTACAATATTGGTGAGAGAATGGCTCAGACCCTTTGAACTGAGTGAAATGGAAAATGATGAGTAGGGTAATGTTTCCTGTCATAAATCAAGATAAAGAAAACAGTTATAAAGTTCATCATTTCTGAAAAAAAATAATGCATGTCAGCTCTGCTCTATGTCACCCAAATGACTCTCTGCCTTACCTTTAGGACAGCTTATGTAAACACCTTCATCCCATGCCTACTAACCCCAAGCTGGTGGTAGAGAAGATTGCTCTTATTTTAGAAAGAGCTTCTCTATGCTGCAGAGAAGAATGTCTTACTCTTTTCTCAGGGAATCTACCACCTCCACATATCTACCATGATAATTATAACAAAAGAGATAAGGAAGTGTCCTACAGATATAAGCCTGGCTACACTCTCATTGGAACTAACTCTGTGCAGTGTATGTCCTTGGAAACTTGGAACCATGTAGCACTAAAATGTGCAGGTGCCCAAAGTTCTACTCCATCTAAGGAAAACTCAATGGTTCCCTGCGTATGTATCAACCTTGTCTCTTTTTTCCAAGTGAAATCATGGGATGCCACTCCAAACCAACTTCTTAATGGTTATGTAGCTCCTACTCTTAATCTTTAACATGGGACAGAGGTTTCCTTTGTGATGAGAGGTGAGTGTGAGGTGATGGGGCCTGAACTGAGACCTAGAACCCATCGTTAAACATTGTGAAGTGTGATCTCTAAAGACAGTTTTTTTTTCTGACTTTTTCTCTCTTTTTCTTTGTCCTTTATGACTAAAAGCTCTGTCATTCACCAAGCCCTCTTTAGTTTCTCCAAATGTATGTATTACGCATGGCCAGCCAAAGCTGGGAATTGTCCTTTCAGCAGTTGAAAGAGCAAAGCTTTGGATTAGAAGTGAAGGCTCCAAATGTGGAGAATGAATAGATGATCCTGGGTTCAATAAGAAGGACTCTCTGGAGTAAACTTGAGGATCAAGATGTTTGATGTTTTCTTCACTAGAAAAGGAGACTATTTTTTTCTAGATGGTCACAAGAATCTTGATATTTGGATGCAAAAGAGGGGAGGAAGAATGTTAAAAGGAATACGATTTTTAAGATTTTATTTTTCTATATGTTTTTACCTAGTCTGAAGTTATCATGTAGTTGGGTCGATCACAAATAATCTTGGACTTTTTCCCTGAAGTCAAAAATCTTAAAAATATAGATCCCATTAATACCATCAACTTGAGAGAAGTGACTAATTTGACTGAGAATTGGTTTGTTCTAGTGATGACTTGTTACCCTTTATTGTGTAATGTTCCAGTTAAATGGCAAATCTTCTAGTCAGTGTGTCCCAGAAGGAATGACAACACCCTGGAATAAAAAATTTCTGTCTGGGGAGTGGAAAACAAAACAACCAAGTATGGATCTTGCCTTTTGATGTTTGGTGTGTTCCCACCCATATATCAATTATCACATCTTATCCATATGTGTGCTTTGAACATATATATGCCACTCTTCTCTGTCTTCTGGAATGCAGACCAAATATGTTAAATTGATTCAGTTGAGTACATATTATATTGCAGATTCTATATATATAAAAATAACAGTTCTCAAAAGTTACCCTTACTGAAACCAAGTATAGCACTGATGTGATGAAACAGTTTGGCTATATCTTCTTATGCCAGTTCTCACTCAAGACCTCCTCTTGGAGCCAAAAGAAAGTTAACTGAAAGTTCTAGAGGTTGGCAATTTTCCCTTTATTCTGAGACTGCCTCAGAAAAGGTGTGCATAACAAAGTAACTGTAAACAATATCCTTCATGGTTGTTAGGACAAGTAAATGAAGAATATGAGGCCATTATTCAAAACCTCTGTTCACTTCCTGTGGCTTTTTCAAAGTGTTCCAGCATCAAGTCATGACAAATCACCTGTAGTGAGGCTCAAGTATCTTCAGCAGCAGGACCAAATGTGGTAATCACAGCCTGTACCCCCAGTTGTGTGTTTGAAACAGCCATTGAATAATTAGTATGTTCCAGGTATTGTACTTTCTCTGTTCATGTACGTTTAGCACTGGATTCTCACTACACCTTATGAAGTAATTTGCATTATACTATAGACTAAGAAACTGAAGCTTAGAGAGGGTAAGACTTGCTTGAGGTCACACAGCTATTGAATGACTGTGGGGATTTGAAACTAGGTCTGCTGAGCTCAAATTTCCCTAATCCATGGTACCTTCCCACGTGTAACTAACGTGCCACTAATATGTTATTTTCATGTGCTAAATTTGCCTTTTATTTCATTATTAAAATTGATTAGACTCAGAACTTTTGGATACATTCTTTTCATTATTGTTGTTTGATCAGGATGATTAATATTGATCTGTTTGCTGAGGATCAAGAAAAAGGTAAGAATTTAGGAGCTTGGGAGTAAGCAGGGAAGAAATAAACTATATGTATTTTTAAGTCTGCTTCTGAAAAGGTTATGTGATATATATTTGGATATTTTACCTACATTTGAATATTTTATCACCATGATCAGTATGCCTACCAAGTTCCTTTTCTACTTTTCAGGAATTTCTTGTGGCTCTCCTCCTCCTATCCTAAATGGCCGGATTAGTCATCATTCTACCCCCATCGCTCTTGGTACTGTGGTAAGGTACACGTGTTCAACTGGCTTCCGCCTCATTGGAGAAAAAAATACACTTTGCATAACTAAAGACCAAGTGGTTGGAATCTGGGATAAACCTGCTCCTAAATGTGAATATTTCAATAAATATTCTACTTGCCCTGAGCCCATAGTACCAGGAGGATACAAAACTAGAGGCTCTGTACCACCCTACATACATGGTGATTTTGTGACATTTGCCTGTAAAACCAACTTCTCCATGAACGGAAACAAGTCTGTTTGGTGTCAAGCAAATAGTAGGTGGGGGCCGACACGACTACCAACCTGTGAAAGTGGTGAGTATGAAAAGAAAGCTGGGTTGGGAGGTTGGGGTCTTGCCTTTCTGTGCAGACCACACTTTGTACCCTCCTGAAGGATAAACAGTGTGAACATGTAATGATGGGGGTATAAGAAGGAAACAAGGGAAAAGGTGAAAGTTATGGCTTCTTCATTTTTCTTCATGGAGGACTATAACTGCTCATTCAAAAAACATCAGTTGAGCAAAGGAGTTTAAAGTACAATGGAAAAATGTAATTAAACATACCTAATAATTGAGTAGGGTAAGTTTTGCAAGGATGGGGCCTGAGTTTGTTGGGGTTGTAGGAATGGGGTGATTTTCAACTGTATATCTGTGTTACTGTTAAAATGAGAAGAAAGGTGGGATCTTATAGCAAAAATACACCCAATGGACTTGAAATTAATGTATAAGTATCTGCTAATTCAGTCTGGCACAGGTGATATCCTTCTCTCTGTAGTCTCTGTAAACATGTTTTGAAGCTATCCACTATTTCCCCAAGTCATCTTCTGAGCCATCACATTTCAAATAAATGCCTTTGAAAATAGGGACCTACTGTAAATTCTTTATTCCTTTTCTTTTGGTTTGGTTTATGTTGCTGCTGAAATATAAATCTGAATTTGAATTTCACAATTATAAGAATTGGCAATATTTAACAAAAATTATACTATCAAATTAGGTATTTATTTTCTTAATAAAGAACAATGTTGACAAATTTTAAGCAGATTAAAGAGCTGACAAAACTATTAAATTAGTATAAAATGGGATTGTATTTATTGATCTATTGATAAATAGATAGCGTTGGAGAAAGGAGATCTTATGATAGTCAGAAAGCTTAATGACTGTTGAAAACAATTAAGCCTTTGTAACGATTTAGACAGACATATATGTATGGACATGGAAGGATATTGTGTACATGTTGCTAAGCAGAGAAAGCAAGGCATAGAATATGTATTAGTTATAAACACACACTATATATGTATCATGCATAGGATCCCAATAAACTATATTACTAATATCTACCAGGATAGTCCTTGAAATGATAGCATGCTACTTTTGGAACAGAGAATAAGCTTAAGGATAGGGTGAGAATATAGGTGAAAGCTGACATTTTTGGTAATTGAAATTTTTCACAAGGCAAATGTAATTTGCATAGTGTAACTAAAAATGAAAAATAATGTACTATTCATGGCTATTTATGGCATAAGATGGATACACTTAAACCACACCTGTTTGATCTTTAAAAGACTAGGTCGAAAGTTAATAACAACTGGCTACCATAGATCATGTGTTATTTATTTAGATCTGTATCCTAAGTCAGCATCTAGATCAAGCTTGTCCAACTTGCTACCTGTGGACAGCATGTGGCCCAGGATGGCTTTGAATATGGCCCAACAGAAATTCATAAACTTTCTTAAACCATTATGAGATTTTTTTTGCAATTTTTTTTATCTCATCAGCTATCATTATAATGTGTTAGTGTATATTATGTGTGGCCCAAGACAATTTTTCTTCTTCCAATGTGGCCCAGGGAAGCCAAAAGATTGGATCCCCTTGATTCTAGATTGTGAAGGATGCATCATCTGATGGCTTTTTTTTCCTGGTATGTGTGTGCAAAGTTTTCCCTCTGGAGTGTCCAGCACTTCCTATGATCCACAATGGACATCACACAAGCGAGAATGTCCGCTCCATTGCTCCAGGATTATCTGTGACTTACAGCTGTGAATCTGGTTACTTGCTTGTTGGCGAAAAGATCATTAACTGTTTGTCTTCGGGAAAATGGAGTGCTGTCCCCCCCACATGTGAAGGTACCCTAAATTTACAATCTATTTTAAGAATCTGGGCTGTTCTGTTATTTGCCACACATTTCTCATCTTTGGTTTGTTTTTTAGAGGCACGCTGTAAACCTCTAGGACGATTTCCCAATGGGAAGGTAAAGGAGCCTCCAATTCTCCAAGTTGGTGTAACTGCAAACTTTTTCTGTGATGAAGGGTGAGTGTTAGGATTATTTATGAGATTTAATTCATTTGGCTTGTGTGTGCATGGTGTGGACTGTGAAACCTGCAGAAGGCTCCCCTGTGAAGATTTCTGGGCAGCCTGAGGTAGGGTTGTGAGAGGTAATGCTGATAAAAGGAACAGGTGCACACCGATTGAATGAACTTGTCTTGAACTGTAAGTAGAGGCTGCTGTTCTTCAGCACAAACTGCCTAATAGTTCTGAATGACAACCTTCTGTCTCCAGGTATCAACTGCAAGGCCCATCTTCTAGTCGGTGTGTAATTGCTGGACAGGGAGTTGCTTGGACCAAAATGCCAGTATGTAAAGGTAGGCTAGGCAACAATGGTCTGACAGCACTGCATTCTCAGCTTAACTAAAGTTTTTGGTTCAGTCATTGCCTTACGGACTCTTACAGAACACAGAACTCCTAGAGATCTTTAAGGATATGGTCTTCACCAAAGCATCCTTATATTTTGTTTCCTCAAGTAAAATAGGGTTCCTAGGCTTTCCCTCCTCTGAAAGCTATGTAGACCTTCTAAGTAGGTAGCCAGACCATGTACGTAAAGAAAATTGTGTATCTGGTAAAAGAAATCAAAGGATCAGTAGAGTACATATACTCAGGAATGAAGCTTGAGAATCATACTTCTAAACTATGTTGCTTTAGCTGCCTTAATTGATTCATTATAGATTCAGATATCACTGTCCTAGGATAGTGGTATCAAGGAACATCTGGGGCATTCTTTGTTTTCAGTACATCTATGATCTTGTCATTTCTTTCTGCAATTTCCCTAGAAATTTTTTGCCCACCACCTCCCCCTATTCTCAATGGAAGACATACAGGCAACTCACTAGCAAATGTCTCATATGGAAGCATAGTCACTTACACTTGTGACCCGGACCCAGAGGAAGGAGTGAACTTCATCCTTATTGGAGAGAACACTCTCCGTTGTACAGTTGATAGTCAGAAGACTGGGACCTGGAGTGGCCCTGCCCCACGCTGTGAACTTTCTACTTCTGCGGTTCAGTGTCCACATCCCCAGATCCTAAGAGGCCGAATAGTATCTGCACAGAAAGATCGATATACCTATAACGACACTGTGATATTTGCTTGCATGTTTGGCTTCACTTTGAAGGGCAGCAAGCAAATCCGATGCAATGCCCAAGGCACGTGGGAGCCATCTGCACCAGTCTGTGAAAAGGGTGAGTGTTCCGGTACTCAGAAAAGGTGCTTCTGATTTGTTTTCTTGAAAAATTAGAAGAAGGGGTTATGGGCTTTAAGTAGGGCCTTGTCCAGTTTATATTCCCCTCAAATCTACTAAATGTAATCAATATAAATTTTGTAGAGGGCATTCTTATCACCAGCCCCCACCATTGTTTTATTTTATGGGAATATGCTTGGGAAAATAAATGTTAGGAATCACTAAGTTTCCCATATCTATAGGGGAAAAAACGAGGAGAAAAATGCTTGTTTGTCTTAATAGTGACTTCTTAAAAGAGAAGTCACTCAAGCCCTCATTCCTAGGGATATATCAGAATCTCCCATAAAAACATACAAGGTGATTCCTTACGAAGGGAAGAGACAGGAGAGGAGTTGCAGCACCCAGTGGAAACTGAACAACATCTGCAGCAGCCTAAGTGCAGAAAACAACAACAACAAAAGATTGGGAAATGGTGACCTAAAATTGCCCAAAGCTGGTCTGCAACATATGTTCTGTATCATACAGCGGCCACCAGAGTGGAATTGTGGCATGAATGTCGATTTCTTTGGCTCAGTTTCTTTCTGTGGTTGTTTACTTAAGCAGTTATGTTATGTTTTGTCTTTTCATTTAGAATGCCAGGCCCCTCCTAACATCCTCAACGGGCAAAAAGAAGATAGACACATGGTCCGCTTTGCCCCTGGAACATCTATAAAATATAGCTGTAACCCTGGCTATGTGCTGGTGGGAGAAGAATCCATACAGTGTACCTCTGAGGGGATATGGACACCCCCTGTACCCCAGTGCAAAGGTGCCAGACCTCAAATGTAGACGTTTTGTTCACTTTAAGATTACCTTGAATTAAATTCTCATCCTAGTCTCTTTTCTTAGTGGCAGTGTGTGAAGCTACAGAAAAGCAACTCTTGACAAAACCTCAGCACCAATTTATTAGACCAGATGTTAATTCTTCTTGTGAAGAAGGGTGAGTGAAGGTTGACTCAGCCTGACTCAAGTCTGATGTGTCAGCACACACTGCAGGCTCTGTGTAAGAGTTTGTGTCAGTACACCCTGCAAGCTCCATATAAGAGTTTGTCTCAGGTGCTTGCCTGTCACGTGGTTATGGAAGTGTCTATCATACTATTTTTCCGTGCATGGAAGTTACGCCTGTGCAATGAGAGGTTGGTGCTGATGTTGGCTACATTTTTGGTGTTATTGCTCCTTGGCCTAAAAGTAGTGAGTCTGCTTGGGAGCCCATGACTCTTGCTTAACTTAGTGGTCACCTGATGGCAAAATGACATACGTGACTCTGTCTCTAGGTACAAGTTAAGTGGGAGTGTTTATCAGGAGTGTCAAGGCACAACTCCTTGGTTTATGGAGATTCGTCTTTGTAAAGGTGAGTAGCAAAAATGATACAGGAGCTGAAATAATGTGAGATCTATGCATTTCCTGGGAGATTTTTGTTTTGGGGCATGTTAGGGGAATTAGAGTATTAGATTATGTTCTATTAATTTTGCCAATAGTTATGGTTGCAGTTTTGCCATGTCTTTCTTTTACTACCTTTTTCTTCACCAATAACTTAAATGTACTTGGTTATTGATTCTATTTTGTGATTTATCATTATGGGAATAATGATAGCAGTGAGTATATGAGCCACCATCTTAATTTGGGTATACACAGTTTAGTGTAGAGAGTAAAGGATTGGTGTCAGATCTGAATTCACATTCTGTCTCTACTGCTTACTAGTGTGAGACCTTGAACCAATTGTACAACTCCTCTGAAACTCTAGCCTTTCTTCTGTAAAATCTGCATAAGACTACAGACTAGGAAGTCCAGTGAATGTAAATAAAAAGTAAAAAGGACCCGGTGTGGTAGCTCACACCTGTAATCCCAGCACTTTGGGAGGCCGAGGTGGGGAAGATCACGAGGTCAGGAGATTGAGACCATCCTGGCTAACATGGTGAAACCCTGTGTGTACTAAAAATACAAAAAACTAGCTAGGAATAGTGGCATGTGCCTGTGGTCCTAGCTACTTGGGAGGCTGAAGCAGGAGAATGACTTGAACCCAGGAGGCGGAGGCTGCAGTGAGCCGAGATCACACCACTGCACTCCAGCCTAGGCAACAGAACGAGACTCCATCAAAAAATAAAATAAAATAAAATAAAAATAAAATTTTAAAAAGACTACAGACTTCAAATTATTCAAATTAAATTGTACTATTGCTACTTTCTAAATGAGGAAACTGCCTATCACAAAGTAGGTGCTCATTTAACAATAAGTTTTCTCAGCCAACCATATAAATTATCATATCAGCTGCGCACGGTGGCTCATGCCTGTAATCCCAGCACTTTGGAGAGGCCAAGGCAGCCGGATCACAAGGTCAGGAGATCGAGACCATCCTGGCTAACATGGTGAAACCCTGTCTCTACTAAAATACAAAAAGCTAGCTGGGCATGGTGGCGCACACTTGTAGTCCCAGCTACTCGGGAGGCTGAGGCAGGAGAATGGCACGAACCCGGGAGGCGGAGCTTGCAGTGAGCCGAGATCACGCCACTGCACTCCAGCCTGGGCGACAGAGTGAGACTTTGCCTCAAAAAAAGAAAGAAAGAAAGAAAGAGAGAAAGAGAGAAAGAGAGAAAGAGAGAGAGAGAGAGAAAGAAAGAAAGAGACTATCATATCACCTCAGCCCAAAGAGAGTACTCAAGAAAGCATAATTCTATTCCCTTGTGTCTTTTATTCTCCTATTGCCTAGTTAAGAAGAATTCTTCTTTTAATTAGCAATTTACTATAGGGCCTAAACTCATAATGTGATATTAATCAACCACATTCACTTTTAATAAAGATTTTCTTTCCTATGAAATGTGTCTAAATTGAATGTTACATATTTATGAGCTTTCACATAACTCACCTCATGAAAATGTACCCATACCATCCAGGAAACAATAGATTCATAGGCAGCATCATTTCTGTTCTTTGGTGTCTAATACAGGAACTCAATTCTACAGTATCTTTTCATCTCTCTAGAAATCACCTGCCCACCACCCCCTGTTATCTACAATGGAGCACACACCGGGAGTTCCTTAGAAGATTTTCCATACGGAACCACGGTCACTTACACATGTAACTCCGGGCCAGAAGGAGAAGTGGAATTCAGCCTCATTGGAGAGAGCACCATCCGTTGTACAAGCAATGATCAAGAAAGAGGCACCTGGAGTGGCCCTGCTCCCCTATGTGAACTTTCCCTCCTTGCTGTCCAGTGCTCACGTGTCCATGTTGCAAATGGATACAAGATATCTGGCAAGGAAGCCCCATATTTCTACAATGACACTGTGACATTCAAGTGTTTTAATGGATTTACTTTGAAGGGCAGTAGTCAGATTCGTTGCAAAGCTAATAACACCTGGGATCCTGAAATACCAGTTTGTGAAAAAGGTAAAAACCCAATAAGGGGGAAAGAAAAGGAGAGATTTACTTAATTATTCTTGTTTATTATTGCACACCCAAAACCGCATCATGGAAAGAGGCAAGAGGGGCACAGATTACTTTCCATTTCTTCCATCCTGTAATAGATGTTCTCTGTGGTGTGTGTGTTCATGCGAATGCCCCCTTGGATCTGGGATCTACTCAGGGTAGATAATGAGAGAGCCTTCTTAAAGAGCAAACAGCATTCAGTGGTGAATTTGAGCTTCATGATCTTTGGCAGCAGATTTCAGATTGTCTGTCCAATGTTGTACACTTAGTGTTCTTCAGTAGAAATTCCTCTGTGTTGGTATTTATGTAGGGAGTTTTTCTCTTCAGGCTGCCAGCCACCTCCTGGGCTCCACCATGGTCGGCATACAGGTGGAAATACGGTCTTCTTTGTCTCTGGGATGACTGTAGACTACACTTGTGACCCTGGCTACTTGCTTGTGGGAAACAAATCCATTCACTGTATGCCTTCAGGAAATTGGAGTCCTTCTGCCCCGCGGTGTGAAGGTACTTTCAGTTCCAGAGTTGTCCTTCTCTTTGATATGAGACATCTATAAATACTGTAATTCCATCCTTGCTTCTCCAGAAACATGCCAGCCTGTGAGAGAGGATCTTCAAGAACTTCCAGTTGGTTCACGTGTGGAGCTAGTTAATACATCCTGCCAAGATGGGTGAGTATGAAATGGTCTATTCTGAGAAAAGGTCTCCACCTCGTTTTGTGGATTAACTCGACCTTCAACTTGTCTTGGTGGAATCCTTTAGAGGCTCCTCATTGTCACATGCATGGAGAATATGAGGTTCCAATGGCCTAACTAGCAACTGTGACTCTTCAGTTCTCTCTTGACATGGAAAGGGCTTTGCTTAACTCAAAAGTAGTTTATTATTATTTTTTACTTGGAGGACCAAGAATTTCAACTCCTCTCTGCCAAAGTTCTTATTTAGAAGTCCCTTTGTGCATATGGTTTGAAGAGATGTGATATTGGGAACAGGAAATGCATTATAATCTGTCTCTCTGTAGGTACCGGTTGACTGGACATACTTATCACAAATGTCAAGATGCTGAAAATGGAATTTGGTTCAAAAAGATTCCACTTTGTAAAGGTAAGTTAGAAAAAATAAAAGCCTGACCATGGTAATGGAGGACTAGAGAGGGCAGGTTGCTGAAGAACTAGTCTACCACTGCTTCGGCAGTCTTAGGGATCTCCCTCATTGGAGGTTAGGTATGAAAAATCTTATGGTGTGGTTCAGCATGGACACTGAGAAACATTGTCAAGTAGAAAGTATTTTCCATGCATCTGCTAATTTTGCTAATAACAAAATATATAGCCCATATTCCTAGGTCATGGGAACATAGCTGTATTTCTTTCTTCCTTTACACTTTATTTTCTGAATGTTTATGGAGTATATAGTACTCATATAATCACATTTAATAAAGTTGTTTTTTAAAAAAGCATAATCCATATTCCAAAATTTAAATTATTTTTTGTTATGTGAAATATATGCAGTTGCATGTTGTCATTTGTACCTGAATGAAGACCGCTCACCTTGAGGTACTAGCTGAGGCAGAATTCCCTAAATCTCTTCCGCAGTTATTCACTGTCACCCTCCACCAATGATTGTCAATGGGAAGCACACAGGCATGATGGCAGAAAACTTTCTATATGGAAATGAAGTCTCTTATGAATGTGACCAAGGATTCTATCTCCTGGGAGAGAAAAAATTGCAGTGCAGAAGTGATTCTAAAGGACGTGGATCTTGGAGTGGGCCTTCCCCACAGTGCTTACAATCTCCTCCTGTGACTCGCTGCCCTAACCCAGAAGTCAAACACGGGTACAAGCTCAATAAAACGCTTTCTGCATATTCCCACAATGACATAGTGTATGTTGACTGCCATCCCGGCTTCATCATGAATGGTAGTCGCGTGATTAGGTGTCATACTGATAACACATGGGTGCCAGGTGTGCCAACTTGTATCAAAAAAGGTAAGATACTTGAAGAGGTAAATTCTGGGATGTTGTACAGAGTAAAGAAAAAAGGTTTTGAATCTGCACTTGACATTCTGCCTAAAGAAAAGCATCTAAGAGCTAAGGCAATTATATTGTTTTACAAGATATCTGCCTTTTCCTATCTTCTCACTTGATTGTTTGTTTTCTCTTTCCTTTCTCAGTGTATTGAGCAATAAATAGTACATGAAAGGATAATGGTTAACTTCCAAATTGATAGAGTCTCCAAAACTGTTATTCTTATGACTTTAGTGTAAGAAAAATGCACATACATTTTTGGCAAATGATTGGCAGTAATATTGCTAATAATTTGATATTTAAGGCTATGTTGCCAGCCAGAAAGAGAACTTTGGGTGTTCTGGAGAATTAATTGGCCCTCCAATCCATTGAGTTGTCTTTCTTGTCATTGTAGTTATCATTTGGCAGCCTTATTCCTGTCCATGACTATCTACAGCAGAGGCTGCTGATTGGCAACCTAAGAATTGGAACTCAGCTCCACAGAATGGTTGTCTTTGGCCAGCACAGTAATCTTAAGTGAAACCCATCTTCAGTTTAAGATAAATAGTGAGCTTGTGAGACATGAGAGCCCCCTTTGCTTCCTGGCAAGGCACCAGTAACTTGAGCTGAGCAGTGGCTGCCACTTTTAGAAGGACAGGGGCTCTCTGACTTGTCGGATCTGGTGGCTTCACTTCCTAGCCCTCGTAGACATTTGAAGGTGTAACCCTGTCTGCTATTTAAAGGGAAAAGATAAGAAAACTGTTGGCTGATGGATTACCATTGTGAACTGTATCCGTTAATGTTTCATTACCTTATTTTTTAACACTTTTCTTCAAATTATGCTGGCTGTCAGTAGGAAATGCAGGTCTCCGTCCAGTGTTGCTGGTCTGGGTGGAATGAATGAGTGTTTCTGGACACCAGTTAGTTGGCTTGTTGCCTCTGGCCTTCCTGTATCGCTATCACCCAGAGATAGTGCAGGCTATGTGGTCCTCTGTGCTGAGTTAAAGACCCTTTCTTATTGATGTCTAAGCCTTCATAGCGTGTCAGCCTCCGCCTAAGACCCCCAACGGGAACCATACTGGTGGAAACATAGCTCGGTTTTCCCCTGGAATGTCAATCCTGTACAGCTGTGACCAAGGCTACCTGCTGGTGGGAGAGGCACTCCTTCTTTGCACACATGAGGGAACCTGGAACCGACCCGCCCCTCATTGTAAAGGTGCTTTGTCTATTTTTTATTCTTATTTTTATGTCAAATTTGTGCCAAATAGATATATTCAGTTGGGTACTTTCAACTTAAAATAGCCAAAGAAATGCATTAATTGCCTCATTACATTAAATGCTTTAATTAGATTAACACAGTCATTCATCTAAATATTTCAAATAATAAAAAATGTATCAGGCTGTAGTCTATCTGGTGAATGACCACTTATGTAGGCATTTACACATAGAAACTTGGAGTATGTCTGTAAATTAAACAACTAAAGCATGGATTGCATTTATACACTGTAGTTACAGTTATGATAAGTGTGTATTTGATAAAGTACCAATAAAAAGCACAACAATCTTTTGAGAATATTTACTGAGCGTTGGTGGGATTATGGGTACATTTTTATAAAAGTTTCAGAAAGTCATTTTCATTATCATAAACAGTGCTTATGAAATATGACTAGTAAATTAGTATCTAGTATTTGTTGATCACTTTTTACTCTATGCCAGACACTGTGCACAGCACCTTACATGCATTATTTCATTTAGTCTTCATGAGAGCCACATGAGGTTGGTGCCATGATTATCCCTGTTTTATAGATGAGGTTTCAGTAGCATGGAGAGATTTGGAACTTACCCAAAGTCACACATCTAGGAAGTACTAGAGCCAGGCTTCAAATCCAAGATCTCACTGTATGAGTCCATTCTCACACTGCTAATAAAGACATATCCGATACAATATCAACCTACATGTGATGTCTATAGCAGAATTATTCATAATTGCTAAAACTTGGAAGCAACCAAGATGTCCTTTAGTAGATGGATGGATAAATAAACTGTAGTACATCCAGTAAAGGGAGCATTACTCAGTGCTAAAAAGAAATGAGCTACCAAATCATAAAAAGGCATGGAAGAAACTTAAATGTATATTACTAAGTGAAAGAAGTCAATCTGAAAGGCTACATATTGTATGATTTCAACTATATGATGTTTTAGAAAAGGCAGAACTATAGAGTCAGAAAAAAAAATCAGTGGTTGCTGGGAGTTAGTGGGGAGAGAGGGATGAATAGGTGGCAGAGCGCAGAAGATTTTTAAGATAGCAAAACTATTCTGTATGAAAATACAATGGTGGATACATGTCATTATACATTCATCAAAACTGATAGAATGTACAGCTCCAAGAGTGAGACGTAATGTAAACTAAGGTCTCTGGATAACAATGATGTGTCAATGTAAGTTTATGGATTGAAACAAATGTACCAGTCTGGTATGAGTTGTTGATAGTGAGTGAGGTTATGCATGTATTGGGGCAGGAAATAGATGGGAAATCTCTGTACATTCTGCTTTATTTTGCTGTGAACTTAACATTACTTTAAAAATAAAGTCTGCCAAAAAACACAAAGGAACCACACAGAATTATTTTAGCAATTAAAAAAAAAAAGTGATTTGAAGATCTAGAGTTGAATGCTGGCCTGACTGGGCAGTATTGAGGTTTAGAACCCTCCAGAATAGTCTTCATTCTTTGTATGTTGAAGGGGCTCTTGATGTATATCAATAAATGGAGGTGCATAGCCCTGTAACTAGCAAAAAAAAAAAAAAAAAAAAAAAAAAAAAAAAAAAAAAAAAAAAAAAAAAAAAAAAAGACATATCCGAAACTGGGTAATTTATAAAGGAAAGAGGTTTAATGGACTCACAATTCCACATGGCTGGGGAAGCCTCACAATCATGGTGGAAGGTGAAGGAGGAGCAAAGGCACATCTTACATGGTGGCAAGCAATAGAACATGTACAGGAGAACTGTCCTTTATAAACCATCAGATCTCGTGAGACTTATTTAACATCACAAAAACAGCACAGGAAAACCCACCCCCATGATCCAATGACCTCTCACCAGGTCCCTCCCATGACACATGGAGATTATGGGAGCTACAATTCAACATGAGATTTGAGTGGGGACACAGCCAAACCATATCACTCACACTAATGATGACTACACCGAAAAGATGAAAGAAATGAGAAAGCATATACATGTATGAGGAATTAGAGAGCAAAACTAGAAGCAGAAAAAAAAAAACAGTAATTCAGAATAAGTAATAATATTACCAATTCAGCCCTCACCATTTCTCCAAGAAGCCATTAAAATTATCCATCACTGTTTGGATAGAAACTGAAGCAAAAAACAAAAAATATAATCTGGCTTAAATTACCCAGAGGTTATTGAGATAGAGGGCTGACAGTAAAAGTTTGTGTCTAGGATATTGTCTTATCCTATTTCAGTGCAGCTTTCCTTACTGAGAGTGAAACAGGTTGGTTGTGTAAATCTTTCTACTAAGGGAAATCTCTGTTTTCTTGGTAAAAGACCAAAATATGACTGTGCTTGAATTAGATTTCTTTAATTTCAGAGGTAAACTGTAGCTCACCAGCAGATATGGATGGAATCCAGAAGGGGCTGGAACCAAGGAAAATGTATCAGTATGGAGCTGTTGTAACTCTGGAGTGTGAAGATGGGTATATGCTGGAAGGCAGTTCCCAGAGCCAGTGCCAGGCAGATCACCAATGGAACCCTCCCCTGGCGGTTTGCAGATCCCGTAAGTACCAAGGGCTTCACCGCCGCTTGTAACTGGCTAAAGGAGAGAGGAGAGTGAGGGTTTCCCTCAACGTGGAGAGTCCTGGGTTTTAAATTGACATAGGTTTGTGACCAGTGATATAATTACAGAGGAACTTGAAGTCGGTGGTCTATTCTAGAAAAAACACAGCTTGGCCAGGTGTGTGACACCTGCCTGTGATATCAGAATTTTGGGAGGCTGATGCAGGAGGATTGCTTGAGCCTAGGAGTTTAAGACCAGCCTGGGCAATGTAGTGAGACCTGGTCTCTGTAAAAAAAAAAAAAAAAAAAAAAAAAAAAAAAAAAAAAAAAGCCGGGCATGGAGGTGTGCAACTGTGGCCCCAGCTACTTGAGTCGCTGAGATGAGAAGATCACTTCAGCCCAGGAGGTCGAAGCTGCAGTGAGCCATGATTGCACCACTGCACTCTAGCCTGGGCAACAGAGTAAGACCCTGTCAAAAAAAAAAAAAAAAAAAAAAAAAGGAAAGGAAAGGAAAGAAAAGGAAGAAAAGAAGGAAAGAAAATAAGAAAGAAAAAGGAAAAGAAAAAACACAGCTTTCTTAGGAAGGGGAAAGTGAAGAAAAGAAAACAGAGACAAACACTAATTTAAAAGGAGCAAAAATGTGAAACCAAGCAACCTGACATTTTGAAAGGAGATGCTGCATAGACCACCCTACGTGATGAATCTGAGTTAATAAGTGCTTACAATTTGACAGGGAACAGAAATAGGTTAAATAGCTAGTTGTTACAGTTAATATTTGCATTCTAACCTGAGAAATCTCTGATTATAAAGTTGAGTGTTTTGGTTTTGTCATTGGTGAACTCCCCCAACCTATTTAGAGTGGGGAAAAAAAAAAAGCCCAGTGAGTTGTTACATAAAAAGCAAGTGGGTATAACTCAAGGTTCCAATACATCTTTTTTACCTGTTTGTTTTTGAAAAATGGAGACAAGGTCTCATGATGTTGCCCAGATTCGTCTCAAACTCCTGAGCTCAAGTGATCTTCCCACCTTGGCCTCTCAAAGTACTAGGATTACAGGCATATGCCACTGTGCCTGGCTCCAATACATCTTTTAAATCGACTTGGAAGGCAGCTAGAGTGGTGATTTCTGGGACACTACCATGAAACATGGGTCTACATTGAATTATGACACTAGACTGATAATCATTTTCATGATTTTGTATTATTTTTAGGTTCACTTGCTCCTGTCCTTTCTGGTAAGTCTTCTTAAATACTTGAAGAAAAGCTCTTATAATGTTTTTTAAAAAATTGTAATGCTAGAAGTCCTATATCCTATCTGATGATAATATTTAACTCATAGGGGATGCTCTTTTTTTGGTGTTTTAAAGATATTTCAATGTACATGTCACATTACAAAATGTTACTCTGGCATAGAGTTGGATAAATTATTTGAGCAGCCAACTCTTTCTTCTCTTTAAATTGATATTTTAGTTTTTATTAACTCTGGGTCTTTGGCTTGATTTGGTCTATTGAAATAGGCAGGCTTCTTCTGCTGTAGTAAAATATATTTCACAGCTGAGAGTTCAATGTTGTTATGCAAAATTATAAGAACCTGGTGTCCTGTGCTCCTAATTTCTATTCTTGAGATTTCTCTCTTGTCACCTCAGTGACAAGATTGTTACTAATAAAACTAAAAGGAACAGAAAAACTCAATGAAAAGTTGACTGGAACCTTGTGGTCATATGCTTGGTGCTCTAGATTAAATGTGGACTGGGTCAAATCAGAAAAACCTTAAACTCAACTATGATTATTCAGGAATTCAGTGTTTATGTCCAAGAAGGGCTAAGTATGAGTCACATAACATTTTCCCCTCCACTAGCAATAGACCCCACAATCAGTTCAGAACAATGTAGGTGATAGTCTTCTGGCATTTGATACTTGCTGGATTTTTCTTCTAGGTATTGCTGCAGGTTTGATACTTCTTATCTTCTTGATTGTTGTTACCTTATGCATGATATCAAAACACAGAGAACGGTAAGTTCAGATGCAAATACATGCTTGACCAACATGCACAAATGGTTTTGGCTTCTTGTCTGAAACTAAACACAGAAGCACAAGTTATGTGAAATAAATACTGCAATGTGATAACTAAATGAAGTATCTCATGCTATACAAAAGGAAGACTTTTCTGTAGTACTTAAGAGATATCACTTAGCTTATTTTATTGAATGATGTTTATTCAGATAGTATATTGTAAATAAATCTAGAGAATAGGAAAAAAATCCCAGTGGGAACAACTGCAAATATTTTGGTGTATTCCTACCTGATCTTTTTCGTATATTTTTTCTCTCTTTAAACTGGAATTTTGTCATTTTCATCTTCTGTCTTGACTTTCTCCATTTAGACTCATGTTTATATTTTTATGTCTTTAAGTCATGTTTTCAGTTACTAAATAACATATTATTCTACTCTGTGTATTTATGTGTGTTAAGTTGCTTCCAAATTTACTTTGATAGTATATAAAGATATGAGTAACACCTTTGGCTAAACCTTTTTTCACACCCATTTATTTCCTTAGAATAGATTTCTAGAATTACTAAAGATAAGTGCATGTGCATTTAATATACTTGATAACTATTGTCAGATGACTTGCCAGAAAGTTTGTTCTTAGTAATAGTTAATGTACCTAAATATGTTGTGTTTCTCAACCCCTTTTCCTGCTTCATTGATTTGCCTGTTCTTCCATTACAAACCACTTTGTGTTTAATTAATACTTTTATGTTATTATATCTGGTAGGGCAAGAATTCACACTACAATTTTATCGGACTTTCCTCCTATTCTCTTCTGTTTTTTCCTATAGGTGATTTTTAGAATCATTTGTAATTTCAAAAAAATTGTGATTACACTTAAGTTGATAGATTAATTTGTGAGAAATTGGCATCTTTTCCGTAATGTCTTCCCATTCAGAAACATATTAGGTCTTTCCATTTGATCAAGTAATCTTTTCTCTCCATTAGTCATTTTCATGATTACTTAAATATTAACTGTATTACTAGGTTTCTATGTTTTGGTATGTTATATTTTCTTATCCAGAAATTAGATATATTTTACATATTATTTTAAATTATTTTTAAACACCTGAATCCTTTGGGAATTTATTTTATGGTATGGTAGTTGAAGTAAACCTGCTTGTACTTTTTTTCTCTATATATTCAATTTTTTCTAAACCTATTTTGAGTAAATCCCTTCAACATTGGTCCATAGTTTTCTTTATCAGATAAAGCACACTTATTCAATTCTTATGTAAACTGGAGCTTATGTCAGAGATATCTGACATAGATATGCAAGATAGATCATATTCCACTGATCGGCCTGTCTTTATGAGCCAGAGCTACTCTATTAGTAAATGTAGCTTTATAATAGCTTTTTCTGAGATATGTTCACCCTCTTTAAAACTATTTTGAAATTTTCTTCTATTTATTTTTGCAGATAGGCTATAGAATTATTTGCACCGCAACTATACCTCCCATACCCTAGAAAAATAAAATAAAATGTTAGATCATTGATAGGAAGTGCCTTAAACCTACATATTTATTTGGGAAGAACTGACCTTTTCATGATATTCACTATTTCCTTCCAGAAACACCAGATGACTAATTATTCAGATGTTTTGTTATATCTCAGTTAAAATTTAATAGATTACTTCATATAAGCTACATAGACATAAAAGTATCTTATTTTTATTGCTTTATAAATAGAATCATTTTTGGTTATGTCTTATAAGTAATTGCAAATGATATCTAGGAAAGTCTATCTTTATACAATCATTATTTCTAATAGCTTTTCAGTGAGTTACCCAATCATCTAAGTAGAAAACTATATTTTCTACCAATTATTAATATTGGTAGAAGTAATTTCTACCTCATATCTACTGATTATACATTTTCATTTATTGGTTTTTGTCTCGTTTTACTGAGAAGAATTTTCAGGAAAATCTTCAATACTACTAGGGAATATTGGCATATTTTAACCTTTATTTTTAATATAAAGCCTCCTGTGTTTTATCACTAAAAATGATACTGCATCCTTTTTTCTTTTCTATGTTACAGAAAGTGTATTTCTAGTCACAAATGTTGTTTTTCCCTATTTAAAATCACTGAAAAACCTTGTTTCCCTTCTTTAACATATCTTTTATATCACTATAAATATTTGCATATGTTTTTAAAATACAAAAGTAAACATGCTTGTTGTAGCTAATTACATAGTTTATAAAGAAATTGAATAGTGTCTTCCACTGCACAACTGCTGCTGCCTTCAAGTCCAACATGTTAAGTTGATGGATATCAGCAATTTGCTGTAGACACCTTCATATGTTGCTCTATCTTATATATACATGCATGGCTTTTAAAACATTTGAGCAGTAATGTTAGAGAAATAGAAGTCACGTGAAAAGAGGTAATGACCACGTCCATTCATTCGTTTCTTGCACAACAACAGCTGAGTGCCTACTATGTCTTAGCACTATACTAGGCTAGAATAACAAAGCCTAGTAGCATATGGCCTCTGTCATCAAGGAGGTCACAGCCTGGTAAAGGAGGACAAGCACGTCACTAAACAAGTACCATAAAATAATGTCGCCATGGTGGATTATATGATATTTGGTGAGGATGCAAAGCAAATGGTCAATATTTGGGAGTTTTAATCAGGAAAAGTTTCAATGTGGAAGAGATGTTTCTGGTGAGCCTCAAGAGAGTGTAGACAAGGAGAGAAAGGCATTCCAGACAGAAAGAGCAGTTTGAATAAAGGCCCAGAGGCTTGGCTTTCCATCATGTATTGTGAGAACTATATAACCCATTTGAAATGGCTAGGAAATTGTGTGTGTGATGGTGATTGAAGGTAAAAGTGGCATAGCTTTAGGTGGAGGCATGCCATTAAAGGAAGAAAAGAAAAACTCTGACACATAAATCTTGTTGAAGCTACAGAATACTGATATGTGCAAAGGATACATTTTTAGCAAAGCATACCGTCAGGTGTTGGCCTCGGATGTTATATGTGCATAGGTTCGTGAGTCTTTGTACATGCTAGTGTTAGGGTGGATAATCCAATGAAGTCTTACCAACTCTCAGGTAGCTCAGACTGGGGAGATGACAAAGTCATGCCACCTAAAACATGTCACCAAAAAGCTCCAGCAAAATTCATTTAGTGTGCCAAGTCCCCTGGATCTATCATTTACCCTGCCACCAGTGCCATATGATGCCATGGCTCAGTTATGTAATTCCCAGTCTAGGCTCAGACATGAAGGGGTTGCACTGAAACTATGTACTGAGGGTATCTACGAACCTGAGCAGTTTGTTCTAGGCTGGGGGCGCGAGGGTAAGGGCTGCCTATGGGGTTCTGGCTGTGCTGTACAGTTAGCGTGTACTTAGAGTGTAGAGTTTACCAGAGTGTGTGCCACACAACCCTGTTTTCATGAATGATTTCAGAAAAAAAAAAAGGGTGTTCTATGGCAAATAAGATTTGGACATCTTATCTGTATTTTTTTCTTGTGGAGACTCACAAGGACCATGAGAATATTTAATAAGAGGTTCTTTGCTATCAAGAGGACATGATTTCCAGGACTTGGTGACATGCTGGATGTAGGGAGAAGGAGGCACATAGAATGGCTCACATGAAGGTGATGATGTGGACTCCCTGACTCACTAAAAGAGGAGAGGGGCAGGTTTGTGGGGGAAGATGAGGAGTTCGTTTCTGACCTGTTACTTTGAGGTACTCATGATTTAGAGCTTGGGAGAAGGGTCTGGACTCAGGTGGGTGACACTTAAATCACAATGGAAGCTGTGGGACCAAAAAGAACAGAATAAATAAAAATTGGGATGAGAATAGCCCTCAGAAGAACAGTAATGTTCAAAAGGCGGAAAGTGAAAGAAGAGAGGCAGGGGGAAAACTAGGAGAGAGTAGTGTCACAGAATTCAAGGAGAAAAGGGTCTCAAAAAAAATAGGGATGTCATCTG
This sequence comes from Rhinopithecus roxellana, assembly GCF_007565055.1. Taxonomy (NCBI): domain Eukaryota; kingdom Metazoa; phylum Chordata; class Mammalia; order Primates; family Cercopithecidae; genus Rhinopithecus; species Rhinopithecus roxellana. The sequence continues at coordinate 75,466,825 of NC_044556.1, read as the reverse complement.
CAGGGCCTTCCTTATAGGAAGTCACAAGATAAGTTCAGCCAAGAGTATTTAGAAACATAAACACATAGAAAATACAGTCTCTATCTCTTTCCTTCATGCTACTGAGTTTGCTATCAGAGCATTGCATGTGTATAAAAATTTGCAAATTTGGGGAATGCTTACGAGTGCAAATGATTTGTAATGTTCCAGTCTAATTATTGTTTATTAATATGATTATATCATGTACTATACTTAAGTGCCTCAACTGATATGAACCAAACATACCTGTTTAACCAGATTCCTAGGTGTCATTCGTTTGTTTTATTTCCATTTGCTAACCCACTTCAATTGATTTTCCAATAATTGGTATAGACGTTTGAGCGGCCTGAAATGCTTTTTGTAAATGAGATGAGTAATCATTTAAAAATGAATGTCTAGTGACAATATTAAATATTTTTAAAAGCCCTTTAAACCTTTGAAAGATACTATGCTATTCTTTTCTAGTCATCTAAGATATTGTAACAAAGCTTAAATCTCACATTGACTTAAAAATTACTGTTTTGTAATCTTCTTAACGTATCTTCTATACACGGAACTCTTCAATATTGTAGTGAGTAACATGGTGACAGTGTCCTTAGCGGTATTCTTTCTTCCCCAGTAATTTTGTATTACCTTATTTCAGAGCTCTACATGGTAGTATAATCACATTTTATTGTCTTTTAGTAATTCTGGCAAAGTAGAAACACTATGAAATATGTGTACTTTCAATGAAGGAAAGTAAAAACATTCTCTTCAAACTCATTTAAAGCTTTTAAGTTGGACTAGAAGATTGAGTCCCAAAAGGGTAAAGTTATGATCAAATTCTCAAATAAGAACATTATTTTTGCTTCTTTTCTTCACTTTGGAAGTTGTAGTTGTTAGTCATTAAGCGTCCTGGTTCTAGGGTAAAGCTGCCTAGTGTCAGCCTCTGACTTGAACACTTACAAGCCTAGATCATTAATTTTTTATGTGCTTTTCCAAAAAAAAAAAATGGAGTTACAGTGTTTATACTTCATATGATAAAAACAATAAAAATGAAATCATCACAGAAAACCAAACACCACATGTTCTCACTTATAAGTGGAAGTTGAACAACGAGAACATGTGAGCACAGGGAGGGGAACATCACACACTGGGGCCTTTCACGGGGTGGGGGTCGGGGGAGAGATAGCAGTAGGAGAAATAACTAATATAGATGACAGGTTGATGGGTGCAGCAAACCACCATGGCACATGTGTACCTATGTAACAAACCTGCACATTCTGCACATGTACCCCAGAACTTAAAGTATAATTTTAAAAAATGAAATCATCCACAAAAGTACTTACCATGTGTTGGGAATTATGGAAAGCAAACAACTGCTACATTGAATCATGGTCAATGAGTAAAGATACTACTTTTTTCTTCTTCTGTTTAGCAATTATTATACAAATACAAGCCAGAAAGAAGCTTTTCGTTTAGAAGCACGAGAAGTATATTCTATTGATCCATACAACCCAGCAAGTTGATCAGAAGACAAACTGGTGGTATGTAATAAAATGGAAATATTATTAATTTACGTATAAAATTTCCTTCACTTGTATTTATCAATAAGCACAGCACTCATGGTATATATACGTGCTTCTTACTATTGCACAAGTCTTCAGTAATCATGCATAGCAGTTGTTCATTTACCTACTTCATATTGCCAACTAATGTTCCAATTTTTTAATCCATTCATCCATTCAACAAATATTAAACTAAATAGCAAAACAACTAAGAATAAAATAAATAAGATGATAAGCATTATATAGAGACATAATAAAGTAGGCAAGGGGGATAAAGAGAACAGAGTGGTTGCAAGGGAAGCTCTTATAAGAGAATGCCATTTGAGCAAAAACTCAAGAGAAGTAAAGAGCCAGGGCCAGGCATGGTGGCTCATGCCTGTAATCCCAGCACTTTGGGAGGCTGAGGCGGGCAGGATCACTCAAGGTCAAGAGTTCAAGACCAGCCTGTTCAACACAGTAAAACCCTGTCTCTACTAAAAATACAAAAATTAGCCAAGCGCGGTGGTGTGCATCTGTGGTCCCAGCTACTTGGGAGGCTAAGGCAGGAGAATCACTTGAGCCTAGGAGGTGGAGGTTGCAGTGAGCCAAGACTGTGCCACTGCATCCCAGCCTGGACAACAGAGCAAGACTGCATCTTAAAAAAAATAATAATAAAATAAAATAAAAAGCCATGTGGCCATATAGGGGAGGAGGATTCCAGAAAGAACAGTAGGTGCGAAGGGCAAAGGCCATAAGGCAGTTTGTGCCAGCTGTGTTGGTGGCACAGCAGGGAGGCCAGTGTGGCCTAGAGTTGTAGAGATGAAATCAGAGAGATGGAGGTGGGATGCGGGGTAGAGGATGATCGTACAAAGTCTTGCTATGTCATTGCAATGGGATGGTGGGCAGGAGAGGATGATTGTATGAAATCATGGTAAAGAGATTGGTTTTTATTTGGAAGCTTTTAAGGAGAGGAGCAACACATTCACCTTAACTGCTGTGTTAAGAACAGACTGTAGGAAGCCACGGGTGGAAGATGGGAGTCAATGAGGAGGCTGCTGCAATCATCCAGGCAAGAAATTGTCAGTGGCTACCACCAGGCTGTGAGAAGAGGCCAGATTCTGCATGCATTTTTAAGACAGTGACAATAGGGTTTGTTGATAGTTTGTATCAGAATATGAGAGGAAGAGAACTATCAATAATGACAGGAGGGCTTTTGCCTAAGCAACTGGAAGGATAGAACTGCCATTAATTAACATGATCGAGAATGCAAACAGCAGGATTGGGGAGAAAAATCAGGAGTTCCACTGTGGAGATGTTAAGTATGGGTGTCTAATAGACTTGGCAAGAAGACAGCTGATGTACAAGTCTGTATTTTGGGCAATTGGTCCAGGCTGGAGATACAACTTTGGGCTTTGTCATTGTGTGGAGGTACATAACAATGAGACTGAATAAGATCTCCAAGGAGAAGTCAAAGAGGCTATAGGGAAAAGAAAAGGTCCAAGTTTTGAGCCCTGGATCCTCCAACGTTAGGAGTCATGGAGTGAGAAGGTGCCCACTAAGGAGTGAAGGAGCAGCCTCTGATACTATCTGGAGAAGAACCTCAAAGTCAGGTGAAGAAAGAATTTTAGGGAGGAGGGAGTGATCAACTCTGTTCAGTGTTGCTGGTAGGCCAAGAAAGATGAACCCTGAAAACTGACCATTGAAATTCAGTAGCACAATTTTTTTTCTTTCTTTTTTTTTTTTTTTTTGGAGACAGGGTCTCGCTCTGTCACCCAGGCTGGAGTGCAGTGGTGTGATCTCAGCTCATACTTCCTGGGTTCAAGTGATTCTCATGCCTCAGTTTCCTGAGTAGCTGGGATCACAGGCGAACAGCACAAAATTTGCTGGTGAACTTGACAAAACAGTTTTGGAAGAGAGGAAGGAGGCAAGAGCCAGACTGGACTGAGCTTAAGAGCGAATGAAAGGAGAGACATTGCAGCTATCAACTAGAGACAACTCTTTCCAGGATTTCTTTTCTATAAAAAGGAGCAAATAAGTAAAGTGCTAGAAAGAGTAAAATGTAAAGTCAACAGAAATATTTTTTAAGATTGGAGAAATAGCAGCTATGCTCTATTCCTACATGCTGATGGGAAGGATCTAGTAGAAAGGGAAAGAGTGACAGCAGAAAGAGAGGCAAGAATTGCTGGAGCAAGGTCTGGGTAAGCTAGGAGGAACAGACTAAGCAGAGGAGCTGACCTTAGCTGTATGGGCTTAGTAACAGGAGGGAGGGCAGAATCTGCAGGTGCAGATGAAGGCAGGTGGGAAGCTGTGATAGGAAGTGAATATGTGGAAGTTCTCTTCCGATGATTCAGTCTTCTCAGTGAATAGAAAGCAAATTGTTCAGCTGAGAATGAGGCTGGGAAAGGAGGTATTAGAGAGTTAAGAAGAAAAAGGAAGGCATTAGATCATCAACTAATAATTGAAGACTGAATTATAGGGAGTACAGAAAAGCGGACAGGCGACATGAGGTGTGCACCTGAGGTTCCCATGAGAAAATGGGGATGAACATTTGAAGGTTTACTCTGTCCAGGGATTATGCAACAGTCTTTCACGCCCTCTCTTACTTAGCCATCAGTAGCACTTTGAAAGGTGGGTGTTCTCCCAAGATAATACCAAGATGAAGAAATAATATCCAAGAAAACCTAGGCTAAAAGATTCTCTTGGGCAAGGTCTCAGGGTCAGTCATTGGCAAAGGTGAAATGCAAGCTCATGTCTAACTTTAAACTGTTTTCTCCTACATAATCTATAAAATAAAGATACCAGCTGGGAGCGGTGGTTCACGTCTGTAATCCCAGCACTTTGGGAGGCTGAGGCAGGCAGATCACGAGGTCGGCAGATCGAGACCATCTTGGCCAACATGGTGAAACCCCGTCTCTACTGAAAATACAAAAATTAGCTGGGTTTGGTGGTGTGTGCCTGTAATCCCAGCTACTCTGGAGGCTGAGGAAGGAGAATTGCTTGAACCAGGGAGTTGAAGATTACAATGAGCCGAGATCACGCCACTGCACTCCAGCCTGCCAACAGAGCGAGATTCCATCTCAAAATAAAATAAAATAAAGATACCACCTCTGTCCTCTTGGAATTTATTTTAATAAGACAAATAAGACCCATACATATCACAGGTAATAATACATACCATAAATAAGGTATAGAAAATCTGTGATGGCAGTTGAGGAAGAAAAGGTAACTTGCTGCTGGTGAGTCATGACAGGCAGACCATACTAGTGACCTCTAAATCCAAACCAGTAGGGGTGCAGAGTACAGCTAGCACATAAATATTTGTTGAATGAATATATGAATGAGAAACATTATTACTTTCATTTCTCACTCATTTAGATTAATTCACGTTCATATGAATGTATATAAAATGTAGTTATTTGGCTGGGCACGGTGGCTCACACCTGTAATCCCAGCACTTTGGGAGGCCGAGGTGGGTAGATCACGAGGTCAGGAGATCGAGACCATCCTGGCTAACACGGTGAAACCCCGTCTCTACTAAAAATACAAAAAATTAGCCAGGCATGGTGGCATGTGCCTGTAGTCCCAGCTACTCAGGAGGCTGAGGCAGGAGAATGGCATGAACCTGGGAGGCGGAGCTTGCAGTGAGCCAAGATCATGCCACTGCACTCCAGTCTGGGTGACAGAGGGAGACTCCATCTCAAAAAAAAAAAAAAAAGAAAAAAAAAAGTAGTTATTTGTTCCAGATCATGTTATATGAAGAAAGGCCTTTCAATAGAATGATATCTTCTAATAGATTTGTTGCTTTGTTGGTTATAACAGTTGTAACTGGTATGTAAAGAGAATGTTAGCATTATTGAAACTTCGAGTTGCACCGCTGCTATTCATGCTGCCTCCTAAACAGAAATGATCTATTTCAGTGTGCCTTGTTGCTTGGAATTCAACGGACCATTGATTAGAAAGAAACTGCTCTAATATCAGCAAGTCTCTTTATATGGTCTCAAGACCAAGGAAATTATGTCGTAAGCAATCACTTCCTATATGCACTTATTCTCAAGAAGAACATCTTTATGGTAAAGATGGGAGCCCAGTTTCACTGCCATGTATTCTTCAAGGACTTTCTGAAGCCTCACTTGTGAGATGCCTGAAGCCAGCCCATGGCTATAAACAATTACATGGCTCTAAAAGTTTCGCCCTTTTTAAGGAAGGCACTAAAAAGAGCTGTCCTGGTATCTAGACCCATCTTCTTTTTGTAAACAGCATACTCAGTGTTACTATGTGATTTTGGTTATAATGTGGTTTTAATTATCCAAATAAAGTATGAAGCATTTTCTGGGGTTATGATGGCCATACTTTTATTAGGAAGAATGGTTTTATTTTGATAGTAGCTTCCTTCTCTGGTGTTGTTAATCATTTCATTTTTACCCTCACTTGGTTTGAGTTTTTCTCACATTACTGTATATACTTTACCTTTCCATAATCACTCAGTGATTCCAATTTGCACAAGTTTTTTTTAAATTATGGGAATCAAGTTTTAATCCTAGAGATTTGGTATACAGTTCAAGTTTTGGATGTTTCCTTAGCAGTTTTGTGATAAGCTCTAGTTGCTTGTAAAATTTCACTTAATAATGTGTACATTAGCCATTCAATAAATCGTAATTGTAAAGAAAACATACAACACTTGCCTTATTTTGTTTTTTCTGGAGTCAATGAACTCTTGAGTAACAGAGCGTCTTTGGGCTTTAGAGTTCACGATTTAACAGTTATTCATTCAGGATCCCATCACTTGGTCATTTTAGCCAAACTTTCAACCCACAAATTCAATTTCCTCACCCTCAAGACTTTCTCTTATATTTGTCCAGCCAATACCTTCCCTGGCTCACTCATCCTCTCCCACCACACCCTTGATATAGATATAGCTGTTAATTTTCTCTGTTCCAACATTTAAACTCTTGAGAAAATAAAACTTTGCTCACTGGTGACCACAAATTTACTCTCTACCTTCCCCTAGACTAAGTATGCTGCTCAGCATCTTTTTTTCTCTTTTATAAAATTGTGATTAAAAACACATAACATAAAATTTACCATCTCCACCATTTTTAAGTGTACAGTTCAGTAGAGTTAGGTACATTCACATTGTTGTAAAGCAGATCTCCACAACTCTTTTTCTCTTATAAAACTAAGACTCTGTATCTATTATATAATAACTCCACATTTCCCCATCCCTTCAGCCCCTGGCAACCGCCATTCTGTTTTCTGTCGCAATGAATTTGACTACTCTCAGTACCTCATATAAGTGGAATCATACAGTACCTGTCCTTTTGTGACTGACTTATTTCACTTAGTATAATGTCCTCAAGGTTCATTTATGTTGTAGCATGTGTCAGAATTTCCTTTTTAAGGAAAGAAAGAAATTCATTGGGTGTATATGCAATTTTTTTAATACATTTTGTGTATCTATCTGTCAGTAGCCATTAGATTGTGTATTAGTCTATTCTTATATTGCAATATAGAAATACCTGAGACTGAGTAATTTATAAAGAAAAGAGTTTTAATTGGCTCATGGTTCCACAGATTGTATGAGAAGCATGATACTGGCATCTGCTCAGCTTCTGGGGAGGCCCCCAGCAAACTGACAATTATGGCAGAAGGTAAAGAGGGAAGCCAGGCATGTTTTACATGGCAGAAGCAGGAGCAAGGGAGAGAGGGGAGGTGCCACACACTAGAACAGCACCAAGGGTATGGTGCTAAACCATTCATGAAGGATCCACCCTCATGATCCAATCACCTTCTACTAGGTCCCACCTCTAACAACTGGGGATTACAATTCTACATGAGATTTGGATGGGAACACAGCTTTCTTATGAGCCCTCCATATTTTTCCAACCTCTGCCTGTTACCCAATTCCAAAGTTGCTGCCACATTTTCAGGTATCTTTATAGCAATGACCCACACCTGGGTACCAATTTTCTGTATTAGAAATACCTGAGGCTCGGTAATTTATAAACAAAAGAGGTTTAATTGGCTTATGGTTCCAGGGTCTGTACAGGAAACATGATGCTGATTTCTTCCTGCCTTCTAGGGAGGCCTTGGGAAACTCAAAGCCATAGAGGAAGGCAAAGGGGGAGCAAGGCATCCCATACGGTGGGAGCAGGAGGAAGAGAGAAAGGGGGCAGGTGCAACACACTTTTAAACTACTAGATTTGGTGAGAACTCACTCCCTATACAGTACCAAGCTAATCCATTCATGAGAAATCCACCTTCATGATCCAATCACCTCCCACTAGGCCCCTCTCCAACACTGGAGATTACAGTTCGACATGATATTTGGTGGAGACACAGATCCAAACCATATCAGGTTGTTTCCACTTCTTTGCTATTGTGAATAGTGCTTCCATGAGCATGGGTGTGCAGTTATCTTTTCAGACATTGCTTTCAATTCTTTTGGATCCATACCCAGAAGTGGGATGCTCTTCAGCATCTTTTATTCATGTACAGTCAGCAACACTTTCATTTCCCCATGATGTCTGTTCACTCACCTCAAGCCATCTATTCTACATTCATTCTTTCTTCTATTAAGGGATGATGAAAATATCCGAGGGTAATTCTCTCAACTTCCTCTCCCTCCACCCTCCATCATACCTACATCCACCTACCCTTACCATCATGTCTGTCTTACACTTTTCACAGCCTATATCTTTCTCTCCTCATCCCTTTCTGTCTTTTCCAGGACATTGTTCCTTCAGTTAGACCCTTTCTCATCACTGGCTCCTTCGTTCCACCTCCAAAACTCCTGAAGCCAAGACCTGCTGAGCTGCATGTGACAGAAATCCACCTCACACTGGCTTAAACCAAAACTGAATTTTACTAAATCACATGACAGAAAAGGCCAGGTGTGTAGTTGGCTCTTGTCAAAACAGGGATAGTCAAAGCATGCCTTCAGGAATATCTTCTCCTTCTGCTTTGCCTTGCTGGCTTCATTATCTGGAAGAAACTCCCTAAAAACCAGCAAAATATTTGCTTACCATGTGAAGTGCACATCTCATCAGCTTAGCTTTCCAGTACAAAGAGCTTCTCTTGTCCAATAAGTCTTTCAAAAGTCCCTTCAATAGCTCTCATTCTCCAAACAGGGTTACATGTCCCCAAAGGAAGCAATAACTAGGAGCAAGACAGTGAAATAAACACAGGGCAAGGCCTGAGTTTCCTGCCCAGCCTTGGAGATGGGGGTAGGGTTGGTCTACCTCATTGATTCTCAAATGGGATGATTTTGCCCTCCCAATGACATTTGGCAGTGTCTAGAGACATTTTTGGTTACTACAACTGGAGGAGGGAAGTGCTTCTGGCCTCTAGTGGGTAGAGGCCAGGGATACTGCTAAACATTCTCCAAGGCACAAGACAGCCCTCCAGAATGAAGAATTATCTGGTCCATGATGTCAATAATATGGAGGTTGAGAAACCATAGTCTTCCAGAATCACATTGAACTATGGGAAAGACGGGATTTCCCAATGGAAAAATCTAGGGGCAAATCCCAGAGGAAGGGACACATTTAGAGCAGCAGATATCCACCTTCCCCTCCATCTGAAGACAAATCTTCCCCCAAACCATCTATGTTTCTCTTTTAAACTATCTGTCTACCATCAAATTTTCTGAAAGAGTGGTTGACCTTAGCTGTCTCAACCATTGTAGTCATTCATTCAAGAAATAATTGTAGAACTCCTTCTCTGTGCTAAGCATTATTTTAGGTCATGGGATTTGGCAGTGGTAAACTGACATGTTCTCATGCAGCTTTTATTCTAGTGGGAGAGACACACAATAAGCAGATTTTCAGATGGTAATAAAATGAAAAAATGATAAGTATAATTTTTTAATCTATAAAAAACAGGCAAAAAGGAAAGGAAGTTCTGAATTAATGTGCAATTTTAAATAGTGGCCAAGGAAGGCTCCATTAAGAAGGTCTCATTTGAGCCAAATAACTCAAGGAGATGAGGCAGTAGCCATGCAGACAGATATCTGGGCAAAGATCGTTCTAAGCAAAAGGAATATTAAATGGGAGGAAAAAACTGAAGAGAAGAACACACCTGCTGTACTTGGAGAAATAATTTGTTTGCAAGCTGATGGTAAAAATCCAGCAGAAAGAGGGATATGGTAATGCTGGAGAAAGTGAGAATTGCTGGTTTCCTTGAGCGAGTGAGAGCAAACTGAATCTAGGGCACAAGTGGAGAGATTACCCTTAGACTTAGACTGTGGACAGTATAAATACACTAACAAGAGAGAAGGAGGTTACATGGGCCAAATACAAGAATTTTGGTGGAGCGATGGTAGAAAATTGTAGATCTATTTGATTGTTTCTATTTTCTCAATAAAGAAAGAAACAAAGCTATTCACAGAGATTAAGAATGTTGGAGAAGGTGTCAGAAATAAATGTCAAAAATATGAAATAGTCCTTTAGGAGAATGGGAGAATACATGATTAGACAAACAATAGTGGAAATGTCAGGCAGCAGTACAATGGTCCATTTGAAGTTATCTGTTACTAAAGTAAGGCTAGTCATTGTATCTCTGTGTCTTTTCCAGTCACATTCAGTTTCACAAGTATGGGAGCAAAATAATGGAGAATTGATTCTAACCAGGATTGTCATTTTGTCTAATGCCTATAATAAAGCAAGAGAAGGGTGAGGGAGCTAATGGTGGGTGCAAGATGATGATTATAATGACAGAGTATGGAATTTAACCTGGTAGTGATGAAAGTGAAGATACGAAGGAGGTGAGAGGCTGAGAGAGAGAGCAGTAGGATCAATGGGCTGCAGGCACTGAGACAGACAAAGATTGCTGGATTCAGTTTAATGGTAAAAGAGAAGACTAGGATTGGTGGTTAGAGAGTGGGATCACTGAAATCATTGAGGGTTGCAGTGAAAGTGACAAGTTTCAGAGCATGCACATGAGCATTAGTGTCAGAGGAGAGTAGAGGACAAGTCTGCAGGCAGAGAAGAGGTCAAGGCACTGGAAGGCCAGGGATTTGAAAATACTATTGCTGTGAATATTGAAATCACCAGGGACTATGGCAGAAGTAATAGTGGAGAAGGTGGCCATGAGCCAGGAACTAAAATCTTCAAGGAGTGAGGGGAGAAAGTAGATACTAGGAGATGGATACCAGCAGAAGTGGTAAGGAGTGGCACCTTCTGATAGCATGTGATGGAAAACTGGGAAACTGAGCCTTCTCCTCTTCTCTTTTCCTAAGCCTACTTCAATCTGACTGCTTCTCCCATTACTCTGTCGAGAATAACTTGAAATGATGATAGCAAATCCTTAAAAGAATGTCACTGGATGTATTAAAAAGTGTGATAAGTGATATGATCAAAGTAGAATTTCTTCCACTAGAATTTTGGGAGAAAGCCTAATGGAAACCAGTGAGCACAGAAAGACAAATCCTGTATGATACCAGTCATATGTGGACTCTAAAAAAGCTCATCTCATAGAAGTAGAAAGTAGAGTACTGGTTACCAGAGGCTGGGGAAGGGAGAGACAATGGGAGATAGAGACAGATTGGTTAAAGGGCACAGGATCACAGATAGATAGGAGGAATAAATTCATCCTTGAATACTTAATCGTCGCCCTAAATCTGTCACTCCTACATCCATATTTCTTATTTCAATAAGTAGCACCACCATCCATTTCTAATCCTGGTGCTAACTCTTGATTGCTTTCTTCTCACCACCAACCTTAAGAAAGGAAGTAACCAATATCCAAAATCTTTGTTAATTGTCCACTTTATCCACCCAGTCAGGGCCACCATCAAACCTCACTTGGATGTCAGCAAAACTCCCTGACTGGTCTCCCCCTCCATTATTGCCCTATTCTAATCTACCTTCCATACTATACACAGATTTACATTTTTAAAATGTGTATCTGATCGTCCCTCCCTTTTTAAAAATCTTACAATGGCATGACATCTCAATTCACGATAAGGAAATTGGTTCTTCACATTCTCCGTACGCTGTACACATCGCCTGCAATTGCCCTTCAACACAGAGACCAGGCATTTCAGTTAGCTGACCTTCCCGCACACATTCTTGCAAAGAGGAATAGTCAAGCTGGGTGTTTGGAGGCGAGCTGCCATCATCCACCGCCTTTGTCTGGAAGCGCAGAGCCTCGCACGCGGGATCCATCGGAAGTCCAAGCATTGTCAAGATCTACTGCTTCACCTGGGTCCGCAAGGTGGGCTCTGCCAGCGAAACCCGTTAGAAACAATGCAAATGGGGAGTAAACATGGCCTCGCCCATGAAGAGGAAGCTGTGGTCAAAAGCATTTTGTCCCGGAACCCCGCAGCCCTCCCCATACCCTGGGCGCGGAGCACAAGGATTGGCCACTCCTCTTTGTACTGCTCTTTTCCTCTTATTTCAGTTTTCTTCGAGAACAAATCTGGTTTGTAGATGTGCTTGGGGAGAATGAGGGCCTCTTCTCCAAGAAGCCCGGAGCCTGTTGGGCCGCCGGCGCCCCGCCCCCCCTTCTGCTGCGGAGGATCCCTGCTGGCGGTTTTCGTGCTGCTCGCGCTGCCGGTGGCCTGGGGTGAGACGCGGGCGGGCGTGGGGAGGCGCCTGGGCGGACGAGGAACCCGGGGTCCCGCAGGGAACTCGCGTGCCTCGCTGGGCTGCGCTGCGCTGCGCGCCCGGGTCCGAAGGCAGTGCAATGGGTGGGCTGAGCGCGGGACCTGGCAGGCCGGCGGGTCTGGGATCCTTCTGCGCACTGGAGACCCTCGCTGCTTCTGGGTAAGCGTGGAGTCCCCATGTGCATGGGTCTTAAGTAGTGACCAGCGCAGAGGAAGGCGCAGATGCTGAGCAGGTGTCGCTCGAAATTCCTTGCATTTGTGTATTCACAGTCTAGGCTGGCTATAGCGGAGCATGGCGTTGATCCTAGCGAAAGGGGACTTGGGGATCCGACAACCCTGAGTTCTGGTCCTAGAAACTTAACTATGAGGCAACTTAGCACACCCAAGTCTGTTTGATCTTCTGTAAAATGGGGACATTGATATCTGTGCATTGTGGAGTTGCTGCCTCAGTTGCATAAAGCCCGTCGAGTGTCTAACACAGGGCCTGTCCCCGAGTCCATTTCTATCCCCCCAACCATTACCTCTGCACTTTGCTCCTAATGGTGTTTAGACAAGCAGTCCTAGGGATGCAGGTATTACCTCACAACTGCCCCGCATAGAACTGTCCTCGTCCCCCACCCCAAGCCACCACCGCCATCATCACCGTGCACTTGATAGACAGCATACTTTAAGACAGATGCATGCCAGGCACTTGGGGATTAGAGGAGTAAGGGCAGCCCCAGAACATGCAGTGTAACCGCTACAGGTAGAAGGGACAGTAGATATGTTTACAGTTCGCATTTTAGTGATGTGTTTAGTACAAAATAAAGCCTATTATAATTACTATGGAAATTTTGAGGCCACATCTCTTCCTTTTTCTTAACTTCACATAGGTAAACATCTTCAATTAGAACCCTTCTATTATTATTTTTGGGCTCCCCAGAAGTCTTCTTGTTTGCCTAGACTCACTGGCAACATCTCAATTGAAGTGACAGCTTTGGTTGTTCTTGTTCAGCCTCTTCTGACAACTCCAGGTTCGCCCTTTTCTGCTACTAGACATTTTGCATTCTTTATTTGAGTGTTCCTTCTTCTCTAAAAGAGTAAAAAATAAAATAAATTAAAACCAAATTCCCGCAAGAGTTGTTATTAATATTTTATCTCCTTAGGCACCAGAAAGTAACCTGTCAGGTGAAGAGATATGATAAAACTTACAATTTTATTTTTAGGAGAGAAGCATGCCCAGTAAGTTAAGCAACCTGTTGTCAATGCTTAAGAATTTGTGTCATCCTTGTGAGTACTGACCCTCTTCTTACTAGAATGTTGTTTTAGTTTGCCTATGTTGATTAAGTTACTGTTATAAACAATCCCAGACACTATTAATTGCAAAAAAAAAAATTTACTGAGGTTATCACAATAACCTCCAAATGTGAAACAGCCTAAACTATACTACCTAGAAATTTTCTTGCTGACATAATTTAAATTTTAAAATGCTGATGGATGTTTCCAGTGTGCACGGTCCTTAAGAATTTTAAAGAAGTATAAGAGCTATGCACCCAAGGCATATGCATGTAGAAGTAGGTGGTGGAGTTTTATGAAATCTACTTATTAGGAAGCCAGTGTTCGGCTTTTTCCAGCTTCTGCTACTTACCAGCTGGGGTCTTGGACCCAGTAAGTTAAGTCACATCACTGACCTTCAGTGTCCACATGTATAAAATGAGCATAACTGACATCCTGATCTCTGAAAGAGGTATTTTGAAAATCAGATGGTGTAATGCATGTGACAGTGTTTTGTAATCTGAAAGCCCCCATGCATGTCTGAAAAATCATGACTAAGAAGTGGTGCAAGACTGCAGGATCACTGAAAAGGGAGAAGTCTTAGCTCCTATGATCAGGAAAGTATGAGTGAAAGGTGTATGGATTTACTAGCACTTAAAGAGTGAATCCAGAAACAGGTTGCATAGGACAGTTTATGGGGATATTTATTTCTATACAAAACATAGCAGAGGAACTAGGATTGTTTTGTTATTATGATTAACTCACAGTACCCGTGAAGTGGTATAGCGCTATTTGAAAGAGGACTTAGATTAGCTGCAAATAAATATTGCAAATGTAGGACAACCACTGAAAAAAGTGAAGAAAAGAAAGATAATTATATGTGAATAAGGAAGAGAAAATTGCATCATATAAAATGCTCAGTTAAAACAATAAAGAGGGCCAGGAATGGTGGCTCATGCCCGTAATCCCAGCACTTTGGGAGGTTGAGGTGGGCGGATCACCTGAGGTCAGGAGTTCAAGACCAGCCTGGCCAACATAGTGAAACCCTGTCTCTACAAAAATACAAAAATTACCGAGGCATGATGGCATGTGCCTGTAGTCCCAGCTACTCGGGAGGCTGAAGCATGAGGCATGAGAATCACTTGAACCTGGGAGGCAGAGGTTGCAGTGAGCCGAGATCATGCCATTGCACTCTAGCCTGGGTGACAGAGCACAACTCCCTATCAAAAGAGAAAGAAGGAAGGAAGGAAGGAAGGAGGGAGGGAAGGAAGGAAGGAAGGAAGGAAGGAAGGAAGGAAGGAAGGAAGGAAGGAAGGAAGGAAGGAAGGAAGGAAGGAAAGAAAGAGAAAGAAAGAAGGGAGAGAAGGAGGTTAAGGAGGAAGGAAGGAAACCAATAAAACAATAAAGGGCAGGAAAAGAATGGAAGACAAAAAATAGAAACACAGAACAAGAGAACAAAAGCAACAAATAGAAACCAGTAACAAACACTAAACCAACTATATCAACCATAATTTTGAGTGTCAATGATCTAGATGCACCATTTGAAAAGAGATCATCAGAGTGGATCAAGAAACAAGACCCAACAATATATTGTGTACAACAAGACCATTTTAAATATAGACGATATATATTAAAAGTAAATGGATAAAGATATACCATGCTAATGCTAGTTATAGAAAGCAGGAGTAACTGTATTAATTTCAAACACAGCAGACTTCCGACCAAGAAAAATTATTAGGGATAAAGAGGGGCATCATATAATGATAAAGGGGCCACTTATCCAAGAAGACATAACAATATCCCATATGTATGCACCTGATAGAGAGACAAAATATGTGAGGCAAAACCCATAGAACTGCAAGGAGAAATAGATGGATTTACTATCATAGTTGGAGACTTCTATGATATCTTTCTGATATCAGAAAAGGTGCTGAAGTCTCCTTATCAGAAATGGGCAGATTCAGCAGGCAGAAAATCCATAAGGACATACTTGAACTCAACAGCACCATCAATCCACTTGGATATAATTGACATATATAGGTGACTTCATCCAACAACAGCAGAACACATATTCTCTGGCTCACATTCATGGAGATAGACCACATTCTGAGCCATAAAATAGTACACAAATTAAGCTTTACCAGGCAGTGTTTCACATAGGGTGAACTCTGGCGCCCTCATCTGGTCCTCATGTAGGATCTGGTTTGATTATCTCTGCTAGGTAAAGGTGCAAGATAGAAGGGAAGTTCCAATTTGCTTTCTGTGGTTTGTGATGTACTTTGGTTTACATATGCTCAGATGAGTGGATGTACGATTTATATTATCTATTTTAATCTAAAATAATCTTCACATTTGGACAGGTAACATCAAAAGTGTCCTACACAGAAATACTGGGTGAAGATCCCTGTAATAAAACCAACTCCAGAAAACAAGAAAATGGCAGAGTTGACAATCCCTCTCACCCTCTCCGCAAAGACACATGTATACACATTTTTTGTCAGAGGCATTAAGAGGAAGAAATGCTGTCAATCTAATCACAGCTGATCACAACTTGATGAAACCAAAAAATCTAGAAAGTATCATGAAGACAGTTGACATACAGCTTTACATTCACTATTGTGACCAGAGAAACTCACTGTGGCTGTTTTTTGTCCCATTAGATGTTAGCTAATGATTGTATTAAGTCATGATGATTAACAAAGCATTTAAAATGTTTATTTTATCTGTTTTACGTTTCAAAAAATTTATATTGAGGCATAAAATTTGTTTGTGTACATATATAATTTATAAATTTATATATTTTGAAAGTGCATGTTTTTTTTTTAAACTGATAGAGGTGCCTAAGCAAAGCAAGTGCAAGTCTATTCCTTAAAGGGTAAGGATGCAGAATGGAAAGCAGGAGTGTTCTTTGGGTTGACAGCTCATATTTCAACAGACATGAAAGTGATGATGTGTTAATTGTGTGTATAGCACAGAATAAATCAACTTGCTTTGAATGGAAGATCTGAACCAGGAGAATGTGAAAGTGGGCTGAGTCATATAAGACAAAACCCAAAAGGAGATAACAATATATACCCACTAGAATGGCTAACATTAAAAAGAGTAACTAAGCCAAGTGTTGGCGATAAGGTGGAGCAACTGGAATTATAATATACTGCTATTTGGCAGGTCAAATTATAATATTAACTTCAGAAAATAGTTCAACAGCTTCTTAAAACCTTAGACACACACCCTGTCATGTTACTCAGCATTTTACTCTTAGTTTTTTACCCAAAAGAAATGAAATCATATGTCCACACAAAGACTTGTACATGAATTTTCATAGCAGTTTTGCTTGTAATAACCAACAAGTGGAAAGAACCCAAATGTCCCTGAATAAGTGAATGGACAAACTAAATTAAGATATATTTATACAATTGAATATTACTCAGCAACAAAAGGAAACAATTTGTATATGTGCAGCAATCTAGATGGATCTCTAATTATGTTGTGTAAAGGCTAAAACATTAAAAAAAAAAAAAAAACCTGAGTGATTTCCTTTATACAATAGGATATAAACGAAGTGATTCAGGTTATATGAAATTTTAGAAAGTCAAATCAATCTGTAGTAAGAGAAAAGCACCTGAGTGATTTCCTTTATACGATAGGATATAAACGAGGTGATTCGGGTTATCTGAAATTTTAGAAAGTCAAATCAATCTATAGTAAGAGAAAATACGTTGAAGTTTGCCTAGGGAAGGAAGTGGATGTTTGAATGGACTACAGAAGGACATGAGGGAACTCTGTGGGGTGGGGTGTATGATGGAAATGTTTATTGTCTTCATTTTGGTGATGGTTTCACAATGCATACATATAAGTAATCGAATTGTGTACTTTAAATACTAATCAATCATTGTGTATAATATATCTTGATAAAGCTATAAAAACTTTTTAAAATTATGGTAGGTCTTCAGTTTATGGAGTTTATATTAATATATTTATGATAGGAACTAGCCACAATTGAGGGATTGGTAATAAAGGAGGGAAAGGAAACTACATCAAGCTTTCTTTGTTGAAGGCTCATATATTCCTTTTTTGAGCTATTACACAACTTTACTTTTTATAATTATCTACACTATTCATATACTACTATGCAGGTAAGAATATTATGTAAGTAAGGGGAAGGAACTTCTTTCCAAGAAGGGTTCATTCAATTTGTTTTGTTACTTTAGGTCTTGTTCTATCCTCTCATTGCAAGCTTTGCTGTGACATTTACCCTCTCTTAATACAGTTTTTGGCACTAGGTGCTTCACTTGGAAT
This sequence comes from Rhinopithecus roxellana, assembly GCF_007565055.1. Classification (NCBI taxonomy): domain Eukaryota; kingdom Metazoa; phylum Chordata; class Mammalia; order Primates; family Cercopithecidae; genus Rhinopithecus; species Rhinopithecus roxellana. Next base: position 75,449,125 of record NC_044556.1, on the reverse strand, counting down.
TTCTTCCTTTGTCCAGCATCAATGGATAAGACAAATATCAAAATTGTATTTCATCTCATGTATCAATTAGAGGAAAGGTGAATGCATAACACTGAAAATAACAGCAACTGTTTTACGCAGTTTTTTTTTTTTTACAGTGGTTCTCAAAGTGCTGTTATTTATCAAAATCAGCTGTGAAAATTTTTAAAAATGTAGACTCCTGGGCTCTAAACTAGACCAACTAAATCAGAGATTTGGGGGACATAGCTTGAATTCTTGATTTTTTTTAAGTTTTATAAGTAATTCTTCATTTGTTGTTCTTTGCAACAAATATGCATTGAGTGCTTATAATTAAGTGTTAAGCACCAGGACTAGGTATTAATTTAGAGGTACAAAAAACATATCGTCTCTTGCCTTTAAATTATTCATATCTAATATCTATTGAGAGAAGTAGATCATTCTAAAAGCACACAAAGATAAAAGGCACAAGTTGTAATAACAAACAATTATTGATATGAAAGGAAAAGGAAAGGGCCTGACTAGGGATTATTATAGGGTGGGGTAGAGGGAAGTAGTTTAGATTCCAAATCCCTAAGAGGGTCAGGGAAGGCTTCAGATGAGATTGGGTGTGTTCAGGTGGTATGGCCATAGACAGGCCAGGGAAGGCTTCGATAAGAAAGTACCATTTTAGCAAACATCTGGAGGAAGAATCGAAGTCAGAGCGAAGATAAAAGTGCATCACACAGAAGGAATGTCATAGACAGGGGAAAAATGTGTGTCTTCGGGAAACTGAAAAAGGGGAAAGGGCCACACCTTGGTGAGGGGACCGAGTGGCACGAGATGAAGCACGAAACATAGACAAGGGCATCCTTGCTTAACAACTGCTGGCTTAATAAAGCAAATGTGTGATGATGGATACAGGCTGTCTGGGAAAAATAAGTGGGAAATATGAGCTTTCTTGGAGCATCATCCTTTGCTTCAGTAGAAAGCACAGAGTTAGGCTTCCAATTCTGACTAAAGCCATTGTCAACAGGGAAAAGGCAACCTTAGCAATTCTCCTCTCTGTCCGGGGTCCCATGGGCACTATGATGGAGCTCATGAGATGCAGAAGAGAAGTCCCAGGCTGAATCGGGGGCACATTCACTCAGGAGAGCTGAGGTCCCCAATCACTGAGGTTATCCAGTGCATTCCTGAAAACATGGGCTCATTCCAAACTAGCTCTGCAAAGGAGCAGAAAATAAACTCTTGGAAGCAAAGCAAGCACTCCCACTTTAGCAGAATAATAGAATTTAACTCTTAGAAGTCCCCCCCCTTTTCTAAGGGTAATAATCATAAGTATAACTTATGAAGTGCCTTCTGTGTATGTGAGAGCATATGCTACTTTTGATTCTCCCTACAAACCTGGTAGGAAAATATTACTCCCTTTATGAAGATGAAACTGAGGCTCAGCAAGATTAAGCAGTTTGCCTAAGACCTCATAGCCATTAAGTAGAAGACATTGGGTTCAAAGTTCAATCTATGAACCCAACATTTTTAACACTATATACCATTCTCTTTTTGCATTAGTTTTCTATTGCTGCTGTAACAAATTTTCACAAACTTAGTGGCTTAAGACAACAGAAATGTATTCTCTTCCAGTTCTGGAGGCTGACGTCTAAAATAGATCCATAGGGCTGTGTTCCTTGTGGAGGCTCCAGGGGAGCAGGAGTTTTCTTGCTCTTTCCAGTTTCCAGGGTCTGCTTCCATCCTTTGGCTCATGGCCTCCTTCCTCTACCTTCCAAACCAGCACCATAGTGTCTTTAAATATCTTACTTCTGTCTCCTTTCACCCTCTTGCCTCCCTTTTATGAGGACCTTTGTGATTAACCCAGGATAAATTGTACATCTCAAGATACTTAATCACATCTGCAAAGCCCTTTTACCATTACAGGTAACATTCACAGGCTTCAGGGATCAGAACATGGATATCTTTGAGAGGTCCTTACTTAGCCTACCATACCTTTCCATATAGATTCTCAAAATTTTATCTGAGCCTAATAGGGGAGTTCATTACCATTAGGGTCCAGTTTAGTAGCAAGTGCTTCCTTTAAGTGAAAAGGTGAAAGTTGTCCACTTAATAAGGAAAGAAAAACATTGTATGTTAAAGTTGCTAAGACCTAAGGTAAGAAGGAATCTTCTAACGATGAAATTGTGAAGAAGGAAAAATAAATTTGTGCTAGTTTTGTTGTCACATTTCAAACTGCAAAAGTTACAACCACAGTGCATGTTAAGTGCTTAGTTAAGAGGGGAAAGGCATTAAATTTGTGGGTGGAAGATGTGAACAGAAATGTGTTCTAGTTGATAGCTATCAGGTTTGGTACTATCTGAGGTTTCAGGTATTGGCTAATGTCTTGGAACACGTCCCCCACAGATACGTGGGTGACTACTGTATATTCAAAGTAAGCATTTATATATTGGGGAGTAGCTCTCCCAACTCATTATTTATTTTTTATTTGTTCCACAAAGTAGAATTTTAGGCAAGATTCATTTCTAGAGATAGAGATATTTTATTATAATAAAGAAGGTTACTCTACCATAAAATATAGCAATTTAACTTTTTATAATCCTGATAACCTCAAAATATATAAAATAATAGATGGACAACATTATAAAAAGAAATAGACAAAGGAACAATAAATAAAATATTTTAGTACAACTCATTTAGTATCTAGTAAAACAAGTAGCCCCCCAAAGTCAGTAAGCATCTAGAAGATTTGAATAAATATTAACAGATTGGATTCACTGACTGATCTCATTACAAGAAAGAATTATGCATGATGATGGGAGAGATGAAGTCACAGCACAGGCACTTACTGATTAATTAAATTTTGAAGCTGTGAAATGCAGCTCCTCCTTTAGTGAAAGATGATATAAATAGCTTAGTTTCCTTCAAGCTAGCAGAGACTTTTTGAATGGATGGATGCTGATTTTTTAAAAAGGAACTTATTTCTGAGGCATCTTTTAAAGCAGGTTTCCTCAACCCCTCGGCCATGAACCAGTACTGTCTGGTGGCCTGTTAGGAACTGGCCAGAACAGTAAAGGTGAGCGGCCAAGCATTACTGTCTGAGCTCCACCTCCTGTTAGATCAGTGGCAGCATTAGATTCTCATAGAAGCAAAACCCCTATTGTGAACTGTGCATACGAGGGATCTAGATTGCGTGTTCCCTATGAGAATCTAATGCCTGATGATCTAAGTGGAACAGTTTCATCTCAAAACCATTCCCCTGCACCCTCCATTCCAGGAAAAATAGTCTTCCACAAAACCAGTCCCAGGTGCTAAAAAGGTTGGGGACCACTGTTCTAAAGGAATCAGTGCTTTTGCTATTATTATTATTATTAAGATGGAATCTTGCTCTGTCACCCAGGCTGGAGTGCAGTGGCACAATCTTGGCTCACTGCAACCTCTACCTCCTGGGTTCAAGCAATTCTCCTGCCTCAGCCTCCCGAGTAGCTGTGCACAGGCACGTGTACAGGCACATGCAATCATGCTCTGCTAACTTTTTATATTTTGGGAGAGACAGGGTTTCACCATGTTGGCCAGCCTGGTCTCAAACTCCTAACCTCAAGTGATCCACCCACCTTAGCCTCTGAAAGTGCTAGAATTACAGGCATGAGCCACCACTCCTGCACCCCTTGGCTATTACTGAAGTGTTCTTTTTCTTTTTTGATCACACCTATGTAGTATATTGGAGAGAAAGAGAAAGTAGAATGGGAATTTCAACAGGGTCACGGTGGCTCACTCCTGTAATCCCAACACTTTGGGAGGCTAAGGTGGGCAGATGACCTGAGGTCAGGAGTCGAGACCAGCCTGGCCAACATGGTAAAACCCCGTCTCTACTAAATATACGAAAATTAGCCAGGTATGGTGGTGGGCACCTGTAATCCCAGCTACTCAGGAAGCTGAGGTAAGGACAATTGCTTGAACCCAAGAGGCAGAGGTTGTAGTGAGCCAAGATAGCGCCACTGCACTCCAGCCTGGGTAATGGAGCCAGTCTCTGTCTCAAAAAAGAAAAGAAAAAAGTATGGTAATTTCTTCATTAACTTTGATGCTGCTATGGTCTTGATCTCCAGGTCAATGCAATGCCCCGGAACAGCTTCCATTTGCCAGGCCTACCAACCTAACTGATGCATCTGAGTTTCCCGTTGGGACACATCTGAAGTATGAATGCCGCCCTGGTTATTATGGAAGACCATTTTCTATCATCTGCCTAAAAAACTCAGTCTGGACAAGTGCTAAGGACAAGTGCACACGTAAGTAACCCTGGAGTGGGAACCCCTCTGTTAGTCAAACATCTGTAAGATCTGATTCAATTTGTTCAAATTTTGTGACTGAGTTGCATATGACAATTAGTTTGCCAAGGTGCAAAATATATAAGAGAATTATTCTTGTAGATCATACCTTGTTACTGCTTTGAGTTCCTGGAGCCTTCATTACAAGTTTATTTCCTGAGAAACAGCCATCACAAGACATGATTGAGGGAAAATCCCCATTCACTGGGGGTCTCCCATTTTCATGACTAAAATTAAGTAATGAATGGCTTGGGACAAGAAAGAGAAGTGGATTAAATAACTAAAAGATGTGAAAATCTTGGGCTTTGAGATCTTTGGATTATACCAGTTGAATTGAATTACAGATAATAACAAAATTTACATTTTTCTGGGAGGCATAATATGGGAATGAAACAGATCTGAAAGGGAAGTTTTTTATGAAAGGAAGCTGATCCTAAGGTAGTCTAGTGAGTTTCCTCATGGTAACAAAATCTGTGGAACCATCAGAACTGCATGTGTTCAGTAAGCTACAGGCAGGTTGAGACTTTATGTACTAAAAAAAATTTTCAGTTTACTCTACTTGGCTCCAAAATTCTGTTTCTTTCCTGTAGGTAAATCATGTCGTAATCCTAAAGATCCTGTGAATGGCATGGTTCATGTGATCAAAGACATCCAGTTCGGATCCCAAATTAATTATTCTTGTACTAAAGGGTGAGTTGGCGTCTCTTGAACCAACATCTCTGGTTCTAGAATTCTAACACAGTCACGCTACCTTCTAGTCACATCTCAGAAAGGACAAGTAAACTATTACCATCTGCTCTTCAAAGGCTTCAACACAGGTGTTTAGCTCCTGACTGAAATGAGCAAAGGTATGACAAGATCGGGGGAAAATCATCTGTATCCTTGCTGGAAACCAAGGCTGTGCAAATATGAAAACTGTGGCATTCATTGGGTGGGAAGGACGAAAATGGGGGAAGAGTATAGTCAAAGCACACAAACAGCCTTAACCCAGAGTAGACATTGCTGGGAAAAAAGGAAGGCCATTGAGTAGCTGTGTGAGAGAAATCTTAATGGTCATAGCACAAGTAGTTTGCTAGGGCTGCTGTGACAGAGTACTCCAAAATGGGTGGCTTAATACCAATGAAGTTTTTGGAGTTCTGTTCCGGAGACTGAAAGTGCAAAATCAAAGTGTTAGCAGAGCCATGCTCCCTTTAAAACCTGTAAGGATGGATCCTTCTTTGCTTCTTCCAGTTTCTGGAGCCCCAGGCCTTCCTTGGCGTGTGGCAGCAGAACCCCAGTTTCTATCTCTGTCCTCACATGACTGTCTTCCCTCTGGATCTCTGTCCTCACATGCTGTTCTCCTGTCTGTGTATGTCTGTGTCCAAAGTTCTCTCTTTTAATAAGGACACCAGTCATATTGGATTAGCGCCCACACTAACAACTTCATCTTAACTGGATTGCCTCTCCAAAGACCATATTTCCAAATAAGATCACATTAATAAGCACTGCAGATTAAGACATCAATATATTTCGGGGGTGAGGGGGATACAATTTTCATTCATTGCTGGTAGGAATGCAAAATGGTACCATGACTTGGAGAGAGAATTTGGCAGTTTTTTAAATAAAACTAAACATACTCTTACCATATTATCCAGCAGTTATCCTTTTTGGTATTTATCCAAAGGAATTGAAAACTCATGTTCACACCAAAAAAAAAAAAAAAAAAATCTGCACACAGATGTTTATAACAGCTTTATTCATAATTGCCAAAACTTGGAAGCAATCAAGATGTCATTTAGCAAGGGAATGGATAAACTGTGGTACATCCATACAATAGAATATTATTCAATACCAAAAAGGAAATGAACTATCAAGCCATGGAAAGACATAGAGGAACCTTAAATAGTGAATCTTTTTTCACTACCACTAAGTGAAAGAAGCCAACCTGAAAAGGTTACATAACATATGATTCCAAGTATATGCCATTCTGGAAAAGGCAAAACTATGGAGACAGTGAAAAGATCAGTGGTTGTCAGGGGTTAGGGAAGAAGCAGGGATGAATAGGCAGAGCACAGAGGATTTTGAGGGTAGTGAAACTACTCTGTATGATGCCATAACAGTAGGCACATGTCATAATAAATTTATCCGAAGTCATATAGTGTACAATACCAAGAGTGTACCCTAACATAAACTATGGACTTGGGGTGACCATGATGTGTCAGTGTAAGTTCATCAGTTGCAAAAAATATGTACCACCCTGGTGAAGGATGTTTATAATAGGGGAGGCTATCCATGTGTAGGGGTAGGGAGTACATAGGAAATCTCTGTATCTTCTGTTCATTATTGCTGTGAACCAAAAACTGTGCTAAAACACAAAGTCTATTTTTTAAAACTGCATAGACATAAATACACAGGCACATGTGCATAAATGGACATGCACACAAATAAGTACAGGTAAAACAGGAAATTTGAACAAAATTTGTGGATTAGAACTATGTCAATATCTTAATGTTGATGTTGCACTATTGCTTTGCAAAATGTTATTATTAGGGGAAAATTGAGTAAAGTGTACCTGGGATCTCTCTGTACTATACCCTGCATGTGAATCTGATTATCTCAAAATAAAAAGTTTTTTTTTAAGTTCTTACTATATTACCAAGGGGATGGGCTTCCCCTCAGATCACTACCCTTTGTTGGGGAGCAATAAAGTAATCTTCCTTGGAACGTAGCAATCTGTAACAAATCAAAGTGCTGTAACTACGCATGGTCCCATATGGAAAATATAATCCTGCTAAAATTTCTCTGTCTCTGCCTATATCAGTGATACCTTACATCCTCCACTTTGGAGTGCTGACCCCATTCATTCGGAGTTGGAGTCTTCCATGTGGCTACCTTTAAGCTTTGTGCTCAAATAAACTCTATCCTTAAATATATTTTCTGGATCTGATTATTTAAGGTTGAAAATGTGCTAACTGCCGGGCGCAGCGGCTCATGCCTGTAATCCCAGCACTTTGGGATGCCGAGGCGGGTGGATCACCTGAGGTCGGGAGTTCAAGACCAGCCTGACCAACATGGAGAAACCCCGTCTCTACTAAAAATACAGAATTAGCCAGGCATGGTGGTGCATGCTTGTAACCCCAGCTACTCTGGAGGCTGAGGCAGGAGAATCACTTGAACCTGGGAGGTGGAGGTTGCAGTGAGCTGAGATCGTGCTATTGCACTCCAGCCTGGGCAAAAAGAGCGAAACTCTGTTTCAAAAAAAAAAAAGAAAGAAAGAAAGAAAGAAAGAAAGAAAGAAAGAAAGAAAGAAAGAAAGAAAGAAAGAAAGAAAGAAAGAAAGAAAGAAAGAAAGAAAGAAAAAAATGTGTTAACCTAAATAATTTGCAAAATTTGTTTTTTATTCTCATTTTTTCCTAACCCATCCACCTTGTTCAAGGCACATAGATTAAGAAGGAAAATGGAAATGGGACTAATATCCCAGGCTTCACTGTCCCTCTTCGGGCCCTGGGGAGGAGACTCCCAAAAGTCTAGACATGTTTACCCACATGCTGTATGTGGTTTCTGGTAATGAAATGATCATGGCTTTTGCTGAACCATGGCTTAACTTTGTGAATCCACAACGCTCTCTTCCCCAGGAGATCCAAAAAGATAGGGTAGGATGTAAAGGCTTCAATCTGTTCAAATGCATATGAGAGCTTCCCTTAACAATAAGTAGCATGGATTTCATCTCTCTGCTTTACTTCCTCATAAACATTCTGAATGAGAGGTGTTCAAACTATTATTTGTTCAATCGCTTAATCTACTTTGAGAGACAAGTTTAATAAATTAAAATATTTTTCTATCTGTTCCCCTTGATCAGTGAACATAAAGTTATCTTTTGACTCATATTTAAAATGTTCAGCACTACAGCACTGAACAATAGTATGGAAGAAAAAAATGCCAACTTAAATTTGAATTTGCCTCAGCATTCCTATCCCAACCCCTGTGATTAGAAAATCAAAAAGAACACTTTGAGAAATAACCTCAGTGAGGTCAAAAGCCAGAGGAGTCTCCAGAATCCCTTGTTCCTAAGACAAATAGACAGAAGGAGGCGCACATATAGGATTGCAGCCCTTCTTCACTTCATTTGTTCACATACTTCATACTTGTGTGTATGTCTGTTGGCAGTGCAATCGAAAATGATTTCATTTTTGGTGGTATACTAGAAGGCATTAAAACACAAAATGAGGCTGGGTGTGGTGGCTGTAATCCCAGCACTTTGGGAGGCTAAGGTGGGCGGATTACTTGAAGTCAGGAATTCAAGAGCAACCTGGTCAACGTGGTGAAGCCCATCTCTACTAAAAATGCAAAAATCAGCCAAGTGTGGTGGCAGGCACCTGTAGTCCCAGCTGCTCAGGAGGCTAAGGCAGGAGAATCTCTTGAATCCGGGAGGTGGAGGTTGCAGCAAGCTGAGATCGCGCCATTGCACTCCAGCCTTGGCAACAAGAGTGAAAATCTGTCTCAAAAAAAGTAACAACAACAACAACAAAATGATACTGAAGTCATTAATAAGTACATCATAAATCACTACTATAATGTAACAGTGCATCAAGTGTCTTCAGAAGCACCCACTGTTGTCTCACTATTTATTTGATCTCCATTTGGCACTGTTTTGTTGTTTGAACAAAGCTTTATGTTGCCAGGTTTTCTTACATACTCATAAAGCAAAGTTCTCTGCTAAACCAATAACCGCGACTGTTATTTGATATTGCTTCATTCCTTCATGTATAGTACTATCAAGTTTGACCCTACCCTCACTATGACTAGTTTCACCCAACCATCTATTACAACAGAGTCTAAGGTGAAGTAAAATAAATGTCATAAATTATTCCACATTTATGGCACACTTTGAACAGTTTGAGATATACTAATTGAGAATTGCTGACTTTAATATTTTAAGTATAAAATGAGTGCTCAATTCTTTTCGGTCAGCCTGGATTTCCTTTGCTTCTAGTTATGAATCCCCTTCCTTCCTTCCTTTCTTCCTTCTTTCCTTCCTTCCTTCCCTCCCTCCTTCCTTCTTTCCTTCCTTCCTTTTTCTTTCTTTCTTTCTTTCTCTTTCTTTCTTTCCTTCTTCTTTCTTTGTTTCTTTCTTTCTCTCTCTCTTTCTTTCTCTTTCTCTCTTTCCTTCTTCCTTCCTTCCTTCCTTCCTTCCTTCCTTTCCTTCCTTCCTCCCTCCCTCCCTCCCTCCCTCCCTCCCTCCCTCCCTCCTTTCTTTCTCTTTCTTTCCTTTCTTTCTTTCTTTCTTCTTTCTTTCTTCTTTTCTTCTTTCTTTTCTTATTTCTTTCTTTCTTTCTTTCTTTCCTTTTTTCTTTCTTTATTTTTTGAGACAAGGTCTTGCTTTTTTGCCCAGACTGCAGTGCAGTGGCATGATTGGTGCTCACTGCAGCTTCAACCTCCCCAGCTCAGGCGGTCTTCCTGCCTCAGCCTCCTGAGTAGCTAGGACTGCAGGAATGTGCCACCATGCCTGGATTTTTAATAAATTTTTTGTAGAGACAGTGCCTCACTGTATTACCCAGGCTGGTCTTGAACTCCTGAGCTCAAGCAATCCTCCTGCCTCAGCCTCCCAAAGTGCTGGAATTACAGGGGTGAGCCACTGTGAATGGCCTATTTTGGCCTTCTTTGATGAATCTTGTTGATAAAAGCCCAACCATGCATCCATACATTCACACTTTTAAGGCAAAGAAATACATGCAACATGACTACATACACACATATACATGTATATATATTACAGCTTCCCTGCACTCAAGAAGTTTGTATTATATTTTAAAAAATGAAATTTGTAGGAAAAACTGTAATTCATCTTAGATTTGCATAAAAAAGTGTCATAAGGTAATAAAGAAGAGAAAGCTCACCCAATTGAGAAGGTAAGAAAAAGAAAGTCCAAAAGTCCCAAGAAGAATGTGAAACTTGGGAAGGTGATAGATAATCCTTTGACAAGTGGAAAATGTCCCTCTGAATTCTGTAACAGTGTAATCTCTGGAAGTAGTAACTTAATTGGATAGTTGACCTGTGTCTTTGGAACCTAAAATTCCTTATTTTTTGCCTCTAGACACCGACTCATTGGTTCCTCGTCCGCCACATGCATCATCTCAGGCAATACTGTCATTTGGGATAATGAAACACCTGTTTGTGAGAGTGAGTTGAAATATCCCTTCCTATTTCTTTTACTGATACATTCTAATTTTTCTCTGGAATAATAAAAACCTTAACCGAATTCCTTCTGTGCAATCTGTCCTTCACATGGCTGAAGACAGCGGTAATGTTCTAGAATATTCCTACAGGGTTCCTGGCAACCCTTTCCTTAAGTTCTTCCTTATCCTGGGATGTGTCTTTTCTAATTCTGAGGGCTTAAATACATAAAATCCTTCAAACTTGATTTTACTTCAGTAAACTTGAAATTATGGTGGTTCTACCACCTCCAGTATAATAATCATCCTGCTTGGCAAATCAGTAAAGATTTTTAAAATTTATGCTCTTCAAGGTTAGTGAAGCTGTGGAAGAACCTGGACTCTCCCGCACCACGAGGTCAACACATCCTCTCGAAAGGCACCATGCACTATTAACCTCAGAAGTGGGCATATATTTTAACCTACTTCTTAGAATTTATACTTATGAAATAATCACACACTTTTTAAAGCAGTTTGGTATAAACTTTTCATTGCAGCATCATTTATATTAGTTAAAATGTTAGAGCAACCTAAATATTTTAAACTATGGTTTGGAAATAATCTACTAGGAGGAAAAAGATGTGTTCAAATGACCACTATAAAGAATTCCCTAAGAAACATAAAATAGCTATGCAGAATGGAAAAAAGTATATCCATACACTGGCATGGTATTCAGCCATAAAAAATGATAGCATAAAGAAGCACTTAATGACTAGAAAGAGATGTGCTTTATGTGGGAAAAGAATCAGATGAATGGCATATATGGCAAGATCTCATTTTATTAAAAAATAATACACCTATGTAGTGAGGGCCAGGCTGAGGCTGAGAAAAATGCAGTGTATAACATCTTTGTCTTACTGTTCTCTTTAGGTAACTTGGGGACTTTTCTTCTTTTCTTCTTGGCATTTAAAAATGTTCCTTTTACTAGAAAGTTTATGAGCTTCAGAATCTAAATTTACAAATGACATTGGTCACACATTTATTGCTGTTTATCCACTTTAAGAAACAATTTTGTTATTTTGTAAAACAAATTGGGAAACCTTTCGTCTTATTTGAAATCTGTAATAAGATAACATGGAATTGGAATAGGAATTTTCTTGGAAATATGAAAAAAATAGTAAAATAGAGAAAACAAAAATATAATAATACACCTATACCTATATCTATGTTTTTATCTCTGTTTCTAGTTCTGTAAACTCTCTATATCCAAATCCTGGTAAATGACTTCAGGTCTTCTTGGAGAAGGCTAGGGGAAGATTTACAATGCATGCTTTTGACTGTGTAGCAGGTGCTTCCTCAAAAGAATCCAGTCTCCCATCCGTTTGTGCTGTTCTGGGTCTATAAACTGTTCAAGTCTAGGAATTGTTGATGAACAATGAACTTCTTTTGCAATAATTCAAGTCAGACTCTTATTCACTTGACCTAAATCTCTTCCGCTTATACACATCAAGGAATACTTTAGTCGGCTATCCATCTACTTCAGTTTTAGAGACTCCATGATCAATTAGCCCAGTAACAATATTCTCTTCAGTCAAATCATTCTGATTGCTGTTTCAGCTCTAATATCCATTACAAGAACCCCCATTGTCTCTGACAATTAAGTGCTGCCACTTGGACTCTGCCACCCTGAGGTCCTTTGGTCCCCAAGTGAATTCAGAGAACCCAGTTCAATGGCAACACTTCCCATTGTCGTTCCTGCCCTACAGAGAATGAGCCGACGCAGAGGATGCTGAAACTCCCCATGTGAATGTATTTCTCAAGTCTCTGGTGAAAGGTCTATCTTCTGAACCCTCCACTCCTGCACTGTGGCTCACCAGCTCTATCCAAGGATGACCTTCAGAGTGGAATGGCTGTTGCTTAACTTCTGCCTCTCAAATATTGGCTAATTTCTCATGCTGTAACCCTAGTCCAGAACCATACAGAGAAACTAAGTCTGGAAAACTTAATTCCAAATTAGCCTGGTTGACACTGTACAAAACCCCCAGATAATTATAATTTTATTTAACTCTTTGTCTTCTTTTTTTCTTTCCCTCCCTCCCTCCCTCTCTCCCTCCTTCCCTCCCTCCCTCCCTCCCTTCCTTCCTTCCTTCCTCCCTTCCTTCTTTCCTTCCTTCCTTCCCTCCTTCCTTATTTCCTTATTTTCTTTCTTCTTTATCACACTGGCTAGGACCACCAGTGTAACATTGAACACTGGTACCAATAGATGCCATCCTTGTCTTGTTCCACATCTCAAAGTTAAAGTTTAAAACATTTCACCATTAAGTTGGTGTCCACTGTAGGCTTTTTGTAGATAACCATTTCTGAAATAAGGAAATGCTCTTATATTCTTCATTGTTAAAAAAATTTTTGGTATTTGAATCATGTTGAAGTTTATCAAACACTTTAGTTTCATATCTTGATGTAACCATATCTGTTTCTCTTTTTCTGTTAATGTAACAAATTGTTTTGAGTACATTTTTCAAAGGCAAATGATTTTGAATTTCAATTTTATATTCTTAAAATAAATCATCTCAGTCATAATATTTAATCATTTTTATATATGGCAAATATGCTTTTATGATACATTTTAGATGTTTCTATTAAAATATGATTCATGTATCATAAAAGTTACCTTTTTAAATTATACCACTTAGTGGTGTTTAGTACATTCACAAAGTTGTGCATTACGGTCTGAACGTTTGAGTCCACCCCAAATCCATATGTTGAAATCCTTACCCCTAAGGTGATGACATTAGGAAGTGAGGCTTTTCAAAGATGATTAGGTCGTGAGAGCAGAGCCGTCACAAATGGGATTAGCGTCCTAATAAAAGAGGCCCAGAAGAACTCCTTTTGCCCTCCCGCCATGGGAGGAGATGCTGAATCTGCCAGTGTTGGTCTTGAACTCCCCAGCCTCCAAAACTACGAGAAATAAATTTCTACTGTGTACAAGCTAATCAGTTTATAGTGTTTTGTTATAGCAGCCCAAATAGACTAAGACATTGGGCAACCAACACTGCTAATTAATTCCAGAACACTTTCATCATCCCATTCCTAACATATTTGAGAGATTAGACTATAATTTTCTTTCTTGTAATGTCCTTAATAAGATTTTGATATCAAACTTATGACAGTCTTATAAAGTCAGCTGGTAGTGTTTCATATATTTGTTTCCTAGTAAGGGTTTATATAAGATTGGTATTATTTCTTGTTTAAAAAGAATTCACCAGAAAAGCCATATGGCCTGGAGTTTACTTTGTTGGGAGGTCTTTTTTTTTCCCCCAGCAATTTTCCTGTACCATGTAGACTTTTCGCTGAAGTATAACATATATATATATATAGTAAAGTGCACACATCTTAATTATGCAGTTCAATGGATTTTTACAAAGTAAACGCATCCATGTAAAAGTCACTCAGTTTAAGATATAGAACACTATCAGCAGCCCAGAAGCCTTCCCGATGCCCTTTCCCAGCTATCTTCCCAAAATAACCAGTATTCTGATTTATAACACTAATAGTTTTGCCGCTTCCTGAATTTTATATTAAAGGAATCAAAAAATAGGTACTCTTTTGTGTCCAGCTTCATCTCAATGTTATGTTTGGAAGAGTCATTTTTGTTTTTGCATGAAGGATTGTTGGGTCTTCTTTATGATTATGTTGTATGTCATTGATGATCCTGAGTACCTTTTCATATGTTTGCGAAGTGCCTATTCCAAACTTTTGCCTATTATTTACTAGTTTGTCTACTGTTTTATTGTTTTGTAGAAGTTCTTAAATATTCTCATGTTTTCTAATAAATGTAACACAAACATTGTCTTTCAGGCTATGGCTTTTCTTTTTTCCTTCTTAATGATGTCTTTTGGTTACGAAAGTTCTACATTTTAATAATATTCAATTTATGAGTGTTTATTTTTTTCCAGTTACTGCTTTTTCTATTCTACTTGAGCAGTTGGGCCAAGTGAGGTGGCTCATGTCTATAATCACAGCATTTTGGGAGGCCAAGGCAGGAGGATTGCTTGAAGCCAGGAGTTCAAGACCAGCTTGGGCAGCAAACTGAGACTCTGTCTCTACAAAATAAATAAATAAATAAAATTAGCTAGACTCAGTGGCACATGCCTATAGTCCCAGCTACTTGGGAGGCTGAGGTGGGAGCATCCCTTGAGCACAGGAGTTCAAGGCTTCAGTGAGTTATGGTGGTGTCACTGCACTACAGCCTAGGTGACAAAGCCCTGTTGCTTATGGATAGGCAATTGATCTAACATCATTTATTAAAAAGACTATTCCTTGCATACTACAATGCAATACCACCATGACTATAAGTCAGGTGACCTTATATGTGGCTCTCATTCCAGAGAGGTTCTGTTTCATTGGTTTATTTGCCATACATTAGTTTATCTGCCATACTATAATGGCAAATAAACTATAGTCCTGCATTAAAATTTTAATTACTATCACATTACATTAAGATTTGATATCTGGTGGCATATATCTTCTAACTATGTGCATCTTCAAGATTTACTTGGTAATTCTTGGCCCTTTGCATTACCATATAAAATTTAGAATCAACTTGTCAATTTCTACATAAAGAATCCTACTTGAATTTGTAAAAAGTTTCTGTTGACTCGGTAAGATCAATTTGTGGACAAGTAAAAAATTTACAGTTTTGAAGTTCAAATTTATGAATATGATATATCCTCCCATTTTGAAGTCTTCTTTAATTTCTTTTAATAATGCTTGTTAATTTACATTATAGAAGTCTTGTACATATTTCATTATCTTTATTTTTACATCTTATTTTTAAAATTTCTTTCTCTAATTATTTACTCTCAGATATGCACCTGTTTCATCTCAGCTCCAGCAATTTTGTTAAATTTACTTATAAATTGAATAGTTTACCTGTCAATTCTTTTGAATTTGCTGTGTAATTATGTCATCTATGAATCTGACAAAGTTTTTACATTTTTTCCTTTCTTATGGCTTTTGTTTATTTCTCTTGCTTTATTACATTCGCTGGAAACTCCAATACAATATTGAATAGAAGAGATGATACAAGACTACAAGGCTTTTAATAGTCATCATAAATCATGATGTATGCTGTAGTTTTTGCATGATATCCTTTATTAGATGAAGGAAAGTCCCCTTTATTTCTAATTACTAAAAGATTTATAAATGTTTGTTCTAATTGATCGCTATGCATGTATTGAGATTATCATGTTTCTTTTTCACTCTGTGAATGTAATATATTACATTGATTGATGTTTAAAAGACAAACACTGAATTCCTAGAATAAACGTGTGTTGTTTGTGATGTGTTATAAATGATTATCCTATGTATGGGGATTATGCGTGTGTGTGTGTGCAGGATTGCTCATATTTTTATTGTAACATTGTAACATTGATTTAATGTTTAAAATCAGTCAAGGTAAACCTCACTTTGATCATTGTATCATCCTTTGGAAATATTACTGGATTCAGTTTCATAATATTTTGTTTAGAAAATTTGCATTTATATTCTCAAGAGATCTTGGATTATAATTTGCTTTTATTTTAATATCCTTACCAGGTTTGGGCATCAAGATTATGTTGGCCTCGCAAAATGTGTTAAAAATTATTTATTTTTTTCTAGTCTCTGGAATGATTTGTGTAACATTAACATTATTTTTCCTTATATGTTTGGAAGAAGTCAGCAGCGAAACAATCTGGACCTGAGGGTTTGTTGTTGTTGCTGTTGTTGTCAGGATTTAATTTCTTTAATAGCTATAAAACTATTTATTATTTTATACCTTATTGAATTCATTTGGGTAGTTATATTTTTCAAGGAATTTACTCATTTTATTTAGATTTCCTAAGTTATCAGCATAATGCTGTTTATTATATCCTCATACTAGCCTTTGGATGCCTGTAAGTTCTGTAGTGATACCCTTACGCTCATTAATTTCTGATATTGGTAATATCTTTTGCTTCTTTTTCCTTGATTAGTTTTACTGGGGCTTTATCAATTTTCCTAAGCTTTTCAGAAAAGCAACTTTTAACTTTCTTGTTTTTTCTTTAGTGTATGATTATTTTCTCTTTTATTGATTTCTGCTTTAAGCTTTGGGTACTCCTCCATTCCTAAATTCTTGACACTAATTAATTTGTTTCCAACCTTTATTTTTCTAATATGTACATTTAACCTATAAATTTTTTCCTAAAACTGTTGTATTTATTTCCCACAATCTTTATATTTTTATTATCATTGTACATAAAAGCTTTCTAATTTCCCTTTTAATATCTCCTCTGACCCATAGGCTATTTAGAAGGGCATTGCTTAATTTTGAAATATTTAAAGATCTTATAGTTACCATTCTTTCATTAATTTAATCATTTGAGACCTCTTGAGATGTGTTTTATAGCCCAGAATACGGACGATTTTGGTAAAATGTTACATATGCACTTGAAACGAATGTAGTTATTTTGCTTCACTTTCTAGAAATGTCATTTAGGAAAATGTGGTTTAGAACAGTCTTTTTGCCCTCCACTTGTTCTCTCAGTTACCAAGAGGCATGTGTAAAATATCTGTATTAGTTTCCCAGGGCTGCTGTAACAAATTACCACAAACTTGGTGGCTTCAAAGAAGAGAAATTTATTCTCTTAAAGTTTGGAGGCCAGAAATCCAGTTAAGAGGTCAATAGGATTGGTTCCATCTGCAAGCTGGTTTGTGCCTCTCTCCAGACTTCCTTCCGGTGGCTGCTGGCAGTCTTCGATGTTCTTTGGCTCATAGATGCATCATTTCCTTCTCGGCCTCCATCTTCTCGTCACCTTCTCCTCTGCATGTTTCCTTTGCTCTTCTGTCTCCTGTAAAGACACTGGGCATGAATTTAGAGGCCACCCTGGCAATCCAGGATGGTCACAACTCAAGATCATTAACTTGATTGTATCTACAAAGACTCTCCAAATTGGGTCACATTCACTGGTTTCAAAGATTAGGACACAGATATTTTTTAAGGAGGACAGTGGTTATTCAACCCATTACAATCCCAAACTATTACTATGAATTTGCCTGTCTTTCCTCTTTGTTCTAGCAATCTTTACTTTATGTATTTTAAACATGTTATTAAATGCATGAAATTTTTGGTTTATTCTTTCTGCTGAATTGACTATTTTATCATAATGAAATATCTCTCTTTACCTCTCATAATACTTCTTGCCTTAAAATCTACTTTGTACATTAACACAGCTACATAAACTTTTTTTCTTGTTTTCATATTATGTGTGTTTTAAATCTTTTACTTTTAGCCCTTCTTTGTCTTATATTTAAAATTTCTCTCTTATAAACATCATATAGTAAGGTTTTTTTTTTTTTTTTTTTTTTTTTTTTGAGGCGGAGTCTTGCTCTGTCGCCCAGGCTGGAGTGCAGTGGCGTGATCTCCGCTCACTGCAAGCTCCGCCTCCTGGGTTCACGCCATTCTCCTGCCTCAGCCTCCCAAGTAGCTGGGACTACAGGCGCCCGCCACCTCGCCCGGCTAATTTTTTGTATTTTTAGTAGAGACGGGGTTTCACTGTGTTCGCCAGGATGGTCTCGATCTCCTGACCTTGTGATCCGCCCGTCTCGGCCTCCCAAAGTGCTGGGATTACAGGCTTGAGCCACCGCGCCCGGCCAAGTTTTGTTGTTTTATTCAATCTTTCTTAGTTGTTCATTGGTGTGTTTGGAACATTTAAATTTAATAATACAAATTTAAAATAAATAAATAAATTTAATCTAGTTACTGTTAAGTCTAACTCTTGATTTTTTGTTTTCTATTTGTTTCATGTGTTTGTTCCTTTATTCCTCATATCTCACATTTTTTAATTTATCCAGTATTTTTATTGTTCTATTTTCCCCAGTAGCTTTTAAGTTATTCTTAAATGACTACTCTAGAGATAGACATCCTTGATTTACTATAGTCTACTAAAATTGTGCTTTTACCACTCTCCAAACAATGCAAGTACCCAAACTATTAATATTTAATTCCATTTGTCTTCCCCCTCTTTTTGTATTGTCATACATTTTGCAAAAAGAAAAGCTTCAGCTGAATTAAATTTAAAAGAGTTTAATTGAGCAATGAACGATTAGCAAATCAGGCAGCCTCCCGAGCCAGAGTAGGCCAGAGACTCCAGTCCAGCTGCATGGTAGAAGAGGATTTATGAACAGAAAAAGGAAAGTGATATACAGATAACAGAAGTGAGGTACAGAAACAGCTGGATTGGTTATAGCTCAGTGTTTGTCTTATTTGAAGACAGTTCAAAGAGTTGGCCACATTTGATTGGCCAAAACTCGATGATTGGCATAAGAGTAGTCTACAGTCTGTTTACATCTTCACTTATTATAGTTCGCAGTGTACAGAGAAACCTTGAGGCTGAGCTTAAACTATGTAAGGCTTTAGGCTATACTTGATTTAACAAATTACATATATTCTATATTTCAGAGACACTATATTTCAAAATAAATAAAAACAGTATTTATTTGCATTTACACCGTAGTGAATTCTTAGAATTTTTATGTTACCTCAGCATCCATTTAGAATATGTTTAGCTTTCTCATGCCAGAAGCAGAGCTTAGTCACCCTTATTGCCCTTTCCAGTTCTGTACCTCCTCCCAATTTTCAACGTGGTCGAGCCAGATATCTGCCTTATACAACTGCCTCCTGGTGACCACCTCTCTATGGGACAGCTAGATAAAACCTACTTGACTAGCGTCCCTGACCTCTGTGCCCTGCATGGACTTCGCAGATATGCTGCTGTGACCACCTCTCAGTCGCAGCATGCCTTCCTGGAACATGTGCCTACTTTCTTTAAACTCACCAGTTAGAACTCCCCATGGGAGATGCCTGCTGGGTCATACTCTGGTCCCCAATAAAGGCGTTGGCCGATGGGTCCCCTTCTCTCTCTCTCTCTCCATTCCTCACAGACCAACCTTTGTGTGATCTTCAGGCGTGCCGTGTACCCCCAGCCCGTAATAAAATCTTTACTTGCATCTTGTGTTTCTTCTAATCATTGAAGAGGTTCTCTCTATCATAAAGATCCTAAACGAAAACATACCCATATATGAGCTCTTTCTGGTGTGTTTCCTTCTTATTGCAATTCTATCAATTCTGTATGAAACTATTTTCCTTCAGCCTGAAAAAGTCTCTGGCATTTTTGTATTGTAGATCTTCTGACAACAAATTCTTTCAACATTTTTCTAATTGTGGTTCCTTTGAAGGTTATTGTCCATGTTTCCTGGTTTCTTTTAAAATGGATTACACTTTAAAATAGATTTTTTACAATATTACTGTGTTGTGTCTAGGTAAGAATTGCTTTGTATTGCTTGGGTTTGCATTTTTTTTTTTTTTTTTTTTTTTTTTTTTTTTTTGACAGAATTCTCTCTTATCACCTGGGTTGGAGTGCAGTGGTATGATATCTCGGCTCACTGGGTTCAGCCTCCTGGGTTCAAGTTATCAGCACACCTCAGCCTCCCAAGTAGCTGTGACTACAGGCCTGTGCCTCCATGCCTGGCTAATTTTTATACTTTTAGTAGAGATGGAGTTTCACCATTTTGACCAGGCTGGTCTCGAACTCCTGACAGGAGGTGATCTGCCCACCTCGGTCTCCCAAACTGCTGGGATTACAGGCGTGAGCCACCACGTCAGGCCTGTATAGCCTTTTGGATCTGTAATTTAATGATGTCTTGCATCAGTCTTGGAGAATTCTCAGTTATTACTTCTTCAAATGTTGTTTATGCTCTGTTATCTCTCTCTTCTCATTGAGGGGCTTCAGTTAAACATGTTAGGCTTTATTCTTCTATGTAGTTAGTCTATTTTTTAATCTTTTTATTTATTGGTGCTTTGTTCTGAGTATTTTCTTCTGTTCTAGCTTCCAGTTCATTCATTTTCTTTCAGATTCTAATCTGCTATTAATCTCACAAAAATTCTTAATTTCAGCAATCATATTTTACTTTTAGAATTCTAGAGTTTTTTTATTTTCCAAATCTGCCCTCTTCCTTTTTTTTTTTTTTTTTTTTTTGTGACAGAGTCTCATTTTGTTGCCCAGGTTGGAGCACAGTGGCATAATCACAGCTCATTGAAGCCTCAACCTTCACAGGCTCAAGCAATTCTCCCACCTCAGCCACTTGAGTAGCTGAGAATGAAGGTGTGCACCACCACACCTGCACACCCGGCTAATTTTTTTTTTTTTTTTTTTTGAGATGGGGTTTTGCCAAGTTGCCCAGGCTGGCCTCGAACTTGAGCTCAAGCGATCCACTCTCCTCAGCCTCCCAAAGTGTTAGGATCACAGGCGTGAACCACCACACCCCACCCTGTTCTTTTTAATAGTTTCTAGTTCTTGCAAGTTTCAATTATACCCTTCAACAGGTCTGTAGTTCTAATGGGTCAGTTTCTGTCATCAGTAATTGTGTGTGTTATTTTATCTCTCCAAGTATCTGGTTATCTTTGTGTGTCAGGAATTATATTTGAAAATGTGTCTGTAGAAATAATGTCAAGGCCTTAGATAACCCATCTTCTTCCAGATAGAATTTTTGTCTTGTTTCTGCAGGCATCTGGGGACATTAGCAATCTAGGACCACTCTAATTCAGTCTCAGGAACTGTGATTTTCTGGGGCCAGCCACAGTACCAGTACTTGAAGTACTAGTTCCAGTCTCTGAGACAGCAGATTTATTTTCGGTTAACCCTGATTACCACGGCCTACTTCTTGTGTCCTCAGAACACATCAGAAGGTATTACCAGGCTTTCCATTAGGGGCAGGCCCTGGACTTCCATTGTTGTCCCTTAACTTCATGAGACAATCAAAAGTCTGTTCAGTCTCTCAGTTGCCCAGTCCTGATACAGCTGCCCATTCCCAAACAATAAGCAGCCCAGTTGCCAAGCCCAAATACCCAGCTATCAACTGGATTTTCATCTTCTCCTAGATCATGGCCCAGGAATGCTTTACTAGTTTGTTAGCTTTCTGATGCCTTCACAGATAAATATTTTTGATTTTTCAGTATTTCTAGCCTTTTTTGAGGGTGGATGGTTGGAGCAATATTTTATTTGAGTTACTATTACTAGAAGCAGAGCCTGAAAAATTTTTATTTTTAATTTTAATTAATTCATTCATGTTCAAATTTATCTGATTAAATTCACTCATTTTTAATTCCAAGTTTTTTGGGATTTGGGTTGAAGTAATTTTGTTCTAGTTTATAGCAATACAGTATACTATGTACTATTGCTACATTTTTAAATGTATTTAGGGGTTTTGGTGGACTAATATATGCTCACTTTTACACAGATATCATCTTATGATATCAAACTTAGATTTGATGAAATGAGTTGGTAAACTTCATATCTTTTATATGCTGTGAAACCTTGAAATTACATTTGGAAGTATCTTTATGAATGAATTTTGGCAATTTGTATTTCCATTTATATCATTTAGATTTTCAAAATATTTAACCCCCAGTAATCTACAGTTTTATAAATGGTCTCATATATATAAAAATATGTTTAAATTCTTTTTCCTACTGTGTATATTTGTGTTTTCTCTCATCCCTTTTAATTTATCTTTCAGCAAATGTTTTTGTATTTTATTTTTCTAAAAAAGCTAACCTCAGTTAATAACAAAAATGGAAATTAAGAAAGCAAATGGGAAAGAACAGGAGAAAACTGTATAAACTCTATAACACCATGATCAATCAAAGAGCTATTTAAAATGAAAAGAATGTGGATCAAGTGAATACATGCATGCAAATACTATAGCAAATCATATAAGTAAGAAAGGCAGGCCACTGAAGTTACAACTTTATAAAAATGTAACCTTCGTGTTAGCAAAGATTAAAAGCAAATAATGAATGTAAAAATAGCTAAAGTTTAGTGACTCATGAGATGCTTGTCATTCATTATTTAAACTGACTGTTACTTAACTTTCTCTTCCTTTCCCCAGAAATTTCTTGTGGGCTACCACCCACCATAGACAACGGAGATTTCTTTAGTGCCAACAAAGAGTATTTTCACTATGGATCTGTGGTGACCTACCACTGCAATCTTGGAAGCGGAGGGAGAAAGGTGTTTGAGCTCGTGGGTGAGCCCTCCGTATACTGCACCAGCAATGAAGATCAAGTGGGCATCTGGAGCGGCCCGGCCCCTCAGTGCATTATACCTAACAAATGCACGCCTCCAAATGTGGAAAATGGAATATTGGTATCTGTCAACAGGAGCTTATTTTCCTTAAATGAAGTTGTGGAGTTTAGGTGTCAGCCTGGCTTTGTCATGAAAGGACCCCACCGTGTGCAATGCCAAGCCCTGAACAAATGGGAGCCAGAGTTACCAAGCTGCTCCAGGGGTGAGTCTGACTGAGGCCTAGAAGGGCCCTGCAAATGACATGCATTGCTGTTGGATCAGGAGATTAGTATTTGTTCAGGGGGAGGGATGTGTACTGAGCAGGGTCGGGAGCAAATTTTCTAGACAGTGAACACGAAATTCAGAAGGTATGTGTACATACACATGTGCTGAAATTGAGAAGCAGAGCTCAACCTGGGCAAGGAATATGATGTTTCTTTGGGGTTCTCATAAACAGATCTGTCAATTACTTTTGAGTATAATAATTGTTGATACAAAATGATTCCTCTGGCCAGGCACTACAATACAGGCTACATGTGAATTTTAATCCTTAAAACAAAGTTATTAGGTAGTTACCAGTTGTTCTATGTTTGTCTGTTTTGTTTTGCTTGAGATACTGTCTTGTTCTGCCACTGGGGTTGGGCTACAGTGGTGTAATCATGGCTTACTTCAACCTCTGCCTCCCTGGCTCAAGCAATTCTCCTGCCTGAGTCTCCCAAGTAGCTAGGACTATCGGTGCATGCCAACACACCTGGTTAAGATTTTTATGTTTTTTTGTACAGATAGAGTCTCACTATTTTACCCAGGCTGGTCTCAAACTCCTCAGCTCAAGCAATCTACCCACCTTGGCCTCCCAAAATGCTGGGATTATAGGCATGAGCCACCATGCCGGGCCTCAATGTTTTACAGAAAATATGTGCCTTAGAGAGATTAGATAACTTTCTAAGATACTAACTTGCAGACAAAACTGGAATGCAAGTCCGCTTCACTCCAAGTCTTGCCTTTGCTAATCAGCATCCAGTCATGCAATCAAAACTTACTCTAGATACTTTCAAGGAGGGAGGGATTTCACGCAGGTTGTATTAGTCTGTTCTCACATTCCTATAAAGAACTACTTGAGACTGGGTAATTTATAAAGAAAAGAGGTTTAATTGACTCAGAGTTCCGTAGGCTGTACAGGAGGCATGGCTAGGGACATCTCAGGAAAGTTACAATCATGGTGGAAGGCAAAGAGGAAGCACGCATATCTTCATATGGTTGGCAGGAGAGAGAGAGAGCAAGGTAGAGCTGCTACACACGTTTAAACAAGCAGATCTCGAGAGAACCCTATCACAAGACAGCACTAGGGTGATGGTGCTAAACTATTAGAAACCACCTCCATGATCCAGTCACTTCGCGCCAGGCTCCTCCTCCAACAATGGGAATTACAGTTTAACATGAGATTTGGGTGGGGACACAGAGCCAAACCATATCACAGCTAATAGGTCACAAAGATGTTAGAAGGGCAGGAAAAGCAATAAGACGAAGGCAGAGTTACCAGAGATCAGGGAGCTGCTGTGGCTGCCAGTCTAGAGCACAGGAGCCTGTACTGATGCTGAAATGGCCAGCCCCTCCCACTGAGCAGGCAGCTCCCTGAAAGCTGCTAATGCTGCGGGAGCCACCACTGCTGCCAGAATGCAGCTGATATTGTTGGAGCCAAAGTCATTGGCATCACTAGAATTGAAGCCGTAGCTGCTCACTAAAGTCATCTATACCGCCACTGTCTGAGCCACCTCTAGAAGTAGAACAGATTCTGCCATTATCCTGCCTTTTAATTTGGTATATATGGCTCCAACTGGCAGAACCTAACCAGAGCCGAGCTATCAAGGAAGATAAATGATTGTAGTTTTAAGGCTTCCATTGCTAGCAGTCGAAAGACAGTGCAGAAGTGTGAGGCTGGGGCCAACAGAAATTTAACCAGGACAGCACCTCAATATTACATCACCAGGCATTGATTAGTCAAGAGAAACACTGGGTGATGAACCCTGAAAATGGACATTACAGCATCAGAGTATTTACATACTCCTTAAAGAAGTCATTTTTCTAGTCCAATCCTCCATCTGATGCTTGAGAACGCTGAAGTCCAGAAAAGGGAACTGGTCTGCTCAAAGCCAAACTGAAATTATTTTTTCCATTTTATAACAGTTTTATGTAATTCAGTTGAGATCCAAATGTGTCCTGATTTCCTGAGTTCAGATCAACTATATTAAGAGAGAGCCAGCGCTGCCATTACAATATGTTGCGTGCAATATACACTCTCATTATGGTGACAGTAGGTCTTTTAGATTTTGTTAGACAGTTGCCCACCTTCTCACCGGAGTGAAATGAATGACTAGGCAGCACCTTGCTTCACTGCATGAAGAGATGAGACCCATAGTTCGTTACCACCCTATGTCAGGGTGCCACTGAGAGAAGCCTTGACAGGAGATGAGAGTAGATGTATGGACGCTGTTTGTTGCACTGGTGTGACAGGTGACGGAGGGACCTATTAGATGAGACATGGGCAGGGGCACTCCTTTATTGCCTAAAATGCAAGACTAAATTGGTGATGTGTTTCTAGAAAGGAAGTATGAAGATAGAAAAATCCATCATTCCTCCCAATTTTGTACTGGGTGAACAGTAATTGGAAGCATTCTAGAAAGAACTGTCCATTGCGAAATCTTAGTTGCACACTTTAGATGAAAAGCAATGAATTGAGGATACCTCTGTTTTAGTCACAGTTCTGCAATGTGTCAGTTCTATGACTGACGGCAAGACATCTTCCTCACCCTGTGTATTTAGTTTGTTATCAATATAATAAAGCTGTTATCTTACCTTTATTATTATACATAGATTTGTAATTATTATTCCCTTGGCCAATTTAACAGTGAGAAAAAAGTTATTTTCACACAATTAGCACTACTTTTTTCTCTCTCCCCAGTATGTCAGCTGCCTCCGGATGTCCTGCATGGTGAGCGTACCCAAAGGGACAAGGACATCTTTTGGCCTGGGCAGGAAGTGTTCTACAGCTGTGAGCCCGGCTATGACCTCAGAGGGGCTGCGTCTCTGCGCTGCACACCCCAGGGAGACTGGAGCCCTGCAGCCCCCACATGTGAAGGTGCCTAGACTCTTATCTGGCTTGATATTTTTGCCTTGCGTCTTTATTCTCCACATGTCAATTTTTTCTGTTCATTTTTCTTTTTCTCCAGTGAAATCCTGTGATGACTACCTGGGCCAACTTCCTAATGGTCATGTGCTATTTCCACTTAATCTCCAGCTTGGAGCAAAAGTAGATTTTGTTTGTGATGAAGGGTGAGTGTGAGCTTGCCTGACCTGCTGGACATTGAAAATGGGGCTGGGAATTAGTTTTAAAAGGGGACATTTGGTTTGGCTTAAAAGAAAGACATATACACACACACACACACACACACACACACACACACACACATTCAGAGAGATGAACTTTCAAAAGTATGCATAGGAAGAAAGGAAGAAACGTATAGAACTAATAACATGAGATATGAAGAGGAAACTGGAACATATATTAACCGGAAAGTTCAAAGGCAAGTATAACTACTGGTTATGAATATATAGGTAACACATTAAGTAAAAAATATCAGCCAGGCACGGTGGCTCATGCCTGTAATCCCAGCACCTTTGGGAGGTTGAGGCGGGCAGATCACCTGAGGTCAGGAGTTGGAGACCAGCCTGGCCAACATGGTGAAACCCCGTCTCTACTAAAAATACAAAAGTTAGCTGGGCATGGTGGCATGTGCCTGTAATCCAAGCTACTTGGGAGGCTGAGGCATGAGAATCACTTGAACCTGGGAGGCGGAGTTTGCAGTGAGCTGAGATGGCACCATTGCAATCCAGTGTGGACAACAAGAGTGAAACTCCATCTCAAGAAAAATAAATCATATTTTACAAGCAAAAACGAATATGAGTAATTTAGAGAGTCCCAGAAAAAAATTGCAAGTAACAAAAAGCTTATTCTAAGTAACTGGGATAATTTAAGAATCATTTCAGTAAATTTTTTAAACCATTTATGTTGAAATTTGTAATAGGAATGAAAATGTAAAAATCAGCATTTTTTAAAAATTCAGTCATATATCATCTGGCTATTCATGGGCTCTGGGCTCTGAGTTGGGGTCCTGATGGCTGCTGTTAATATTTCCGGCAAGGTCATTACCTTGTTTATGTCCATCTAGTGCTCTTCACAGATGCACAGGGTGCACATCTCTACACGGGAGCTGACCAGCATGGGCAACAAAGCACCTGATCCCAAAATGTTCCACAGAATCTTGGCAGCCTCCAAACGCCAGCACCCAGTAAGAGTTAGAAGGGCATCAGGGCCCAACAGACACTGAGAATTTTCGACAATTGCATACAAAAATCAAGTCCTCTCTTCTTTCCTTTTTCCCCTAGAATATTCACGCTTACTCTTCCGCAGCCCAAACTGCCCTTGTGAGCCTTCTTCACGCCATCACAGATGCGGAGATGAAAGGACAGTCTCTGTTATCTCGCCAGCTATTTCCCACTTTTCCAAACTGGGAGCTGTTTTACAAACTGGGAGCTGTTTTACTTGCTGTTCCAGCATCAGAGTTAGGAAGGCATTGCATTAGAAGACTAGGTTTCTAATAATGACAATGAGTGATTTATCAGGTTATCATGGAGTAATCAGTGAAACTCCAAGCCTGGGTCCTGGGTCAAGGAGATGGCGCCCATGTCACCACCACCTTTTTCAATTCAAGCAGGACTGTCATGTGACCAAGCTACTGCATTTTGCCATTCTATATTGCTCCCTTCTGGAGACTGTGAGCTTCCAGAATAACGTAGCCTGTGCAACTCTGCCACCTGCTGGCCTCAGGTCCTCAAAATCCTCAGACTTGGGGCAGGGCCTTAGACTGTGAACCAAGAGTCCTCTTGGCTGAAACAGCTCACTATTCACTCCTATTTTCTCCTTTAGATTTCGATTAAAAGGCAGCTCTGCTAGTTACTGTGTCTTGGCTGGAATGGAAAGCCTTTGGAATAGCAGTGTTCCAGTGTGTGAACGTGAGTAATAGGAGTAACATTTCAGGCCAGTCTCTCCCCTTCATCTGTTCAGTATTTGACCCATGACCTCCCCTAATGTGGTTCTTCAATTTTCTAGTCCGAATTATTGATTTGAAAATTGCTTATTTTAATAATGTTTGGTTGTGAATCAATGTGTACATCACCTGTCTTCGGGATCATCTGATCTGTCTCTGTCCTTCTGTATTGTATGTTCTACCGCAGTAAAGCCTACGGTAGTGTGCTTCTAGGAGCTTCAGGAGAGATTAGATAATGTGAAGCTTTAACAATTTACTTTGTTTCTCTCTTTCTTTTCTTTCTTTTTTCTCTTCCTTCCTTCCTCCCTTCTTTCTTTTTCATTTTGTTCTTCCATCAGGTGCAGTCAGTCTACAATTTTTGTATGTATTTGATAATACACAAATATTAAACATGCCTTTAATCAATATTTATAGATCACCTACTTTGTGCCTGATGTTCATCTAGCCACTGGAGTTTTATCAGTGAACAAGATGAACGAATTCCCTGTCCCCATGTTGTTTCTCCTCAGGTGGGGAGAGGGACAAGAAAAAAAATAAATTCAATGCTATGAAGATAATAAAGCAAAACACTGAGGAATGAGGGAAAAGTGGGATGCAACATTAGACAAGGCGAGCAGTTGGAGACTCCTTAATTTCTCAAAACATGTACCTAAATAATTTATGCTGAGAGATTCATAAATAAGTCAGTTTTTTAAAAATAAACCCCATATGTTCAATAATCAGTAGACTACTGATTTCTCCTAGCCTAACTATTTGTGATTTCCCCAATGGAAGATAGAATTTTGCTTCATTTCTTGATTCTAACAGTTGGAAAACATGTTTCTTTAGAAAACCGTGAAATCTTACTAAAATGTTTGTGTTGTTAGAAATATACTTGGACATCTTACAGTGTTTTTTAGAGGAAAACTTTGTAAGAACAAAACTTATATAGAGATTCTTGCTGTCTAAGAAATCCAGTGCTCCTTGAAGCAGCATGACAAATGTCTGTTCTACTATTATGCATTAAAACTCATTGATTGACTACTCAAGATTTCTCTTATTTTTCATAACTCTTGCTAGTTAAAGTAGCTTCTTCCAAATTCCAGTTCTAATGAAAAACGCCAATTAGAAATGAGG
The DNA here is from genome assembly GCF_007565055.1 of Rhinopithecus roxellana. NCBI lineage: Eukaryota > Metazoa > Chordata > Mammalia > Primates > Cercopithecidae > Rhinopithecus > Rhinopithecus roxellana. The sequence goes on along the minus strand of NC_044556.1, from coordinate 75,420,323 downwards.
GAGAGACTGTTCTAAACAAATCAGTAGATGCTAGAAAGGAGTAACAACTTGAAACCTGACCCAGAACGTAAAAAGAGAAAATTAATCATCAACAGACACAGACATTTTCAAAAGCAAAGCAATCTGAATCCATTTGGAGTTTTTTATAATGGCCTGACTATGTTTCAATTCACTGTGACAGGGCTATCGTTATCACAGAGGTAGATGATCAATATCAATAAGTAATCAGTGGAAGGTTTCACCTGTTTAAGATGATTAGCACACATATATGCATTTGAGAAATATTTCCCAAGAACGTAGGCTCCTTCCTCAGCACTGCGTCCCCAGGATCCTGATGAGTGGCTGACACAGGACAAGTGCTCAATTAATGTATATTGACTAAAGGAATGAGTAAGCCTTGAAAATGGTTATTTTTCTTCTTCAAATGTTTTGCTACTTCATTAAAGTTGTAACGTTTCTATTGTCCAGGAACCGTTATTATCTGGAAGATTCAGGATAGAAAAATCTCTTTTGTACTTTGCAATACACTTTCATTGACATCTCATTTAATCCAACTCTTCAAAGTCCTAATGTCTACTGTCATCTCCTTAGTATATTTTCAGCAATGACAATCATAGCATCCTGTAATTGCAGAATACCTCTGGGGAAACTCCTGAATGAAACTTAGTGCTTTTGTCTTTTTTCCAGAAATCTTTTGTCCAACTCCTCCAGTTATTCCTAATGGGAGACACACAGGAAAACCTCTGGAAGTCTTTCCCTTTGGAAAAGCTGTAACTTACACATGTGACCCCCACCCAGACAGAGGGATGACCTTCGATCTCATTGGGGAGAGCACCATCCGCTGCACAAGTGACCCTCAAGGGAATGGGGTTTGGAGCAGCCCTGCCCCTCGCTGTGGAATTCTGGGTTAGTGCTCATTTCCCCACATCCCAAATGGGTTCAGAATATCTAACGCAGGCCCTCCATATTTCCATAATTACAGTATGGTTTCTCTGTGCGCATTTGCCACAATGGAATGCCAAACCAATGATAAGTGGTTCTAAGGTAGGTCAACACATCAGATCCTGATGACCTTTGCAGCTGGAGGGACTGATGAAAAAACAGGGAGGCGGTGAGTGGTGGGAAAGTCCTTCATTAGAACCATATGAATTAAAAACAAATGCCTTGAATCCCCTTATTGCAATGGTTAGCTTAGAAATCTAACCTAGAAAATCAGTGTCTCCTCCTACCAGGAAATGTCTTGAGTTCCTGCCCATGCTTTTCAGCCTCTCATTGGAGTTTTGATGCCCTGAAGTACAAGGAAACCAGACACGAAAGGTGGAAGCTGGGCAGAAACACTCCTTCTGGAGTCCTATAAATGTGAAAAATTAAATCAGAGCTATCTTTACATTAAATTGTATGAGCATTAGCTGAGCGTGGTGGCAATTGCCTGTGTTCCCAGCTATTTGGGAGGCTGAGATGGGAGGATCGCTTAAGCCTGGGAGGCAGAGGTTGCAGTGAGCTGAGACTGTGCCACTGCACTCCAGCCTGGGTGACAGAGTGAGACCCTATCTCAAAAACAATAATAATAGGCTGGCCGCAGTGGCTCACACCTGTAATCCCAGTATAGATCACTTGAGGTCAAGAGTTCCAGATCAGAATGCCAACATGGTGAAACTCCAATTACACTAAAAGTAGAAAAATAAAATTAAATTAAATTAACTAAATTATATGAGTAGAAAGACCCGATAACAGACTAGTCTTCCAGGTAATATACTTCCTTATAAACCTATGCGAATGGAACTTTCTCTTCCATTTTACAGGGAAGTTGTGTGTGTGTGTGTGTGTGTGTGTGTGTGTGTGTGTGTGTGTGTGTGTTTTGTTGTTGTTTTTGTTTTTTGTTTTATAACTAAAAGTTTCTTTTCTTCTGGCATCAATCTACCCAGGAAGAGAAAAGAGGAAGCACATTGGGTATATTTTTATTAACTCAGATATTCTTGATTTCTTGATCTCTAGGTCACTGTAAAGCCCCGGATCATTTTCCGTTTGCTAAGTTGAAAACCCAAACCAATGCATCTGACTTTCCCATTGGGACATCTTTAAAGTACGAATGCCGTCTTGAGTACTACGGGAGGCCGTTCTCTATCACATGTCTAGATAACCTGGTGTGGTCGAGTCCCAAAGATGTCTGTAAACGTGAGTGAACTTGCATTGGATCTTTCCCATGTCTGCAAAAGCTTCTTATTGAATTTTTTCAAATGTGGGATATGAGAAATCTTTTTTCAAAAGTGTTCAGATAGGTGGATGTAAGTTTTTCTTGTAGGACATCCTTGATTATTGCTTGAAATGCTCACTTCATGAGAATGTTTCTAGATAGATCTGGAAGGGAAGGTCTTTTTGAAAGTGGGGTTTAGTAGGTAGCTGATCTTTAGGCGCTCTGATGAGTTTTCTCAAGGTGGCAAAATCTGTGGAACCATTAGAACTGCGTGTTTTCTTCAGGAAGCTACGTGCAGGTAGAGACCTTATGTACGAAAGAGAGTTCGGATTACTCTACCTGGCTCCAAAATACTTTCTTTCCCATAGGTATATCATGTAAAACTCCTCCAGATCCACTGAATGGCATGGTGCACGTGATCACAGACATCCAGGTTGGATCCAGAATCAACTATTCTTGTACTACAGGGTGAGTTGGCAGCAACATCTCTTGGTTTAAGAGTTGCACAACAGCAATACTACCTCTAGCCACATGTCAGGAAGGAAACTAGGCTCTTGCCACCTGCTCTTAAGAGGCTTGAACACAGGTGTTAACTCCTGATTGAAATGAACAACGACAGGAGAAGATTAGGGAAAAAATCTGTATCCTTGCTGGAAACCAGGGCAGTGCACATATAAAGAGTATGCTGTTCACTGGATGGGAAGGAAAAATAATTAGGAGTGTAGTAGTCAAAGCACACAAACAACCCTAACCCAGAGTAGACATTGCTGGAAGAAAGGGAAGAGCATGTAGCAGCTGTGTGAGAGAACAAATCTTAATGATAACAGCATGATCACTTGCTTGGGCTGGCATCAAAAAGTACAGGACTTCCTCGTTTTATTGTACTTTGCAGATGTTATGCTTTTTACAAATTGAAGGCCTGTGGCAACACTGCGACAAGCATGTCAGTCGCATCATTTATCCAACAGTGTGTGTTCACTTCGTGTCTCTGTGTGGCATTTGGGTTATTCTCACAATATCCCAGATGTTTTCATTATTATCATGTCTATGATAGTGATCTCTCATCCGTGATCTTTCATGTGACTATTGTCATTGTTTGGGGTCCCTACGAACTGCACCCATATAAGACAGAAAACTTAATCAATAAATGTGCATGCTTTGACTGCTCCATGGACTAGACATTCCCCTTCTCTCTCCCTCTCTTCAGGACTCCCTAATCCCTGAGACACAATAATACTACAATTAGGCCACTTAATAGCCCTACACTGGCCTTTAAGTGTTGACATGAAGGGAGGAGTCATGCATCTCTTACTTGAAATCAAAAGCTAGGGATGCTTAAGCTTACTGAGGACGATATGTTGAAAACCAAGATGTGCCAAAAGCCATTCCTCATGTGCCAAACAGCTAGAGAGTTGTAAAGGCAAAGCAAAAGTACTTGAAGGAAATATAAAGTGCTATTCCAGTGAACACATGAATGATAAGAAGGTGAAACAGCCTTATTGCTGATAGGGAAGAAGTTTTAATGCTCTAGATACAAGAACAAACTAGAAACATTTCCTGAAGCCAAAGCCTAATCCTGAGCAAGGTCCTAACTCTTCAGTTCTGTGAAGACTGCCAGAGGTAAGGAAGCTGCAGAATAAAAGCTGGAAGCTAGCAGAATTTGGTCCCTGAGGTTTAAGGAAAGAAGCCCCCTCCATAACATAAAGGTCGAAGGTAAAGCAGCAAGTGCTCGTGTAGAAGCTGCAGCAAGTTATGTAGAAGATCTAGCTAAGATCATGGATGAAGGTGTTACACTAAATAACAGATTTTCCATATAGACAAAACAGTCATCTGTTGGACTTTCATAGCTAGAGAGGAGAAGTCAATGCCTGGCTTCAGAGCTTCAAAGAACAGGCTGACTTTTTAGGAGCTAATGCCGTTGGTGACTTTGAGTTGAAGCCAAAGCTTACTGACCATTCTAAAAATCCTAGGGCCCATAAGTATTATGCTAAATATACCTTGCCTGTGTCTATAAATGCAACAACAAAGCCTGATAACATAGCGATGTTTGCAGCTTGGTTTATTGAATATTTTAAATCCACTGTTGAGATCTAGTGCTCAGAAAAACAGATTTCTTTCAAAATATTACTGCTCATTGACATTACACCTAGACAGCCAAGAGCTCTAATGGAGATGGACACGAGGTGAATGGAGTTTTCCTGCCTGCTGACCACAGCAACCATTCTGCAGCCCATGGCTGAAGGAGTAATTTTGACTTTCCAGTTTCATTATTTAAGAAATACATTTTGTAAGGCCAGTTCCCACAGACAGTAATTCCTCTGATGGATCTGAGCAAAGTAAGTTGACGACTGCTGGAAAGAGTTTCATCATTCTACATATCATTAAGAACATTCATGATTCATGGGAAGAGGTTAAAATATCAACATTAACAGGAGTTTGGTAGAAGTTAATTCCAACCCTCATGGCTGACTTTGAGAGGTTCAACACTTCAGCGGAGGAAATAACTGCAGATGTCCTGGAAATAGCAAGAGAACTACAGTCAGAAATGGAACCTGAAGATGTGACTGAATTGCTACAAATTCATGATCAAACTTGAACAGATAAGGAGTTCCTTCTTATGAATGAGCAGAGAAAGTGTTTTGTTTGTTTGTTTGTTTGTTTGTTTGTTTGTTTGTTTTTGAGGTGGAGTCTCTTCCTGGTGAAGATGACATGAGCATGTGAAAATGACCACAAAGGTTTTAGAATATTACATAAACGCAGTTGACAAAGCAGCAGCAGTATCTGGGAGGATTGACTCCAATTTTGCAAGCAGTTCAGAGGGTAAAATGTTATGAAATAACATTGCATGCTAGAAAAATCTTTTGTGAAAGGAAGAGTCAATCAATACAGCAACTTTATTGTTGTCTCAGCTTAAGAAATAGCCACAGCCACCCCAGCCTTCAGCAACCACCACCCTGAGCAGTCAGCAGCCATCAACCTTGAGGCAAGACCCTCCACCAGCAAACAGATTACGACTTATTGAAGGTCAGATCATCTTTAGCATTTTTTATCAATAAACCATTTTTTAAAGTATGACTTTTCTCAGACATAATTCTATTTCACACTTAATAGACTACTGTATAGTATAAACACAACTTTTAGACTCACTGAGAAATCAAAAAATTCATATGACTCATCTGTTGTGATATTTGTTTTATTGCGGTGTTCTGGAACTGAACCTGCAATATCCTTGAGGAATGTCTGTAACACAAAATGGGTGGCTTAATACAACAGAAGTTTTTGGAGTTCTATTCTAGAGGATGGAAGTCAAAAATCAAGGTGTTGGCAGGGCCATGCTCCCTCTGAATCCTGTAGGGTAGAATCCTTCGTTGCGTCTTACAGCTTCTGGAGCCGCAGGCTTTCCTTGGCGTGTGGCAGCGGAACTCCAATTTGTTCTGTCCCTGTCCTCGCATGGCCATCTTCCCTCTGGGTCTGTGTCCTCATATGCTGTTCTCCTCTCTGTGCATGTTTCTGTTCAAAGTTTTCCCTTTTTATGACACCTGTCACATTGGATTAGGGCCTACCTTAATGACCTCATCTTAACTTGATTGCATCTGCAAAGACTGTATTTCCAAATAAGATCACATCCACAGGGACTGGGGGTTAAGACTTCAACATATCTGGGGGAGACACTTCAACCTACAACAGAGCCCCTTTGAAAATGTCAAGCGTCAGGTGCTCACAGCGCACGGCCCAGCTGTTGGTGCTCAGCCTTGCTCAGCACACAGTGGAGGCTCTGCCTCAATCTCACTCTTCACCGGAACAGCTAAGCCAGGTAGTGAATAAGGGCTACATTTGTGCCACCGCAACCAATACTGAAAGGAAAATTGTGGTGTCCAGCACATATGCCAGCCTAGACCTCACAGACCACAGCACATAGAATCTGACAAAGTAAAGTTAGAATAAATCCAATGTCTCCTTTACTTTTTTATTTTTTGAGCATTTTTAAATACAATTGATAAGTTTCCTGACTGTACTCTCCTCATCTTGCATTGCTGAATAAGGGGTGAACCTCTCTAAGGCATACAGCAGAAAACCATTGAACTTATGACTAGAAACAGGAAGTACATGTAAAAGAGACCAGTCTGAAAAATCAAGAGAAATTTTACAAAGAGATTTACTGCCACGAAACCAGGGAAACTTTCTGAACACTCTCCTTTTCATAGTTGTAATAAGATTCAATTGTGCAAATACTTCTGTGAAACTAGCCATAAAGTTTGTACATGAATGAATACATATATTCAGTGTGTTTATATATTTCATTTCATACATGTGATATATATATCTCACAATGAATATTGCAGAAAATTAAAGCAAAGAGTAAGAGGAGTTAACCAAATTTTCCCTGAATGCAGCGGGGAAAGCTGAAAAGGAGAAGACAGGCAGGCACAGTGGCTCACACCTGTAATCCCAACACATTGAGAGGCTGAGACAAGAGGATCACTTGAGCCCAGGAGCTCGAGACCAGCCTGGGCAACATGACAAAACCCCATCTCTACAAAAAAGTATAAAAATTAGCTGGGCATGGTGGTGTGTGCCTGTAGTCACAACTAGGCAGGAGACTGAAGTGGGAGGATCATCTGAGCCCAGGAGGCTGAGGCTTCAGTGAATCGTGATGGCTCCCCTGTACTCCAGCCTGGATGACAGAATGAGATCCTGTCTCCAAACAGAAAAAAGGAAAGACATATGTAACACAGTGTCAGGATTCAAAATACATATAACAAAAATTCTAGAAGGGTAAACAAATAAGCCCATACCTAGCCATCACTAGGGAAACTTCTGTGTTTCAGGGATAGAGAAAAAAACTCAGATCCCAGAAATAAAATGTGAAAATATAGTACCAGCAAAAGAAATAAATGTATTGACACCACATTGATTCTGTACAACACTAAATGGTATAAGGTAGCATTTCTATTGCTCCAAGCTAATATTCACACCTAGAGGCTCAGGTACACATTAAAGGATAAGCAAAGACACAACAATTGTACCATTTAAGTATGTTTCCCAGGCAATTTATAAGCAAATTTTTAAAAAGGAAAATGATGAATTCCAAAAGAAATCTCAACAACAACAACAACAACAAAAAACACATAAAAACTTGGCAATGTAATCATAACTTATTAATAATCTCTCTAAACTCATAGAACATATCAATGAAACTAGAAAATGTGAGACAGTAAAACGTAGGCTAGACTTACATTACACTAAAGATGAGTAGACTGACTATATAGAGTTTGACTCTAAAATTGAGAAAATAGGTTTAAATATGTGTTGTGTGCATATGTATAATATACGTGAACACATATAAAATGAAATTCCTCATTGGAAAACCTATTAAGCTTAATTTCTAAATTATTAGTATGACTAAAAACAGCTGAATCTATCTGTTCCATATAGTAAGTGAGAGGGAAGGAAAAGGAATGGCAAGGAATGCATTTGTCTCTTCCACCAGAAATAAGCACCCCCATGTTGGGTCAGGTCATTTTATTCATTGCTTTCTCCTCATCAACGTCATTGGGCATCATGAAATCAATGAAAAAGGCAGTGAAAGAATGATGATGAAAGCAAATCAAATGCATCATTTATCTCAATACATGTGGTTTAATCTTCTTGTTGAAAGACAAAGTCTCCTAGACAAGATCAAGAGCAACAAATCATGTATTTACAAAAAACACATCTCAAGTAAGATGACATCGTATAATGCACACACACACACACAAAATAAGGGAAAATGCAAACAAAAAATGGCAGAAATAATATTTAGAGAAAATAGAATTTATGAAACAAAAAGTCAAACAGGTCTACAAAATAATTGTTTTATTTTGGTGCCGGGTACAGTCCACAATGAAGCCAAGATATTAAGAAGCAAATGGGCCAGGAGAAGTTAGAGCAGAAATATTTCTTTCAATAGTGAGAGAATAGGAAAAAGAAGTAGAAAAGCTGGGAACAACAGGTAAAGTTTAGGCTAGGCCTTAGACTTCTCCTACATTGTAATCCTTCTGGTTTGCCACATATGCATGCTGTGAGGACGTTGATGAGGCATGTACAGCACAATTATTTTCCATTGTTTGCCTTTAGGCACCGACTCATTGGTCACTCATCTGCTGAATGTATCATCTCAGGCCATACTGCCCACTGGAGCACAAAGCCGCCAATTTGTCAACGTGAGTTGAAGTCTCTTTCCCCATTCACCCCACCGTTTAATCCTAGAGTTGTCCTCCTAGAATCACAAAGAATGAATCTCATCCCTCTTGGACATGGTATCCTTCTGATATTTGAAGAATCCAGTCATATCCTTAGAATGGCTCATAGCATCTGAAACTTCCACTTTCACCTAGAAATGCTTTCTTTCTTATCTTAAGGCATAATTTATTTTAAACTAGTCTTGAGCTCATTTAAACAGCCCCCAATTTCCTCCTCTATTGGTTGAACACCTCCCAGTTTGAAGAGCATTTTCTTCAGTGAAGTCAACAAATACAAAGTCAGTGAAAGAAACGCTATATCCTCTCTGCAAGCTCTTAGTATCACATCGGATATTCAAGCCATGCAGCTCTTTCTTCCTTCTTATCCTTTGTCTAAACAGGATCATGCCATCTTCCCTGTGAGTTGTTTGGAAGATGAGCTTTCTACATTTTGGGGAGCAAAGGGAATGAGCAATTAATCGCAAGCTAAAAAGGAATATAAACTGTGTATAATCCTGCATTTGGTGATGGTGTGAGGAAATCAGCAATTTCAAACCCAGTTGGTGGGAGGATAAGTAGGAACCAACTTTGTAGAAGGTCAATATACTGGCTGGGCACTGCCCTACAGTAGAGTAGGACACAATATTCAGTTCTTCCAAGATCAGACCAGATTGGGCACATTGAGGGTGGTATGGCTGTAGATAAGTGTCCAATTATTTTTATTACTTCTGAATCTGTAAGTATCATGTTTATTATATGTAATATTGTATATTTGTGCTTTGTCTTTATTAGTCCTGCCAGAGTTTTTGGTCCTACTATTTAATAAAGATGCTATACTGAGCCATGTGTGGTGACTCAAACTTGTAATCCCAGCACTTTGGGAGGACTAGGTGAGCAGATGGCTTGAGCCCAGGAGTTCGAGACAAGCTTGCACAACATGGTGAAACCCTGTCACTCCAAAAAATACAAAAACCAAACGGGCATGGTGGCATACGCCTATAGTTCCAACTACTCGGGAGACTGAGAGGTGGGAGGATTGCTTGAGCCAGAGAGGTTGAGGCTGCAATGAGCCATGATCGGGCCACTGCACTCCAGCCTGGGCATCAGAGCAAGACACTGTCTCAAAAAAAATGCTCTGCTATATGCTTTATTATATTAATATCCAATACCACAAAGACAAATGCCTTCTATAGAGAGAGAACTAAATTAATAATGGTGAGATAACATAGTCAAATTCTCATTTAGCAGGAGAAATAAAAACATAGACTATAGGCTAGGCACAGTGGCTCTTGCCTGTAATCCCAGTACACTGGGAGGTTGAGGCGGGCAGATCACTTGAGGTCAGGTGTTCGAGACCAGCCTGGCCAATATGGTGAAACTCCATCTCTACTAAAAATACAAAAGTTAGCCATGTGTGGTGCTGCATGCCTCTAATCCCAGCTACTCAGGAGGCTGAGGCAGGAAAATCGCTTGAACCTGGGAGGCGGGGTTTGAAGTGAGCCGAGATCATGCCACTGCACTCCAGGCTGGGGAACAGAGTGAGACTCTGTTCAAAAAAGAAAAAAAACAAAAAACAAACAAAAAAACCCAGAAGTGGACTCTAATAATATATGGACACATTTAGTGAAATAAAGTTAACTGAGTAGAGCAGAACTCATAATATTTTACAACTGTAAGAACATGTCTGTACATTAGCAAATATTAGATGAGAATAATACTGTCAGTATTTACTTCTGGTATTTTGGAATTAAAAAAACTGTCAGCAAAATTTACAATAAAGTATAATTTTAAGAAACAAGGCTGGGCACGGTGGCTCACGCTTATAATCCCAGCACTTTGAAAGACCAAGGCAGGCGGATTGCTTGAGGCCAGGAGTTCAAGACTAGCTTGCCCAACATGGCCAAACCCCATCTCTACTAAAAACATAAAAATAAACCAGACACGGTGGTGCATGCCTGTGATCCCAGCTGCTTGGGAGGTTGAGGTGGGAGGATTGCTTGACCTCGGAAGTGGAGGCTGCAGTGAGCCGTGATCGTGCCACTGCACTCCAGTCTGGGTACAGCAAGACTCTGTCCCAAGGTTTTGTTTTGGTTAACTTGCTGCTTCTTTTCCAGGAATTCCTTGTGGGCTACCCCCAGCCATCGCCAATGGAGATTTCATTAGCACTAACAGAGAGTATTTTCACTATGGATCTGTGGTGACCTACCGCTGCAATCTTGGAAGCGGAGGGAGAAAGGTGTTTGAGCTCATGGGTGAGCCGTCCATATACTGCACCAGCACAGATGATCAAGTGGGCATCTGGAGCGGCCCGGCCCCTCAGTGCATTATACCTAACAAATGCATGCCTCCAAATGTGGAAAATGGAATATTGGTATCTGTCAACAGAAGTTTATTTTCCTTAAATGAAGTTGTGGAGTTTAGGTGTCAGCCTGGCTTTGTCATGAAAGGACCTCGCCGTGTGCAATGCCAGGCCCTGAACAAATGGGAGCCAGAGTTACCAAGCTGCTCCAGGGGTGAGTCTGACTGAGGCCTAGAAGGGCCCTGCAAATGACATGATTTGCTGTTGGATCAGGAGATTAGTATTTGTTCAGGGGGAGGGATGTGTACTGAGCAGGGTCGGGAGCAAATTTTCTAGATAGTGAAGGTGAAATTCAGAAGGTATGTGTACATACACATGTGCTGAAATTGAGAAGCAAAGCTCAACCCCGGCAAGGAATATGATGTTTCTTTGGGGTTCTTATAAACAGATCCGTCAATTACCTTTGAGTATAATAATTGTTGATACAAAATGAGTGATTCCTCTGGCCACGCACTATGATACAGGCTACATGTGAATTGTAATCCTTAAAACAAAGTTATTAGGTAGTTACCAGTTGTTCTATGTTTGTCTGTTTTGTTTTGCCTGAGATACTGTCTTAATCTGTCACTCAGGTTGGGCTGCAGTGGTGCGATCATGGCTTACTTCAACCTCTGCCTCCCTGGCTCAAGCAATTCCCTGCCTGAGCCTCCCACATAGCTAGGACTATCGGTGCATGCCACCACACCTGGCTAAGTTTTTTATGTTTTTTTGTACAGATAGAGTCTCACCATGTTGCCCAGGCTGGTCTCAAACTCCTCAGCTCAAGCAATCCACCCACCTTGGCCTCCCAAAGTGCTGGGATTATAGGCATGAGCCACCATGCCGGGCCTCAATGTTTTACAGAGAATATGTGCCTTAGAGAGATCAGAAAATTTTGTAAGATACTAACTTGCAGACAAAACTGGAATGCAAGTCAGCCTCACTCCAAGCCTTGGCTTGTTAATCAGCATCCAGTTATGAAATCAAAACTTACTCTAGATACTTTCAAGGAGGGAGGGATTTCATGCAGGTTGTATTAGTCTGTTCTCACATTCCTGTAAAGAACTACTTGAGACTGAGAAATTTATAAAGAAAAGAGGTTTAATTGACTCAGAGTTCTGTAGGCTGTACAGGAGGCATGGCTAGGGACATCTCAGGAAAGTTACAATCATGGTGGAAGGCAAAGAGGAAGCACGCATATCTTCATATGGTTGGCAGGAGAGAGAGAGAGCAAGGTAGAGCTGCTACACACTTTTAAACAAGCAGATCTTGAGAGAACTCTATCACAAGACAGCACTAGGGTGATGGTGCTAAACCATTAGAAACCACCTCCATGATCCAGTCACTTCCCGCCAGGCTCCTCCTCCAACACTGGGAATTACAATTTGACATGAGATTTGGGTGGGGACACAGAGCCAAACCATATCACAGCTAATAGGTCACAAAGATGTTAGAAGGGCAGGAAAAGCAATTAAGACGAAGGCAGAGTTACCAGAGATCAGGGAGCTGCTGTGGCTGCCAGTCTAGAGCACAGGAGCCTGTACTGATGCTGAAATGGCCAGCCCCTCCCACTGAGCAGGCAGCTCCCTGAAAGCTGCTAATGCTGCAGGAGCCACCACTGCTGCCAGAATGCAGCTGATATTGCTGGAGCCAAAGTCATTGGCATGGCTAGAATTGAAGCTGTAACTGCTCACTGAAGCCATCTATACTGCCACTGCCCGAGCCACCTCTAGAAGTAGAACAGATTCTGCTATCATCCTGCCTTTTAATTTGGTATATATGGCTCCAAATGGCAGAACCTAACCAGAGCCCAGCTATCAAGGAAGATGAATGATTGTAGTTTAAAGCTTCCATTGCTAGCAGTCGAGAGACAATGCAGAAGTGTGAGGCTGGCGGCCAACAGAAATTTAACCAGGACAGTACCTCAATATTACATCACCAGGCATTGATTAGTCAAGAGAAACACTGGGTGATGAGTCCTGAAAGTGGACATTACAGCATCGAGTGTTTACATACTCCTTAAAGAAGTCATTCTTCTAGTCCACTCTCCCAGATGCTTGAGAAAGGTGAAGTCCAGAAAAGGGAACTGGTCTGCTCAAAGCCAAACTGAAATTATTTTTTCCATTTTATAACAGTTTTATGTAATTTAGTTGAGACCCAAATGTGTTCTGACTTCCCGAGATCAGATCAACTATATTAAGAGAGAGCCAGCGCTACCGTTACAATATGTTGCCTGAAATACACACTCTCATTATGGTGAGTGTAGGTCTTTTAGATTTTGTTAAACAGTTGCCCACCTTCTCACCGGAGTGAAATGAATGACTAGGCAGCACCTTGCTTCATAGCCTGAAGAGAGGAGAACCATAGTTTGTTACCACCCTATGTCAGGGGGCCGCTGAGAGAAGCCTTGACAGGAGATGAGAGTAGATGTATGGATGCTGTTTGTTGCACCGGTGTGACAGGTGACGGAGGGACCTATTAGATGAGACATGGGCAGGGGCACTCCTTTATTGCCTAAAATGCAAGACTAAATTGGTGACGCCTTTCCAGAAAGAAAGTATGAAGATACAAAAATCCATCATTCCTCCCAATTTTGTACTGGGTGAACAGTAATTGGAAGCATTCTAGAAGGAATTGTCTATTGTGAAATCTTAGTTGCATACTTTAGATGAAAAACAATGAATTGAGGATACCTCTGTTTTAGTCACAGTTCTGCAATGTGTCAGTTCTATGACTGACGGCAAGACATCTTCCTCACCCTGTGTATTTAGTTTGTTATCAATATAATAAAGCTGTTATCTTACCTTTATTATTATATATAGATTTGTAATTATTATTCCCTTGGCCAGTTTAACAGTGAGAAAATTAGCACTACTTTTTTCTCTCTCCCCAGTATGTCAGCTGCCTCCGGATGTCCTGCATGGTGAGCGTACCCAAAGGGACAAGGACATCTTTTGGCCTGGGCAGGAAGTGTTCTACAGCTGTGAGCCCGGCTATGACCTCAGAGGGGCTGCGTCTCTGCACTGTACACCCCAGGGAGACTGGAGCCCTGCAGCCCCCACATGTGAAGGTGCCTAGACTCTTATCTGGCTTGGTATTTTTAGCTTGCGTCTTTATTCTCCACATGCCAATTTTTTCTGTTCATTTTTCTTTTTCTCCAGTGAAATCCTGTGATGACTACCTGGGCCAGCTTCCTAATGGTCGTGTGCTATTTCCACTTAATCTCCAGCTTGGAGCAAAAGTGGATTTTCTTTGTGATGAAGGGTGAGTGTGAGCTTGCCTGACCTGCTGGACATTGAAAATGGGGCTGGGAATTAGTTTAAAAAGGGGAGATTTGGTTTGGCTTAAAAGAAAAACACACATACACCAACACACACACATTCAGAGAGATGAACTTTCGAAAGTATACATAGGAAGAAAGGAAAGAAACGTATAGAACTAATAACATGAGATATGAAGAGGAAACTGGAACATATATTAACTGGCAAGTTCAAAGGCAAGTATAATTACTGGTTATGAATATATGGGTAACACATTCAGTAAAAAATATCAGCCAGGCACGGTGGCTCATGCCTGTAATCCCAGCACCTTTGGAAGGTTGATCTGAGGCGAGCAGATCACCTGAAGTCAGGAGTTGGAGATCAGCCTGGCCAACATGGTGAAACCCCGTCTCTACTAAAAATACAAAAGTTAACTGGGCGTGGTGGCATGTGCCTGTAATACCAGCTACTGAGGCACCAGAATCACTTGAACCTGGGAGGTGAGTTTGCAGTGAGCCGAGATGGCACCATTGCAATCCAGCGTGGACAACAAGAGTGAAACTCCGCCTCAAGAAAAATAAATCATGTTTTACAAGCAAAAAAGAATATGAGTAATTTAGAGAGTCCCAGAAAAAAACTGCAAGTAACAAAAAGCTTATTCTAAATAACTGGGATAATTTAAGAATCATTTCAGTAAATTCTTTAAACCATCTATATTGAAATTTGTAATGGGAATGAAAATGCAAAAATCAACATTTTAAAAAAGTAGAGTCATATATCATCTGGTTATTCATGGGCTCTGGGCTCTGAGCTGGGGTCCTGATGGCTGCTGCTATTTCCCGCAAGGTCATTACCTTGTTTATGTCCATCTAGTGCTCTTCACAGATGCACAAGGTGCACATCTCTACACGGGAGCTGACCAGCATGGGCAACAAAGCACCTGATCCCAAAATGTTCCACAGAATCTTGGCAGCCTCCAAATGCCAGCACCCAGTAAGAGTTAGAAGGGCATCAGGGCCCAACAGACACTGAGAATTTTTGACGATTGCTTACAAAAATCAAGTCCTCTCTTCTTTCCTTTTTCCCCTAGAATATTCACGCTTACTCTTCCGCAGCCCAAACTGTCCTTGTGAGCCTTCTTCACGCCATCACAGATGCGGAGATGAAAGGACAGTCTCTGTTATCTCGCCAGCTATTTCCCACTTTTCCAAACTGGGAGCTGTTTTACAAACTGGGAGCTGTTTTACTTGCTGTTCCAGCATCAGAGTTAGGAAGGCATTGCATTAGAAGACTAGGTTTCTAATAATGACAATGAGTGATTTATCAGGTTATCATGGAGTAATCAGTGAAACTCCAAGCCTGGGTCCTGGGTCAAGGAGATGGCGCCCATGTCACCACCACCTTTTTCAATTCAAGCAGGACTGTCATGTGACCAAGCTACTGCATTTTGCCATTCTATATTGCTCCCTTCTGGAGACTGTGAGCTTCCAGAATAACGTAGCCTGTGCAACTCTGCCACCTGCTGGCCTCAGGTCCTCAAAATCCTCAGACTTGGGGCAGGGCCTTAGACTGTGAACCAAGAGTCCTCTTGGCTGAAACAGCTCACTATTCACTCCTATTTTCTCCTTTAGATTTCGATTAAAAGGCAGCTCTGCTAGTTACTGTGTCTTGGCTGGAATGGAAAGCCTTTGGAATAGCAGTGTTCCAGTGTGTGAACGTGAGTAATAGGAGTAACATTTCAGGCCAGTCTCTCCCCTTCATCTGTTCAGTATTTGACCCATGACCTCCCCTAATGTGGTTCTTCAATTTTCTAGTCCGAATTATTGATTTGAAAATTGCTTATTTTAATAATGTTTGGTTGTGAATCAATGTGTACATCACCTGTCATCGGGATCATCTGATCTCTGTCCTTCTGTATTGTGTGTTCTACTGCAGTAAAGCCTACGGTAGTGTGCTTCTAGGAGCTTCAGGAGAGATTAGATAATGTGAAGCTTTAACAATTTACTTTGTTTCTCTCTTTCTTTTCTTTCTTTTTTCTCTTCCTTCCTTCCTCCCTTCTTTCTTTTTCATTTTGTTCTTCCATCAGGTGCAGTCAGTCTACAATTTTTGTATGTATTTGATAATACACAAATATTAAACATGACTTTATTTAATCAATATTTATAGATCACTTACTTTGTGCCTGATGTTCATCTAGCCACTGGAGTTTTATCAATGAACAAGACGAATGAATTCCCTGTCCCCATGTTGTTTCTCCTTAGGTGGGGAGAGGGACAAGAAAAAAAAATAATTCAATGCTATGAAGATAATAGAGCAAAGCACTGAGGAATGAGGGAAAAGTGGGATGCAACATTAGACAGGTCGAGCAGTTGGAGACTCCTTAAATTCTCAAAACATGTACCTAAGTCATTTATGCTGAGAGATTCATAAATAATAAGTCGATTTTTGAAAAAAAGAGCCCCATATGTTCAATAACCAGTAGACTACTGATTTCTCCTAGTCTAACTATTTATAATTTCCCCAATGGAAGATAGAACTTTGCTTCATTTCTTGATTCTAACAATTGGAAAACATGTTTCTTTAGAAGACCATGAAATTTTACTAAAATGTTTATGTTGTTAGAAATATACTTGGACATCTTACAGTGCTTTTTAGAGGAAAATTTTGTAAGAACAAAACTTATATAGAGATTCTTGCTGTCTAAGAAATCCAGTGCTCCTTGAAGCAGCATGACAAATGTCTGTTCTACTATTATGCATTAAAACTCATTGATTGACTACTCAAGATTTCTCTTATTTTTCATAACTCTTGCTAGTTAAAGTAGCTTCTTCCAAATTCCAGTTCTAATGAAAAACGCCAATTAGAAATGAGGGAGAGACCGTTCTAAACAAATCAGTAGATGCTAGAAAGGAGTAACAACTTGAAACCTGACCCAGAACGTAAAAAGAGAAAATTAATCATCAACAGACACAGACATTTTCAAAAGCAAAGCAATCTGAATCCATTTGGAGTTTTTTATAATGACCTGACTATGTTTCAATTCACTGTGACAGGGCTATCGTTATCACAGAGGTAGATGATCAATATCAATAAGTAATCAGTGGAAGGTTTCACCTGTTTAAGATGATTAGCACACATATATGCATTTGAGAAATATTTCCCAAGAACGTAGGCTCCTTCCTCAGCACTGCGTCCCCAGGATCCTGATGAGTGGCTGACACAGGACAAGTGCTCAATTAATGTATATTGACTAAAGGAATGAGTAAGCCTTGAAAATGGTTATTTTTCTTCTTCAAATGTTTTGCTACTTCATTAAAGTTGTAACGTTTCTATTGTCCAGGAACCGTTATTATCTGGAAGATTCAGGATAGAAAAATCTCTTTTGTACTTTGCAATACACTTTCATTGACATCTCATTTAATCCAACTCTTCAAAGTCCTAATGTCTACTGTCATCTCCTTAGTATATTTTCAGCAATGACAATCATAGCATCCTGTAATTGCAGAATACCTCTGGGGAAACTCCTGAATGAAACTTAGTGCTTTTGTCTTTTTTCCAGAAATCTTTTGTCCAACTCCTCCAGTTATTCCTAATGGGAGACACACAGGAAAACCTCTGGAAGTCTTTCCCTTTGGAAAAGCTGTAACTTACACATGTGACCCCCACCCAGACAGAGGGATGACCTTCGATCTCATTGGGGAGAGCACCATCCGCTGCACAAGTGATCCTCAAGGGAATGGGGTTTGGAGCAGCCCTGCCCCTCGCTGTGGAATTCTGGGTTAGTGCTCATTTCCCCACATCCCAAATGGGTTCAGAATATCTAACGCAGGCCCTCCATATTTCCATAATTACAGTATGGTTTCTCTGTGCGCATTTGCCACAATGGAATGCCAAACCAATGATAAGTGGTTCTAAGGTAGGTCAACACATCAGATCCTGATGACCTTTGCAGCTGGAGGGACTGATGAAAAAACAGGGAGGCGGTGAGTGGTGGGAAAGTCCTTCATTAGAACCATATGAATTAAAAACAAATGCCTTGAATCCCCTTATTGCAATGGTTAGCTTAGAAATCTAACCTAGAAAATCAGTGTCTCCTCCTACCAGGAAATGTCTTGAGTTCCTGCCCATGCTTTTCAGCCTCTCATTGGAGTTTTGATGCCCTGAAGTACAAGGAAACCAGACACGAAAGGTGGAAGCTGGGCAGAAACACTCCTTCTGGCTTCCTAAAAATGTGAAAAATTAAATCGGAGCTATCTTTACATTAAATTGTATGAGCATTAGCTGAGCATGGTGCACTCCAGCCTGGGTGACAGAGTGAGACCCTATCTCAAAAACAATAATAATAGGCTAGCCGCAGTGGCTCACACCTGTAATCTCAGCACTTTGGGAGCCCAACGTGGGTGGATCACTAGAGGTCAGGAGTTCCAGACCAGCCTGCAGACACAATGAACCTCCAACTCTACTAAAAATAGAAAGAAAAAAAAACGTAAAAATTAAAATACATAAATTATATGAGTAGAAAGACCAGATAGCAGACTAGTCTTCCAGATAATGTACTTCCTTATAAGCCTATGCTAATGGAACTTTCCTTTCTATTTTACAGGGAATTTTTTTGTTGTTTTTGTTTTTGTTTTTTCAAAACTAAAAGTTTCTTTTCTTCTGGCATCAAATCTACCCAGGAAGAGAAAAGAGGAAACATATTGGGTATCTTTTTATTAACTCAGATATTCTTGATTTCTTGGTCTCTAGGTCACTGTAAAGCCCCGGATCATTTTCTGTTTGCCAAGTTGAAAACCCAAACCAATGCATCTGACTTTCCCATTGGGACATCTTTAAAGTACGAATGCAGTCTTGAGTACTACGGGAGGCCGTTCTCTATCACATGTCTAGATAACCTGGTGTGGTCGAGTCCCAAAGATGTCTGTAAACGTGAGTGAACTTGCATTGGATCTTTCCCATGTCTGCAAAAGCTTCTTATTGAATGTTTTCAAATGTGGGATATGAGAACCCTTTTTTGAAAAGTGTTCAGATAGGTGGATGTAAGAGCTTCTCTTGTAGGTCATCCTTGATTATTGCTTGAAATGCTCACTTCATGAGACTGTTTCAAGAAACAGTTGTAGAGAAAACCTTCATTCCCTATGGAAAGGAAAATAATAAGTGACTAGATCAGGGAAAAAAAATGATGTAAGAAGACAAATTCTGTTTGAATAACAAGGTGGGAAGAAATCCTTTGAAAACTTTGAAATGTATTGGTAGTAACTAATGCCATAAATGACTTTTACATTTTGATAAGGGATGCAAGGTCTCTACACAGATCAAAATCTATATCTAGATAGATCTGGAGGGAAAATCTTTTTGAAAGTGGGGCTTAGTAGGTGGCTGATCCTGTGGCGCTCTGATTAGTTTTATCAAGGTGGCAAAATCTGTGGAACCATTAGAACTGCGTGTCTTTTTCAGCAAGCTACATGTTGATGGAGACCTTACTTACTGAAGAGAGTCCTGATTACTTACCTGGCTCCAAAATACTTTCTTTCCCATAGGTAAATCATGTAAAACTCCTCCAGATCCACTGAATGGCATGGTGCACGTGATCACAGACATCCAGGTTGGATCCAGAATCAACTATTCTTGTACTACAGGGTGAGTTGGCAGCAACATCTCTTGGTTTAAGAGTTGCACAACAGCAATATTACCTTCTAGCCACATCTCAGGAAGGAAACTAGGCTACTGCCACCTGCTCTTAAGAGGTTTGACCACGGTGTTAACTCCTGATTGAAATGAACAACGACAGGAGAAGATTAGGGGAATAATCTGTATCCTTGCTGGAAACCAGGGCAGTGCACATATAAAGAGTATGCTGTTCACTGGATGGGAAGGAAAAATAATTAGAAGTGTAGTGGTCAAAGCACATAAACAACCCTAACCCAGAGTAGACATTGCTGGAAGAAAGGGAAGGGCATGTAGTGGCTTTGTGAGAGAACAAATCTTAATGATAACAGCATGATCACTTGCTTGGGCTGCCCTCAGAAAGTACAGGACTTCCTCGTTTTATTGTACTTTGCAGATGTTATGCTTTTTATAAACTGAAGGCTTGTGGCAACGCTACGATAAACATGTCAGTCGCATCATTTATCCAACAGTGTGTGTTCACTTCGTGTCTCTGTGTAGCATTTTGGTTATTCTCACAATATCCCAGATGTTTTCATTATTATCATGTCTGTGATAGTGATCTCTCATCAGTGATCTTTCATGTGACTATTGTCATTGTTTGGGGTCCCTACGAACTGCACCCATATAAGACAGAAAACTTAATCAATAAATGTGCATGCTTTGACTGCTCCATGGACTAGACATTCCCCTTTTCTCTCCCTCTCTTCAGGACTCCCTAATCCCTGAGACACAATAATACTACAATTAGGCCACTTAATAGCCCTACACTGGCCTTTAAGTGTTGACATGAAGGGAGGAGTCATGCATCTCTTACTTGAAATCAAAAGCTAGGGATGATTAAGTTTATTGAGGATGATATATCGAAAACCAAGATAGGCCAAAAGCCATTCATCATGTGCCAAACAGCTAGAGAGTTGTAAAGGCAAAGCAAAAGTACTTGAAGGAAATATAAAGTGCTATTCCAGTGAACACATGAATGATAAGAAGGTGAAACAGCCTTATTGCTGATAGGGAAGAAGTTTTAATGCTCTAGATACAAGATCAAACTAGAAACGTTTCCTGAAGCCAAAGCCTAATCCTGAGCAAGGTCCTAACTCTTCAGTTCTGTGAAGACTGCCAGAGGTAAGGAAGCTGCAGAATAAAAGCTGGAAGCTAGCAGAATTTGGTCCCTGAGGTTTAAGGAAAGAAGCCCCCTCCATAACATAAAGGTCGAAGGTAAAGCAGCAAGTACTCATGTAGAAGCTGCAGCAAGTTATGTAGAAGATCTAGCTAAGATCATGGATGAAGGTGTTACACTAAATAACAGATTTTCCATATAGACAAAACAGTCATCTGCTGGACTTCCATAGCTAGAGAGGAGAAGTCAATGCCCGGCTTCAGAGCTTCAAAGAATAGGCTGACTTTTCAGGAGCTAATGCCGTTGGTGACTTTGAGTTGAAGCCAATGCTCACTGACCATTCTGAAAACCCTCGGGCCCTTAAGAATTATGCTAAATGTACCTTGCCTGTGTCTATAAATGGAACAACAAAGACTGATGACAGAAGTATGTTTGCAGCATGTGGTACTGAATATTTTAAGTCCACTGTTGAGATCTAGTGCTCAGAAAAATAGATTTCTTTCAAAATATTACTGCTCATTGACATTATACCTAAACAACCAAGAGCTGTAATGGAGATGGACACGGAGATGAATGGAGTTTTCCTACCTGCTGACCACAGCAGCCATTCTGCAGCCCATGGCTGAAGGAGTAATTTTGACTTTCCAGTTTCATTATTTAAGAAATACATTTTGTAAGGCCAGTTCCCACAGACAGTAATTCCTCTGATGGATCTGAACAAAGTAAGTTGACAACTGCTGGAAAGAATTCATCATTCTACATATCATTAAGAACATTCATGATTCATGGGAAGAGGTTAAAATATCAACATTAACAGGAGTTTGGTAGAAGTTAATTCCAACCCTCATGGCTGACTGAGAGGTTCAAGACTTCAGCGGAGGAAATAACTGCAGATGTGGTAGAGATAGCAAGAGAACTACAGTTAGAAGTGGAGCCTGAAGATATCACTGAATTGCTACAATCTTATCATGAAACTTGAACAGATGAGGAGTTCCTTCTTGTGAATGAGCAGAGAAAGTGATTTTTTTGAGGTGGAGTCTCTTCCTGGTGAAGACGACATGAGCATTGTGACAATGACCACAAAGAATTTAGAAATTTACATAAACTTAGTTGACAAAGTAGCAGCAGTATCTGGGAGGACTGACTCCAATTTTGCAAGCAGTTCAGAGGGTAAAATGTTAAGAAATAGCATTGCATGCTAGACAAATATTTTGTGAAAGAGTCGATCAATACAGCAATTTTATTGTTGTCTCAGCCTAAGAAATAGCCACAGCCACCCCAGCCTTCAGCAGCCACCGCCCCGTGCAGTCAGCAGCCATCAACCTTGAGGCAAGACCCTCCACCAGCAAAAAGATTACGACTTATTGAAGGTCAGATCATCTTTAGCATTTTTTATCAATAAACCATTTTTTAAAGTATGATTTTTTTCAGACATAATTCTATTTCACACTTAATAGACTACCTCATAGTATAAACACAACTTTTAGACTCACTGAGAAATCAAAAAATTCATATGACTCATCTGTTGTGATATTTGTTTTATTGCAGTGTTCTGGAACTGAACCTGCAATATCCTTGAGGAATGTCTGTAACACCAAATGGGCGGCTTAATACAACAGAAGTTTTTGGAGTTCTATTCTAGAGGATGGAAGTCAAAAATCAAAGTGTTGGCAGGGCCATGCTCCCTCTGAATCCTGTAGGGTAGAATCCTTCGTTGCGTCTTACAGCTTCTGGAGCCGCAGGCTTTCCTTGGCGTGTGGCAGCGGAACTCCAATTTGTTCTGTCCTTGTCCTCGCATGGCCATCTTCCCTCTGGGTCTGTGTCCTCATATGCTGTTCTCCTCTCTGTGCATGTTTCTGTTCAAAGTTTTCCCTTTTTATGACACCTGTCACATTGGATTAGGGCCTACCTTAATGACCTCATCTTAACTTGATTGCATCTGCAAAGACTGTATTTCCAAATAAGATCACATCCACAGGGACTGGGGGTTAAGACTTCAACATATCTGGGGGAGACACTTCAACCTACAACAGAGCCCCTTTGAAAATGTCAAGCGTCAGGTGCTCACAGCGCACGGCCCAGCTGTTGGTGCTCAGCCTTGCTCAGCACACAGTGGAGGCTCTGCCTCAATCTCACTCTTCACCGGAACAGCTAAGCCAGGTAGTGAATAAGGGCTACATTTGTGCCACCGCAACCAATACTGAAAGGAAAATTGTGGTGTCCAGCACATATGCCAGCCTAGACCTCACAGACCATAGCACATAGAATCTGACAAAGTAAAATTAGAATGAATCCAATGTCTCCTTTACTTTTTTTATTTTTTGAGCATTTTTAAATACAATTGATAAGTTTCCTGACTGTACTCTCCTCATCTTGCATTGCTGAATAAGGGGTGAACCTCTCTAAGGCATACAGCAGAAAACCATTGAGCTTATGACTAGAAACAAGAAATACATGTAAAAGCGGCCAGTCTGAAAAATCAAGAGAAATTTTACAAAAGAGATTTACTGCCAAGAAACCAGGGAAACTTTCAGAACACTCTCCTTTTCATATTGGTAACAAGATTCAATTGTACAAATACTTCTGTGAAACTAGCCATGAAGTTTGTATGTGAATGAATATATGTATTCCATGTGTTTATATATTTCATTTCATACATGTGATATATATATACACATATATATACATATATATGTATATATCACAATGAATATTGCAGAAAATTAAAGCAAAGAGTAAGAGGAGTTAACCAAATTTTCCCTGAATGCAGCGGGGAAAGCTGAAAAGGAGAAGACAGGCAGGCACAGTGGCTCACACCTGTAATCCCAACACATTGAGAGGCTGAGACAACAGAATCACTTGAGCCCAGGAGCTCGAGACCAGCCTGGGCAACATGGCAAAACCCTATCTCTACAAAAAAGTATAAAAATTAGCTGGGCATGGTGGTGTGTGCCTGTAGTCACAACTAGGCAGGAGACTGAAGTGGGAGGATCACCTGAGCCCAGGAGGCTGAGGCTTCAGTGAGTGGTGATGGCTCCCCTGTACTCCAGCCTGGATGACAGAATGAGATCCTGTCTCCAAAAAGGAAAAAGGAAAGACATATGTAACACATCATCAGGATTCAAAATACATGTAACAAAAATTCCAGAAGGGTAAACAAATAAGCCCATACCTAGCCATCACTAGGGAAACTTCTGTGTTTCAGGGATAGAGAGAAACATTCAGATTCCAGAAATGAAATTGAAAATATAATACCCGCAAAAGAAGTAAATTTATTGGCACCACATTGATTCTATACAACACTAAATGGTATAAGGTAGCATTTCTATTGCACCAAGCTAATATTCACACCTAGAGGCTCCAGATACACATTAAAGGATAAGCAAAGACACAAAAATTGTACCATTTAAGTATGCTTCCCAGGCAATTCATGAGCAAATTTTTAAAAAGGAGAATGACGAATTCCAAAAGAAATTTCAATAAGATAGGATATTGGTAAAAAGAAAAAACAACAATAAAAATAACGTACACATAAAAATTTGGCGATGTAATCATAATTTATTAATAATCTCTCTAAACTCATAGAACATATCAATAAAACCAGAAAATGTGAGACAGTAAGAAAAGGTAGGCTAGACTTAACATTACAGAAAAGATGAGTAGACTGACTATATAGAGTTTGACTCTAAAATTGAGAAAATAGGTTTAAATATCTGTTGTGTGCATATGTATAACATACATGCACACATATAAAATGAAATTCCTCATTGGAAAAAATATGAAGTTTAATTTCCAAATTATTAGAATGACTAAAATGGCTGAATTTATCTCTTCCATATAGCAAGTGAGAGGGAAGGAAAAGGCAAGGAATGCATTTGTCTCTTCCACCAGAAATAAGCCCCCTCACGTTTGGATCAGGTCATTTTATTCATTGCTTTCTCCACATCCTCATCATTGGGCATCATGAAATCAATGAAAAAGGCAGTGAAAGAATGATGATGAAAGCAAATCAAATGTATCATTTATCTCAATACATGTGGTTTAATCTTCTTGTTGAAAGACAAGTCTCCTAGACAAGATCAAAAGCAACAAATCCTGTATTTATAAAAAACATGTCTCTAGTAAGATGACATAGTATTATGCACACACACACACAAATTACGGGAAAATGCAAACAAAAAATGGCAGAAATAGTATTTAAAGAAAATAGAATTTATGAAAAAAAATTGTCAAACAGGTCTACAAAATAATTGTTTTATTTTGGCACTAGGTACAGTCCACAATGAAGCCAAGATATTAAGAAGCAAATGGGCCAGGAGAAGTTAGAGCAGAAATATTTCTTTCAATAGTGAGAGAATAGGAAAAAGAAGTAGAAAAGCTGGGAACAACAGGTAAAGTTTAGGCTAGGCCTTAGACTTCTCCTACATTGTAATCCTTCTGGTTTGCCACATATGCATGCTGTGAGGACGTTGATGAGGCATGTACAGCACAATTATTTTCCATTGTTTGCCTTTAGGCACCGACTCATTGGTCACTCATCTGCTGAATGTATCATCTCAGACCATACTGCCCATTGGAGCACAAAGCCGCCAATTTGTCAACGTGAGTTGAAGTCTCTTTCCCCATTCACCCCACCGTTTAATCCTAGAGTTGTCCTCCTAGAATCACAAAGAATGAATCTCATCCCTCTTGGACATGGTATCCTTCTGATATTTGAAGAATCCAGTCATAACCTTAAAATGGCTCACAGCATTCCAAACTTCCACCTTCACCTAGAAATGCGCTTTTGTTTTTTTCTTATCTCAAGGTGTAATTTATTTTAAACTAGTCTTGAGCTCATTTAAACAGCCCCCAATTCCTCCTCTGTTGGTTGAACACCTCCCAGTTTGAAGAGCATTTTCTTCAGTGAAGTCAACAAATACAAAGTCAGTGAAAGAAACCCTATATCCTCTCTGCAAGCTCTTAGTATCACATCGGATATTCAAGCCATGCAGCTCTTTCTTCCTTCTTACTCTTTGTCTAAACAGGATCATGCCATCTTCCCTGTGAGTTGTTTGGAAGATGAGCTTTCTACATTTTGGGGAGCAAAGGGAATGAGCAATTGCAAGCTAAAAAGGAATATAAACTGTGTATAATCCTGCATTTGGTGATGGTGTGAGGAAATCAGCAATTTCAAACCCAGTTGGTGGGAGGATAAGTAGGAACCAACTTTGTAGAAGGTCAATATACTGGCTGGGCACTGCCCTACAGTAGAGTAGGACACAGTATTCAGTTCTTCCATGATCAGATGAGATTGGGCACATTGAGGGTGGTATGGCTGTAGATCAGTATCCAGTTCTTTTTATTACTTCTGAATCTGTAAGTATCTTGTTTATTATATGTAATATTGTATATTTGTGCTTTGTCTCTATTAGTTCTGTCAGAGTTTTTTGTCTTATTATTTAATAAAGATGCTATACTGAGCCACGTGTGGTGACTCAAACTTGTAATCCCAGCACTTTGGGAGGACTAGGTGAGCAGATGGCTTGAGCCCAGGAGTTCGAGACAAGCTTGCACAACATGGTGAAACCCTGTCACTCCAAAAAATACAAAAACCAAACGGGCATGGTGGCATACGCCTATAGTTCCAACTACTCGGGAGACTGAGAGGTGGGAGGATTGCTTGAGCCAGAGAGGTTGAGGCTGCAATGAGCCATGATCGGGCCACTGCACTCCAGCCTGGGCATCAGAGCAAGACACTGTCTCAAAAAAAATGCTCTGCTATATGCTTTATTATATTAATATCCAATACCACAAAGACAAATGCCTTCTATAGAGAGAGAACTAAATTAATAATGGTGAGATAACATAGTCAAATTCTCATTTAGCAGGAGAAATAAAAACATAGACTATAGGCTAGGCACAGTGGCTCTTGCCTGTAATCCCAGTACATTGGGAGGTTGAGGCGGGCAGATCACTTGAGGTCAGGAGCTCAAGACCAGCCTGGCCAATATGGCGAAACTCCATCTCTACTAAAAATACAAAAGTTAGCCATGTGTGGTGCTGCATGCCTCTAATCCCAGCTACTCAGGAATCTGAGGCAGGAAACTCGCTTCAACTTGGGAGATGGGGGTTGCAGTGAGCCGAGATCATGCCACTGCACTCCAGGTTGGGGAACAGAGTGAGACTCTGTTCAAAAAACAAAAAACAAACTAACAAAACAGTGGGCTCTAGTAATATGTGGACACATTTAGTGAAATAAGGCTAACTGAGTAGAACAGAACTCATAATATTTTACTACTGTAAGAACATGTCTGTACATTAGCAAATATTAGATGAGAATAATATTGTCAATATTTACTTCTGCTAATTTGGAATTAAAAAAAAAACTGTTGGCAAAATTTACTATAAAGTGTAATTATTAGAAACCAGGCTGGGTGCGGTGGCTCACGCTTATAATCCCAGCACTTTGAAAGTCCAAGGCAGGGAGATTGTTTGAGGCCGGGAGTTCAAGACTAACCTGCCCAACATGGCCAAATCCCATCTCTGCTAAAAATAGAAAAATAAACCAGACACAGTGGTGCATGCCTGTGACCCCAGCTACTCGGGAGGTTGAGGTGGGAGGATTGCTGGACCTGGGAAGTGGAGGCTGCAGTGAGCCGTGATGGTGCACTGCACTCCAGCCTGGGTGACAGCAAGACTCTGTCCCAAGGTTTTGTTTTGGTTAACTTGCTGTCTCTTTTTCCAGGAATTCCTTGTGGGCTACCCCCAACCATTGCCAATGGAGATTTCATTAGCACCAACAGAGAGTATTTTCACTACGGATCTGTGGTGACCTACCGCTGCAATCTTGGAAGCGGAGGGAGAAAGGTGTTTGAGCTTGTGGGTGAGCCCTCCATATACTGCACCAGCAAAGATGATCAAGTGGGCATCTGGAGCAGCCCGGCCCCTCAGTGCATTATACCTAACAAATGTATGCCTCCAAATGTTGAAAATGGAATATTGGTATCTGTCAACAGAAGCTTATTTTTCTTAAATGAAGTTGTGGAGTTTAGGTGTCAGCCTGGCTTTGTCATGAAAGGACCCCGCCGTGTGCAATGCCAGGCCCTGAACAAATGGGAGCCAGAGTTACCAAGCTGCTCCAGAGGTGAGTCTGACCGAGGCCTAGAAGGGCCCTGCAAATGACATGCATTGCTGTTGGATCAGGAGATCAGTATTTGTTCAGGGGGAGGGATGTGTGGTGAGGAGGGTGGGAAAGTAAGTTTTGGGGGAAGAAGCATGAAATTAAGAATCAGGGGTGTGCATGCACCCATGCATTTGTGTCTTCATTTTGAAAAGCAAGACCTTAATTAGCCAAGAAAAAAGCTATTTTGGACTGATCTACTAATCAATTCTCAGGGCAAAGTAACAGCTGCAATCTCTCTCAATTATATTGAAAAATTATATGGACTTTATGGTCAACTGTGCACTAAGCACTTTATATGCATTTTCTCATTCATTATTTACAACAATAGTTTGAAATTGTGCTGTTGTATTATCCATTTCATAGTGACATCAGCTTGGTCTTTCAGAGGTTAAATAAATTAGCCAAGTCACATATTCTAAGTGAGACACCCAGGATTTTAAAAGGCAGGTGTGTTAGACCCCAGAGTCTGAATGTTTTGTCTCTTGCCATACTTCTATCAGCATCCATTGGTGAAAGAAAGAGACTGGCTTACAAAGACAGAAATCATAGCCTCATAATAGAGACAAAGACCTTAGAGTTTGTCTACAATGGTCTGCCTCCTACATTTTATTTTTTATTTTATTTTATTTAAAAACTATTTATTAGAGTTGAAGTCCTACTCTGTTGCCTAGGCTGAAGTACAGTGATACAATCATGGCTCACTGCAGCCTCAAACTCCTAGGCTCAAGCCATCTACATCCTACATTTTATCCCTAGGAGTCTAAGTCAAGAGTGAAAGTAACTTGTTCAAAGCCAGTTAAATATTTCTAAATTCATCTTTAATGAAGTATAGATTAGGTTGATGTTAAAATGGGTTCTGATGCCCTAAGCATGAACAAACAGGACTATTAATAAAGGCAGATGTTGAGTCAAATACTCTCCAAATAATATGCCCTCTCGTGACAAAGGACTGCTTTATTTAAGGGCTTGTGTTTTTGATGGCTCATCTTGTCTACTGATGCCACAATAGCTGGCTTAGCAGCTGAATGGGAGGTGTTATGGCTGATACATAGGGACAGAGAAAGAGCTTACAATTCTTCTACCAACCCATGTTAGCCTTGTGCAACCACTGAGCTGGGAAGACGAACAGATAAAGGGATATAAAGATGGGTGTGTTGAGGCAGGAGATGGGCAGAGCTTGTGTTCTGGTCACAATCCTGCTGACCAAAACAGGCTCTGGCCCAGACAGGATGAAGTGAAAAAACAGCAGGAACCAGCAGATGGCGATGAAAGCAATTGCTAGGTGCCATCATAGTCCCATCAGCACCATGACAGTTTACAAATGCCATGGCAACGACCTAGAAGTTACCGCCCTTTTCCTGGAAAGTTCTAAATAACTCGCCCCTCAATCTGCATTGATTCATTCCTTAATTTACATGTAACTGAAACGGGTTTACAGGAGTATAAATACAGTTGCCTGCCAGCAGCCCTTATGTTGCTGACTCTGGGTGCACTGTCTGTGAGTTAGCCCTGCTCTGCAAGTGGCAGTGCCCTTCACTGAAAGATTGCTGTCTGGCACCACTGGCTCATCCCTGAATTCTTTCCTGGGTGAGGTAAGAACCCTTCCAGAGTAAGTCCCAATTTGGGGGCTTGCCTGTCCAGAAACAGTATGACTGTACTTTAGTCATTGGTGTGCAATCAGAGAAATTGGGGGAAATCTGTAGAACAGACTTGGTCTCCGGTGACAGTCTCATTGCCTGAATAACAGTGGTACAAATCGGGATTACCTTCCTAGGAAATATGTAGATGGAGAATCCACCAATACTAATAACTCCACATTGGAGAGCTAGAGCTAGGATAAAATACCTCATGCCCTGTAGATTTACAAGTGAATTTGGGGCCTTGTGCTAGGGAGAATTGGGTTCTATTTCTCTACCTCTGACTAGCTATGAGGCCTTCAGGAAGCATAGGAAATTCCCCCATAAGTAACAAGTGCTCTGGAACTGTCCTTTCCACAGTGTGTC
The DNA here is from genome assembly GCF_007565055.1 of Rhinopithecus roxellana. Classification (NCBI taxonomy): domain Eukaryota; kingdom Metazoa; phylum Chordata; class Mammalia; order Primates; family Cercopithecidae; genus Rhinopithecus; species Rhinopithecus roxellana. The sequence goes on along the minus strand of NC_044556.1, from coordinate 75,390,355 downwards.
AGCCGCCTCCAGAAATCCTGCATGGTGAGCATACCCCAAGCCATCAGGACAACTTTTCACCCGGGCAGGAAGTGTTCTACAGCTGTGAGCCCGGCTATGACCTCAGAGGGGCTGTGTCTCTGCACTGCACGCCCCAGGGAGACTGGAGCCCTGAAGCCCCCAGATGTGCAGGTGCCTCAACTCTCTAGCTTCCAGATTGCTCTCTTTACCCTGCACATGGAGGTCTTACTCCTATTTTTTCTTTTTTCTTTTTTTCTTCTTCTAGTGAAATCCTGTGATGACTTCTTGGGTCAACTCCCTCATGGCCGTGTGCTGTTTCCACTTAATCTCCAGCTTGGAGCAAAGGTGTCCTTTGTCTGTGATGAAGGGTGAGTGTGACCCAGAATTAAGATCAGGGACTTAGCACTGGAGAGTGACTCTTGAGCTCAAGGATCAATCCAAAAAGAGGGCTGACCTAGGAAAAGAAGAACCCAGGGAGATTAACTTCTGGAAGTGTAGTTTTAAAATAAGGGTAGGGACTAAGTGACACTACTATCAAGAGATAAAGAGATGAAGAAAAAATGGCACATATAACTCAGTGTCAAGTATAAACAGAAATACAATCACCAGTCCAGAAAAGGGGACTGGCCTAGTGTAAAAGAAGTACTAGAGGAGACTAATATCTGAAACAATGATTGGAAAGTGTGGTATGAACCAGCTGGATCCATGAACAGAAGTTTAAAAAGCAAAAAGCTCAACTCATTTGATTTCTCACTTATAGAGGCTTAGAAGTAAAATCATTTTGGAAAATGTGCAGCTTCCAGTAAGGGACAAAGAAAAAACAATGGCAGGAATACAATAGATCTTGAAAAAAAAAAAGTATATATATACACATATGGAACATTAGATGTATGAATAAATAATTTGCAGACATGAAGAGATAAATAACTATTCTAGGGGGTTGTTAAGAAAAATTTGATATATAAGAAAAAGTTGTGTATAAGATAAAATAGCATGCAAAGAGTATTTCAAAAAACTTTTAAACAAATAAATAGTGGAATTTGGAATAGGAATGAAAGAATAAGTGGAAATATTCTAAAATCCAATTATGTGTGATTGACAACTTCTCCAGCTGTTATTGCTTTGTCCTCACTGAAAGCTACACTTTTTCCAAAAGGATTTTGCTTCTGAGCCCCTGTCAATGAGAAACTAAGTGAGTTGAGTATTTTCACCTGTGCTTTAGCTTGAGCAGTAAAATGTTAATTAACTTAGGAATTCTCAGGGAGGAGGTTGAGATCTGTCAATGAAGGGAAGAGAGAAATGGTGCATTCACCCAGCCACTACTGCTTTGTTCTTTAGGTTTCGCTTAAAGGGCAGCTCCGTTAGCCATTGTGTCTTGGTTGGAAGGAGAAGCCTTTGGAATAACAGTGTTCCTGTGTGTGAACGTGAGTAGATGGAATACTTGTTCAGTCTGGATCTTTCTCTTTGTTTTTTTTTTCTTAATGTGGTTTGCCCCATGGGATTATCTACTGTTGGTCCTGCTGTTTATGCCTACTTTTGATAGAAATAGTTCTTTGTTGGAATAGATACAAGCAACGTTTTGGGGAAAAATAAACCTGAGAATCATGTGTTTGGGGTACCCTCCTATAAATATTTATGAGGAGAGTCTGTGCTATAAATAGAGAGAAATGCTTCATAGAAATAAATATATGGCAACATGCTAGGCTAAATTTTTCTCTTCTTTCCTGTCAAAAGTAATAGTCATACTTCAACTTTTCAGTTCTTCCCTCAATCATCCATTTAGTCACATACTCATTCTTTCAAAAGAAAATTATTTGAGTACCTACTATGTGCCAAACAATCTTCTGAGAACTGGGAATATACCTATAAACAAGATAGATAAGTCCATGTTTAGATTTTTGTGCAAGGATAAAGGCAAAAATCAAAGACATGAATAGAAATGTTCAAATGATACTAAGTGTTATTAAGAAAACGCTCTTAATTGAGTCAGTGCTCTCAATTGAGAAAGTAGCTGAGGACCCAAAAGGCAAGTGTAGTCAAGCAAACCTCTGGATGTAGCTGAGGGTTCAAACTGGGAGGCTGTTGCAGCAATCTTATCAGAGATGTTGGCCCAGGAAAGCAATTGGGAAAGATGATGATGAGAAGTGATCAAATTCTGGATATATTTTGAAGGTGCAGATGACAGAATTTGGTGATGGTGCTTAGATAGAGGATGTGAAAGAAAGAGAAGAATCATAAACAGTTTCCAGGTTTTTGGCCAAGCAACCTCCAGGGTAGAATTTGCCTTAGCTGAAATGCAGGGGACTGCGTGAAGTTTGGGAAGAGGGAAATCAAAAGTTACGCTTGGGATATAATTTTAGTGTTCCTCTTAGATATCCAGATGGATATGTTAGAGAGTCCCAGGCTGTCCATAGATGTGTAGAAGCCCTCATTGTATCTGCTATGTTTGAAATCAGGACTGAAAGAGATCTTCACCTAGGGAATGAGTGCTGCTAGAGAACAGATGCATGGACTGAGCCTGGATGTCCAGGATTAACAGTTGAAAAGGTGAGAAGGAATCAGCAAAGGGGATTATAATGAAGCAGCCACTGCATAAAAGAAAACACAGGAGAGTGAGGTGCCCTGGAAGCCAAGGGTGTAAATTCCTTTAAAGGACTAGATTAATCAACTGTGTCAAATTCTATAGGGAGGTCAAATTAGGTGAGAACAGAAAATTGATCTTTGGGTTTAGCAACTTGCAGGTAACAAGTGGCAGTTTCAGTGGAGTACTGGCAAACACTGATTGGAATGAATTCTAGGGAGAATGAACAGAGGAACTGTAACAGATCATAGACAGTATTTTAGAGGAGTTTTCATGTAAAGAGAGTAGAAATAGGACTATAGCTGGAGAGGGAAATGGCAGCAAGGGGGTTGCTTTTGATTTTTAAGAGGGTAGAAAATAGTGCGTTAAAGACAGAAACACTACCATGTCCAATCTATCCATTTACTTCTTCACTAAATCAATCAGGATATTGGTTCCCCTTCTGATCACAGCTATTAAAAATACATGTTTACAATAGAATTTCGCTCAAATGAATACTTTGCCTTAAATTATTTCAATGGCTTGTACTGATTTATATGATGAAACTTGATAATTTCATCTTACATTGTTGGAAGTCAGCTATTTGACAATCTTAACTTCCCTGGAATAGTTAAGAAGTATGAAAGAAAAGAAAGAGAAAATACCCTCATGAACCCAACATATATCTGAAATTGCTTACTAGAGTGTAAACATTGGTTAAGCTATTTTAACCTTTGATTAGTTTATCTATAGTTCTTTTAAACTGTAATATCCTCTTTCCAAATTCAAAGCAAATTAGAAAGGGGAAGGATGTCCCCAAATAGAGGCATTCCAAGGAATAAATGTGTTTGTTTAATGGAAAAAAAAAAAAAAAAAAAAAAAAACCTTTAAAAACCAATGAGTATCTCAAAGAACCATAACGTTCTTGAGCCTTTTGAAACACATACAGGAGTACATAGTATATTTTATTTCATTTGACAGCATTACTGTAATCTTTCATCTTTATTTTGAAAATCATAACCTGGCATCATCAAGAAAAATCAAATCACTGATATACAAATAATAAATGCATAATATATTTTAGAAAGATGTCTCTAGGATGAAGATTCTTGATGTCAAAGATCATATTTATCTTGTGCTTAAAACAGTACTTGACATACATCAGATATTAAAAAAAATGCTTGTTGAATTAATGGATGATTCCCCTTTAATGTGACTATGAAGATTTTTATTTACTTTAAAGGAATATACCCTTTATTATTCAGAAATATTAACTATCTGAAAAACTTAGGATGCTTAATTTGGCAATGGTTTTTGTAATAAACATTGATTTAGTTGTCGTTTCATTGCGCTGCATCTTAGCAGAGGTCTAATACATTTATTTTGCAGTTTCTACTTTCCTTAAGAAAAAAAGTACGCTTAATTGGCAACACAGTCACAGTATGACAACTGTAGAATCACCTTGGATTACAATTTAAAATTTTTTATGGAATTGAGAGCTCTTGTTTTCTTTCTAGATATCTTTTGTCCAAATCCTCCAGCTATCCTTAATGGGAGACACACCGGAACTCTCCTTGGAGATATTCCCTATGGAAAAGAAATATCTTACACATGTGACCCCCACCCAGACAGAGGGATGACCTTCAAACTCATTGGGGAGAACACCATTCGCTGCACAAGTGACCCTCAAGGGAATGGGGTTTGGAGCAGCCCCGCCCCTCGCTGTGAACTTTCTGTTCGTGCTGGTCAGTATCTGTTTCCACATATCCTAAATGGGTTCAGAATATCTGGACCCAATCCCTCATGTTTCTGTAATAAGACTATGGTATGTTTTTGTGAGCTTAACTTTGTCATAAGTGGAAATGACAAAATTACATACCATAGCTAAAACAGATGGGTTTCAGCAGTGCCAAGGTACGTTTAAATCTATAAGATGAGAACTCTTCTTGCTGGTGTAGTGGAAGAGGGTGGGGTAATGGGACTGAGGGGAGGGTTGGAGGGAAGGTAGTAAGGCACAGTTACGTAATTCAGGAAGAAAAATGTATTCACTGGAGAAGACATGAAAACAATTGCCTATGAACACTAACCAGTATCTGTATAATTGACAGACACTCTCCATAAGTTCATGAGGGGTACATGGGCATGCAAAGTTCAAAATTGAAAATGTGAATATTATTTAGCTAAGGTTTTAAACTAGTGTTCTGCTGCATGGGCTAAGTAACCAAAAAGACTCTCTTCGTCTTGACTTAACGTTTGTCCACTTGTCAGCTTGCCTCCAGGTCGTCTCAATCTTTGTACTTGAACTATTCCACTCAGGGTAAGAAGCAAGGAAACAGTAGCCCAAAGAAAAGAGTAGGAAAAGGAAGAGTCTGTTTCTTCCTAAAGAGGGGGAGAAGTCGCCTGATCCTTTAGGGCAAACATTAGGTCTTTTCCAGAACAGAAGCTGTAGTAGATTAGGGATGTGGCACCAGCCTTGGAATATTCCATTATCCACAGGGAAGCCCTGAGAGAGAAGAGCAAGCCAAGGTGAAAAGGCTAAACCTGGCATTTAACCTTTCTTTTGCCTTTACCCTCCAACTGAGTGCTACTCATCAGAATCCAGTAAATTTTTTAATGCAAATGCCTAGACCCCAGTGAAGGCTTAATGAATGAACAGATGGAAGAAGACTTCTCCACAAGGAAGGGAGTGGAGTTCAGACTCTATTTGAAAATATGCAACACATGGCTGGGCACAGTAGCTCACACCTATAATCCCAGCACTTTTGGAGGCTGAGGTGAGAGGATTGTTTGAGGCCAGGAGTTCAAGACCAACCTGGTCAACACAGCAAGATCCTGTCTCTATAAAAAATAAAATTTAAAAATTGTAAAAATTGTAAAACAAAAAAGTAAAAATATGCAGCACACAATATACTCTCTCAGAAAGAAGACATAGCTTCTTACAGGACGCTGATGGCTTAGTCTGTTTTGTTCTGGTTCTTTTTTTGTTTTGTTTTGTTTTTGTGTGTGTATTGTGTATGTGCTTTTTTTTTTTTTTTTTTTTTTTTTTTTTTTTTTTTTTTTTTTTTTTTTTTTTGAGAGAGGTTCTTGCTCTTTTGCCCAGGCTAGATTAGAGTGGTGCAATTATAATTTACTGCAGCCTCGACCTCCCTGGCTCAAGCAAGCTTCCCATCTCAGCCTCCCAAATAGCTGGGACCAGAGATGCATGCCACCATGCCCAGCTAATTCTTGTATTTTATGTAGACCGGTTTTCGTCATGTTGCCCAGGCTGGTCTTGAACTCCTGGGCTAAAGCAATCCACCTGCCTTGGCCTCCCAAAGTGGTGGGACTACAAGGCGTGAGCCACCATGCCTAGCCTATTTTGTTCTATCTTTAAATGCGTGGTTTAGCATCAGAAGAAGAACACTGTATTAGTTTCCTAGGGCTGCTGTAACAAATTACCACAAACTAGGTGGCTTAAAACAGAAGAAACTTATTATTTCACAGTTTTGTAGGCTAGAAGTCTGAAATTGAGATGTTGGCAGGGGTATTTTCCCATCTTCTAAGGCTCTAGAAAATAACCAATTCCTTACTTCTTTCAGCTCCTGCTAGTTCCTGGAATTCCTTGGTATTCCTTGGTTTGTGGATGCATCATTCCAATCCCTGCCTCCATCATAGCCTTTTCCCCTGTGTCTCTATATTTCAAATCCCTCCACTTTTTCCCTGATAGGGATACCAGTCATTGGATTTAGGGCCCACTCTAAGTAAAAGATGATCTAATCTCAAGATCCTAACCTTAATTCTATCTGAAAAACCATTATTACAAACAAGTTTCTATTCTGAGGTTTTAGGTAGAGATATCTTTTGGGAGAACATAATTCAACTCACTACAACGGGTATCTGCTATGAAAGGCCAGAGAGGCAGCTAATGCTGGGCACCCTGAGAATGGAGTAGATGGAGAGAGATGATAAAATATGTCTTGCTACTCATGAGTGAATTAGCACAAATACATGAGCATTTGAGTGGTTAACTGAGGATATAGGCACTCCGACAGGAGGTCTGACATATGAAACTACAAGCTGGAGTTCTTGTTTTGGTGAAATAAGGGAAGATCAGAAAGCTGAGTGATCTTCCAAATAGTAAAAAAAAAAAAAAAAAAAAAAAAAAAAAAAAATTCCACTGAGTAGATGACATTGAAAAGTTTATGCCAAGGTAATATCAAAGAGAAGAAAATCTTTTGCTATTTTTGTAAGTCTGTTTCTGTGATCCACCTCTCAGCTTAATTGGAGAGAAACAGGAGGTAGGGTGGAAGTCTCTCTGCTAACTTTGATATTCCTGTGATTTTGTTCTCCAGGTCACTGTAAAACCCCAGAGCAGTTTCCATTTGCCAGGCCCACAATCCCAATTAATGACTTTGAGTTTCCAGTCGGGACATCTTTGAATTATGAATGCCGTCCTGGGTATTTTGGGAGAATGTTCTCTATCTCCTGCCTAGAAAACTTGGTCTGGTCAAGTGTTGAAGACAACTGTAGACGTAAGTAACCCCTCCCTGGGAACTACTTCATGTCTCTTAAAGCATAGATGGGAGCAGGCTTGGTGGCTCATGCCTGTAATCCCAGCACTTTGGGAGGCCAAAGCTGGCAGACAGCTTGAGCTCAGGAGCTCGCAACCAGCCTGGTCAACATGGCCAAACCCCATCTCTACAAACAACAACAATAAAAACAGTGTGGGATTTGATTCAATTTGCTCAAATTTTGGAGGCAAGATGTCTATATTTGCCCAAGGTATTTTGATAAAGGGTGGTCTTGTACATCACCCCTTTTTATTGCTCGGAGTTCCTGAACCTTGACTAGATGCTCATTTCATGAGAATGGCTCTCACATAAGAATTAGAGATAAAATTTACATTCACTGTAGATCATCCTTGATGGCTGAAACCATGAAATGAATGAAACAGGGGTACAAAAGAAATTTATGTGGGTTACAGTGAACTGAGGTTGGCTAACTAAAAATAGGGGAGACATCCCAAATTTTGAGGACTTTGATTTTGGCTGGTGGAATGAGAGTACAACACTTTAGCCATAAATGACTTGTTTTGTTTTGGTTTTTGTTTTGTTTCTGTTGTTGTTGTGTTTTTTGTTGTTGTTTGTTTGTTTGTTTTTTCTGAGATGGAGCCTCACTCTGTCACCCAGGCTGGAGTGTAGTGGTGCGATCCTGGCTCACTGCAACCTCCTGGGTTCGAGCAAGTCTCCCTGACTCAGTTTCCTGAGTAGCTGGGATTACAGGCACCCACCCCCACGCCCAGCTAATTTTTGTATTTTTTAGTAGAGATAGGGTTTTGCCATGTTGGCCAGACTGGTCTTGAACTCCTGACCTCAGGAGATCTGCCTGCCTTGGCCTCCCAAAGTGCTAGGATTACAAGCGTTAGCCCATACATAACTTTTATTGGGAGATGTAAGGTAGTCTTTTTTAAAGTGGTGTTCTGTAGCTGCATGGTTCTGAAGTTGTCTGCCAAGTTTCTTCAAAGCAGTCAATTCCGTTAAACAATTGGAACTGTATATGCTGTTTAGTATGCCACACTCCAGTTTGAACCTTACAAACAAAGGTAAGTTGAACTCTACACTTAATCCCAAATTCTGCTTCTTCCCTCTAGGAAAATCATGTGGAACTCCTCCAGAACCCTTCAATGGAATGGTGCATATAAACACAGATACCCAGTTTGGATCAACAGTTAATTATTCTTGTAATAAAGGGTGAGTTGAGAATACCATCTCTTGAATATGAGTTCCAGAACAGCAGAGTCAACTTCGGATCCAGTCTCAGATAGACAAACTAAACTATTACTACCTTTACTTTAAAAGCAAGCAATAGGACTTCTAGATGGAGATGATACCTTGGACATAGCATATTATCAAAGGAATACAAAAAAGAAGGAACAATATGTATTGTATTGTAAACCAGGTGAGGGCACCATGTTCCTGTCAAAGGTGGTACATGTGAAACCTGGTCAGGCATTCATTGGATGAAAAGGAGCAGCTTACAAATAAGTGAAAGGAAAAAAGGTAGTTGAACCATTTGAACCTCCTTAACTGAGATCGGTAGGTACTACCGTTGAGTTGGAGAACTTTGAAGCAGGGTTTGGGAGAGTAAATCTTAATTGTAACAGCAGCTCTGGAAGATTATGCATCAAAGTGCACACAAAGAGGAGAACATTATGGGGTTCTTGTTCTTGACTTCTCCTTGGGACAAGTAGCCACACCAGAAGCCATTGCCTCAACTGAGAAGGGGCTTTTAAAGACCCTGGAGTGAACCTCCAGCAAACTCCAGCAGACCTGCAGCAGAGGGGCCTGACTGTTAGAAGAAAAGCTAACAAACATAAAGAAAGAGCATTAACATCAGCAAAAAGGACGTCCACATGAAAACCCCATCCAAAGGTCACCAACATCAAAGACCAAAGATAGATAAATCCACGAAGATGAGGAAAAACCAGCACAAAAAGGCTGAAAATTCCCAAAACCAGAATGCCTCTTCTCCTCCAAAGGATCCCAACTCCTTGCCAGAAAGGGAACAAAACTGGATGGAGAATGAGTTTGACAAATTGACAGAAGTAGGCTTCAGAAGGTGGGTAATCACAAACTCCGTCAAGCAAAAGGAGCATGTTCTAACCCAATGCAAGGAAGCAAGAACCTTGAAAAACAGGTTAGAGGAATTGCTAACTAGAATAACCAGTTTAAAGAAGAACATAAATGACCTGATTGAGCTGAAAAACACAACACAAGAACTTTATGAAGCATACACAAGTATCAATAGCCAAATTGATCAAGTGAAACAAAGGATATCAGAGATTGAAGATCAACTTCATGAAATAAAGCATGAAGACCAAAAAGAATGAAAAGGAATGAACAAAGCCTCCAAGATATATGGGACTATGTGAAAAGACCAAACCTACGTTTGATTGGTGTACCTGAAAGTGCTGGAGAGAATAGAACCAAGTGGGAAAACACTCTTCAAGATATTATCCAGGAGAACTTCCCCAATCTAGCAAGACAGGCCAGCATTCACATTCAGGAAATACAGAGACCACCACAAAGATACTCCTCGAGAAGAGCAACCCCAAAACACATAATCGTCAGATTCACCAAGGTTGAAATGAAGGAAAAAATGTTAAGGGCAGCCAGAGAGAAAGGTCAGGTTACCCACAAAGGGAAGCCCATCAGACTAACAGTGAATCTCTCTGCAGAAACCCTACAAGCCAGAGAGAGTTAACATTCTTAAAGAAAATAATTTTCAATCCAGAATTTCATATCCAGCCAAACCAAGCTTCATAAGTGAAGGAGAAATAAAATCCTTTACAGACAAGCAAATGCTGAGGGACTTTGTCACCACCAGACCTGCCTTACAAGAGCTCCTGAAGGAAACACTAAACATGGAAAGGAATAACTGGTACCAGCCACTGCGAAAACATACCAAATTGTAAAGACCATGAACAATATGAAGAAACCACATCAACTAACAGGCAAAATAACAAGTTAGCATCATAATGACAGAATCAAATTTACACATAGCAATGCTAACATTAAATGTAAATTGGCTAAATGCCCCCAATTAAAAGACACTGACGGGCAAATTGGATAGAGTCAAGACCCATTGGTGTGCTGTATTCAGGAGACCTATCTCATGTGCAAAGACACACATAGGCGCAAAGTAAAGGGATGGAGGAATATTTACCAAGCAAATGGAAAGCAAATAAAAGCAGGGGTTACAATCCTAGACTCTGATAAAACATACTTTACACCAACAAAGATCAAAAGAAACAAGGGCATTACATAATGGTAAAGGGATCAATGCAACAAGAAGAGCTAACTATCCTAAATATATATGCACCCAATACAGGAGCACCCAGATTCATAAAGCAAGTTCTTAAAGACCTACAAAGAGACTTAGATTCCCACACAATAATAGTGGGAGACTTTAACACCCCACTGTCAATATTAGACAGATCAATGAGACAGAAGATTAACAAGGATATTCAGGACTTGAACTCACCTCTAGACCAAGCAGACCTGATAGACATCTATAGAACTCTCCACCCAAATCAGCAGAATATACATTCTTCTCAGCACCACATAGCACTTATTCTAAAATCGATCACGTAATCAGAAGTAAAGCACCCTCAAAATGCAAAAGAATGGAAATCATAACAAACAGTCTTTCAGACCACAGTACAATCAAATTAGATCTCAGGATTAAGAAACTCACTCAAAACCACACAACTACATGGAAACTGAACAACCTTCTCTGAATGACTACTGGCTAAATAATGAAATTAAGGCAGAAATAAGTAAGTTCTTTGAAACTGATGAGAACAAAGACACACTGCACCAGAATCCCTGGGACACAGCTAAAGCAGTGTGTACAGGGAAATTTATAGCACTAAATGCCCACAGGAGAAAGCAGAAAAGATCTAAAATCGACACCCTAACATCACAATTAAAGAACTAGAGAAGCAAGAGCAAACAAATTCAAAAGCTAGCAAAAGACAAGAAATAACTAAGATGAGAGCAGAACTGAGGAAGATAGAGACACGAAAAAAACTTCAAAAAATCAATGAATCCAGGAGCTGGTTTTTTGAAAAGATTAACAAAGTAGACCACTAGCCAGACTAATAAAGAAGAAAAGAGAGAAGAATCAAATAGACACAATAAAAAATGATAAAGGGGATATCACCACTGATCTTACAGAAATATAAACTACCATCAGAGGATACTATAAACACCTCTGCGCAACTAAACTAGAAAATCTAGAAGAAATGGATAAATTCCTGGACACATACACCCTCCCAAAACTAAAACAGGAAGAAGTCAAATCTCTGAATAGGCCAAAAACAAGTTCTGAAATTGAGGCAGTAATTAATAGCCTACCAACCAAAAAAAGCCCTGGAACAGACGGATTCACAGTCAAGTTCTACCAGAGGTACAAAGAGGAGCTGGTACCTTCCTTCTAAACTATTCCAAACAATAGAAAAAGAGGGACTCCTCCCTAACTCATTTTATGAGGCCAGCATCGTCCTGATACCAAAATGTGGCAGACACACAACAAAAAAGGAAAATTTCTGGCCAGTATCCCTGATGAACATTGATGCAAAAAATCCTCAATAAAATACTGGCAAACTGAATCCAGCAGCACATCAAAAAGCTTATCCACCATGATCAAGTTGGCTTCATCCCTGGAATGCAAGGCTGGTTCAACATATGCAAATCAATAAACATAATCCAGCACATAAACAGAACCAATGATAAAAACCACATGATCATCTCAATAGATGCAGAGAAGGGCTTCAATAAAATTCAACAGCCTTCATGTTAAAAACTCTCAATAAACTAGGTGTTGATGGAATGTGTCTCAAAATAATAAGAGCTATTTATAACAAACCCACACCAATATCATACTGAATGGTCAAAAGCTGGAAGCATGCCCTTTGAAAACCGGCACAAGACAAAGATGCCCTCTCACACCACTCCTATTCAACATAGTATTAGAAGTTCTGGCCAGGGCAATCAGGTGAGAGAAAGAAATAAAGGGTATTCAAATAGGAAGAGAGGAAGTCAATTGTCTCTGTTTGTATATGACACGATTATATATTTAGAAAACCCCATTGTCTCAGCCTAAAATCTCCTTAATCTGATAAGCAACCTCAGTAGTCTCAGAATACAAAATCAATGCAGAAATCGCAAGCATTCCTATACACCAATAATAGACAAACAGAGAGCCAAATCATGAGTGAACTCCCACTCGCAATTCCTGCAAAGAGAGTAAAATACCTTGGAATACAACTTACAAGGGATATGAAGGACGTCTTCAAGGAGAGCTACAAACCACTGCTCAAGGAAGTAAGAGAGGACACAAACAAATGAAAAACACTTCATGATCATGGATAGAAAGAATCAATATCGTGAAAATGGCCATACTGCCCAAGGTAATTAATAAATTAAATGCTACCCCCATCAAACTACCAATGGCTTTCTTCACAGAATTAGAAAAACAAACAAACAAACAAAAAAACGAGTTTAAAGTTCATATGGAACCAAGAAAGAGCCCACATAGCCAAGACAATCCTAAGCAAAAAGAGCAAAGTTGGAGGCATCATGCTACCTGACTTCAAACTATATTACAAGGCTACAGTAACCAAAACAGCATCATACTGGTACCAATACAGATATATAGACTAGTGGAACAGAACAGAGGCCTCAGAAATAACATCTACAATACAACCACATATCTACAATCATCTAGTCTTTGACAAACCTGACAAAAACAAGCAATGGGGAAAGGATTCCCTATTTAATAAATGGTATTGGGAAAACTGGCTAGCCATATGCAGAAAACTGAAGTTGGACCCCTTCCTTTACACCTTATACAAAAATTAACTCAAGATGGATTCAAGACTTAAATGTTAGATCTAAAACCATACAAACCCTAGAAGAAAACCTAGGCAATACCATTCAGGACATAGGCATGGGCAAAGACTTCATGACTAAAACACCAAAAGCAATGGCAACAAAAGCCAAAATTGACAAATGGGATCTAATTAAACTAAAGAGCTTCTGCACAGCAAAAGAAACTATCATCAGAGTGAACAGGCAACCTGCAAGATGGGAGAAAATTTTTGCAATCCATCCATCTGACAAAGGACTAATATTCAGAATCTACAAAGAACTTTAACAAATTTACAAGAAAAAACAACCCCACAAAATGTGAGCAAAGGATATGAACAAACACTTCTCAAAAGAAGACATTTATGCAGCCAACAAACATGAAAAAAAGCTCATCATCACTGGTTATTAGAGAAATGCAAATCAAAACCACATTGAAATACCATCTCACGCCAGTTAGAGTGGCAATCATTAAAAAGTCAGGAAACAACAGATGCTGGAGAGGATGTGGAGAAATAGAAATGCTTTTACACAGTTGGTGGGAGTGTAAATTCGTTCAGCCATTGTGGATGAGTGTGGTGATTCCTTAAGGATCTAGGACCAGAAATATCATTTGACCCAGCAATCCCATTACTGAGTATATACCCAAAGGATTGTAAATCATCCTTCTATAAAGACACATGCTCACGTATGTTTATTGCAGCACTATTCACAATGGCAAAGACTTGGAACCAACCCAAATGCCCATCAGTGATAGACTGGATAAAGAAAATGTGGCACATGTACACCATGGAATACTATGCAGCCATAAAAAAGGATGAGTTCATGTCCTTTGCAGGGACGTTTATGAAGCTGGAAACCATCATTCTCAGCAAACTAAAACAGTAACAGAAAACCAAGCACCGCATGTTCTCATTCATAAGTGGGAGTTGAACAATGAGAACACATGGGCTCAGGGAGGGGAACATCACACCCTGGAGCCTGTCAGGGGGTAGGAGTCTATGGGAGGGATAGCATTAGGAGAAATAACTAATGTAGATGACAGGTTGATGGGTGCAGCAAACCACCATGGCATGTGTATACCTATGTAACACATCTGCACGTCCTGCACATGTATCCCAGAATTTAAAGTATAATAATAATAATAAAGACTATGTACTCATTTTTGGTTGCTATGATAAATTCAGAGAGGAAAAATATGATACACATTAAATTTTAGGGCAATAACTGAGTGCCCCTTGTCATCAGCCTCATTCTATTCTATCACTAGAGTGAGTCAGTATTCATCCTTTCTGACTGTCTGAGCTTGGATGATTTAAACTGCTTTTCACACAACCCCTTGACTAACCTCTTCTCACCTCCCATTGTGAATGAACGTAGATTTCCCTATATAAGCAAAACAAAATATCACCATATCTAAGGCAAGATAAAGCAATTGAAAATAAAAGAAATCAACCTAAGAGATCTGAGAAATATTCATCTGCACAACAGTTTACTCCAATAAACAGGGGACAATCTTTAGAAATCTCTCATACATGTTTGTAACATAGAATTGATGAAACTATAAGAGGCATTTATAAGATTAAATTATCTGATATCAGAAAAGTTGAGATGTGAATGAAAAACATGGGCGTCTGAAAAAGAGTGGTGACTGGTGGATTGGAGCCTGCCCTCTACCCCCAGAAAAAAAAAACACCAAAGGGATCATGAAGACAAGATTGAATTCTCCAGAATTCATCAAGGACCAGACTTGAAATGACACACATATACACACAAACACACTACACACAAACACACAGGGATATAATACAGAAATTCCAGAAAAAAAATAAAAGAAAGCAGAATGAGTAGAAGCATTAATTAGCACATAATGGAAGATAATTTCTCAGACTATAAAGAAAAATACTAAATTGATCCTTGAAGGCTTACTAAACAAATCAAGATTAACAATAATGGGCCCTAGCCCTACACGGAGAAAATTATGCCATCCAAATATAAAAACAAAATACTGCCATTCTCCAGATATAAACAGAAAACAAGAAATTCATATTAACACCAAGCTTCTGTTCTGTAACACTAAGTAGTAGAAGTTAGTGTTTAAGAGGAAATATTGTACAATAAAATTTCTGTACTCAGCCAAGCTGCCATTCATCTGCAAGGCACAGATGCATCATCTTAAATAAGCGGGAACCCCAAACATATACCAATTAGATACACTGCCTACAAAACGAGAAACTCCCACAAAGCTGTGGGAGTCTTATTTTTGAAGAAGAAATCAAAATTCCAAATGGTGTTGTATCAAAGAAATATTAATGAGGCACAAAACCAGTTAAATGGGGTCACTAAAACTGTTTTGTTTAATATAGAAATAAAACAAAATATCAAAGCAGGACTAATTCTTGAAAGACAATTCGTGTAATATGAAAAGAAGAAACTTGTTATAAAAATAGATTTTATTACTTTAGGAAGTTAGAGATGAAGTAAGGAAAACCATCATAAACTTATAATATGTGGGGGACACATATTCTTGACATAAAAAATAAAGAGAAAATGATACTTCACACCAATATAAAATCGAAATATATATGTTAAAAATCAAATTTTAAAAGATAATCAGAAGGGTGAAACCACTTGGTCCATAAAACAAAAGAGGGGTTAGAGAAATAAGAGCTAGCAAGCTTTCTGTCTGTTTTGGGAAACCAGCAGTATTATGTTGAAGTGAATTAAAAAATGAGTTTTAATGCCTCAGTTTTTCTAATATAATAAATATTAACAGATATATGCTCCATTGTTAAAACCACTTTGAGGTCCTTAACAATTTTTAAAGTGGCCAGGCGCGGTGGCTCACGCCTGTAATCCCAGCACTTTGGGAGGCCGAGGTGGGCGGATCACCTGAGGTCGGGAGTTCGAGACCAGCCTGGCCAACATGGAGAAACCCCGTCTCTACTAAAAAATACAAAATTAGCCAGGCGTGGTGGTGCATGCCTGTAATTCCAGCTACTTGGGAGACCGAGGCAGGAGAATCGCTTGAACCTGGGAGGCAGAGGTTGTGGTGAGCCGAGACTGTGCCACTGCACTCCAGCCTGGGCAACAAGAGTGAAACTCTGTCTCAAAAAATAATAATATTAATAGTAATAACAATAATAAAAATGTTTAAGAGTGCAAAGAATTCTTGAGACCAAAAAAGTTTGAGAACTCCTTCAAGCAAAGATAGGAAAAGACTATTGCAAGTATGGTACAAAGCACAGGGGGAAGGTTTTATAAATATATATATAATATATATAACATAAAACTCATCTATATTATGCAAATAATAAATTTGATATAAATAATTATATAAATCTGATTTTTAACATTTTGATTGTATACTGGTGTAAAGTACCATTTTCTCTTTATTTTTATGTCAGGAATATGTATCCTCCTCTACATAGTATAAATTTATCATAGTTTTTCTTACTTCATTCCTAACTTCCTAGCTGTAGTGATAAAATCTATTATTTTATATCAATAAAAATATTGATATAAATTTTATTTACATGATATACAATATTTAAATATAACAATATTTTATATTACAAAATATAATATTATTTATTACAAAAAAAACTCCATTTAGCAGAGCAAGAATGGAGTTTGTTTTGTACAGTGCTAAGTTCCAGCCCATAGAATTGTTAAATAAATAAAAATGAAAGAACACTATAAGTAAGATCAAACTCATCAGCTATAATAGTAAATGTGAATGATTCAAATTCCTCCTTTAGAAAGACAAAGCCTTCTAAATATGGTCAAAATCCTATTTACAGTAGCATCAAAAAGAATAAAATACTTAGGAATAAATTTAATCAAGGAGGCAGAAGACCTGTGCACTGAAAACTCGGTAATTGAAAATGAGCAAATGATGTGATAGACATGTCTCCAAGGGAAATGTACAAATGCCAACAAACACATAAAAAGATGTTCAACATCATTAGTCATTAGGGAAGTGCAAATCAACCTGACTTTGTACCTATTAGGATGGTTATAAATTTTTTTAGAAAAACAGGAAATAAAAGGTATTGGCGAGGATGTGGAGCAATTAGAACCCTTATACATTGCTGGTGGAAATGTAAAATGGTGCAGCACTGTGGAAAACAGTTTTGTGATTCCTCAAAAAGTTAAACATAGAATTACCATATGACCATCAATTCTACTCCTAGACATATATCTAAAGAAATTGAAAACAAGGACTGAAGCAGATGCTCAAATACCAATGTCCGTAGCAGCTTTGTTCAGAACAGCCAAAAGGTAGAAACGACCCAAGTAATCTATGAGTAGATGAATGGATAAACAAAATGGAGCTTATATATTCCATGGAATATTCTTCAGCTATACAAAGAATAGAGTTCTGATACATGCTACAAGATGCATAAACTTTAAAAACATTATGCTAAGTGAAATAAGCCAGATACAAAAGGATAAATACTGTATTCCCCTTTTATGAAGTGCTGAAAATAAGAAAATTTATTGGATCAAAAATAGATTAGAGATAACCAGTAGAAGGGAAGAATAAGGAGTTACTGCTCAATACATCCAGTTTCTCATTGGGATGGTGAAAATTTATGGAACTAAGCAGTGATAATGGTTGTATAACGTTGTGAATGTCATTGATGCCACGAATCATACCTTTAAAATGGTTTTAATGGCAAATTTTATGTTCTATCTCTTTTACAACAATAAGAAAGACAAAAAAATTTAAAATATATTATGCGATATTAAGACAGAAAAAAACAGAAACAGTATAAGAAAAGTAAGAATTTAAATTAAAACATCAAATATGATTTAAAATTTTTGTTTAAGATATTGATACTTGGTCCAGTGCACAATAAAGACAAGAACTTTTTTTTTTTTTTTTTTTTTTTTTTTTTTGAGATGGAGTCTTGCTCTGTCACCAGGCTGGAGTGCAGTGGCGCCATCTCGGTTCACGGCAACCTCCGCCTCCAGGGTTCAAGCTATTATCTTGCCTCAGCCTGCTGAGTAGCTGGGACTACAGGCGTGTGCCACCATGCCGAGCTAATTTTTGTATTTGTAGTAGAGACGGGGTTTCACCATGTTGGCCAGGATGGTCTCGATCTCTTGACCTTGTGATCCACCTGCCTCGGCCTCCCAAAGTGCTGGGATTACAGGCGGGAGCCACCAAGCCTGACCTGAAGACAAGAAATTTTGAACAAGAGAGCGCTAACTAACATATTGAAATACATCAAACAAATACTGATATATAGAAGAGCTCATTCAGCTGTTTCAAAGGCAGAGCTCTGTAACACATGTACTCTTAGCTAAAGAACTGTCTCCCACCACTGGAAAGGAGGTCTTCTCTGACCAAACACACAGCATCTTGGAGTTAGCCAGGGTTAACTTGGATCATCTGCTGGCTAGGAAAGGAGCACTCAGGGAGAAAGAGGATGGTCACCTTCCCAACCAGATTGGCCATTAAATCTTTGGCCATTAGATCTATGTATCAACACAGTGACATATGGGAGAATTAAAATTCTAGTGTGCAAAAATATGCCATATGTTAACAGAAAATGGACTGCAGGGAAATTTGCATTAGGTAAAACTGAAAGTTAAGAGCACACAACAATAGATAAGCAATAGACAACCCAATATAAAAATGAGTAAAGAATATGCACAGTCAACTCACAAAAGGAAACATAAAAATGGCCTAAAGAAATGGCTAAAACAAATAAGCAAAAAAGCTCAACTTCACTATGGTTTGGGGAAATGCAAATTAAAGCAACAGTATCTCATGTTTTCACGGTCACATTAATAAAAGTTTAAAAGAGGGAAGTAGAGGTGAATAGGAATTTGAGGAAAAGGAGCCCTCTCATAGTGGCTGGTTGGAATGTGAATTGCTGCAGCTTTCAAAAAAAAAAAAAAAAAAATCTTACACTATCCACAAATAAGGAAAGCATAGCTATCTTCTTAGCTACTAATCCCACTCCTAGGAAAAGGAGCATTAATTACAATAGGTTCTTTATTGCAATATTGTTTATATAAGCAAAAAGAGCAAACAATCCTGACATCCTTCTATTAGCAGTAGGTTGAATAAATCATAAGACGCCTACTATGAACTATTTTGCAGCAATCAAGAAGACTTAATTAGATCTCTGTTTAGGATTTGAATGGGTGACCATGTTGTGATGTTAATAGAAAAAAAATAATTTGCCGAGAAGCATACAGAGTTTGTTCTCAATTTGGAAAAATAATGACAAATTTGGAGGAGATATCCTATATACATATGTGTGTTTGATTGGGTTTGGAAAAATCAGAACCACCTGAGATGGAGGTGGGAGTGACAAAATATACGTGGTATTATAAGTGAATATATAGGCTATAAAATTATGTTATTAAATTTCTGAAAATAAGTGCAACTTAAGCATAGGAGTAGATGTTAATCTGGACAAATGAAACATAGATTGTTTTGAGCAAGAGATGGCAACATTTTTTGTCAAGAGCCAGATAGTAAAATTTTCAATTTTGCAGACCATGCCATATCTATTGCAATTACTCAGTTCTGCCATTGTAGTGGAAAAATAGCCCTAGACAAATGAATGTGATTGTATTTTGATAAAGCTTCATTTACAAATAAGGGCTATAGAATATATTTGGCCTGTAAGCCATAGGGTGAGAATCTCTGGTTAGATGAAGGCATTGAGAGCATTATTTTTCTTCAATTCTTGTCATTATGCCCAGTCAGAGGATTTTCTAAAATAAATAAAAAGACAAATCAGCAAAATAATAATAGTTGAAAACTTCAGATTGGGCAAATAAGTGTACAAAAAAATCACATGCTGAGGAATAAGCTGCTTTGATTCTTGTGTGTTCAACTTTGAAACCTTTATCACAGTTATAAAAACCATTTATAAAAGTTGATATAACCCCACAGAGTATACCTCAATAAATTTGCACATAAAAGATATCAAAATGGCTATATTTTCTCATCACAATACACCAAAAACTAGGAATTAATGAGAAAATAATACATTAAAAATTCAAAGTTTTAGAAAACAGAGTACCTTAGATCTTGATCAAAGAGAAATTTAAAAACAGCCATTGCAGATTACCTGGAGAATAACAATCGCTAATGATTACTGAGTGCACGTGCCTCAAGCATTCTTCTAAGTCCTTTACATGAATTGATTTACTTAGTCTTTAAAATACCCTTTGAAGTGGATATCATGCATATTCCTCATTGTATAGAAGAGAAAACTGAGACAGACAGGTTAACTAATTTGTCGAAATTCATATGGCAAGTTGAGGTTAGAATCAGAATATTGCCAGTCAGCTTCAACAGCCTAGAATGGTAAGCCTTACATTATTTAGCTTCTTCATTAGGAATGCTGAAACATATATTACTCATAAAAATTTCTGGGGTGCTGATGCCAAAACTGTCCTCAGAGGAATTTTTCAATCCTTTTTGTTATTTGACAAGAAAAAAATTCTAATAAATGAAGAAAACATTTTGCTTAACAATTTTTAAATTATTAAAAACATGTAAAAGGCTGCTGGACTAAGGAATTAATAAAGTAATGAATAAGGAAAAAAGAAATCATAGAAATGATAAGGAAATCTAAAAGCAGATTCTTTAAAGTGACCAATTATAAAACAAACAGACTGGGTCAATTGTAATTTCACAAAATAACAATTCTACAAATACATGTGAATGAGAAAGAAAACATAACCCTGTTGATATTGAAGAGATTTAATGCTTGATAAAAGTATTATATCTTCTCTATTCTAATAAAATTTAAAATATCCATGAAATGTACCATGTCAGAAGAAAAATACAATTTACCAGGTGTACTTTAAAATAGGCAGAATTGCTGATAAACCCGTATCTGTTTGAGTCCCTATTTTCAATTCTTTTAGGTATATACCCAGAAGTGGAATTGCTGGGGGATATGGTAATTCTGTTTAACTTTTTGGAGAATTGCCAGACTATTTTCCGCAACTGCTGTACCATTTGACATCCCCATTAGCAACGCACAAATGTTCCAATTGCTCTACATCCTCACCAACACTTGTTATTTTCTGGTTTTTAAAAAAAATTATTATTATACCACCTTAAAAGGGACTGAAGTCAGTTTGATTTGCATTTCCCTAATGACTAATGGTGTGGAGCATCTTTTCGTGTGTTTATTGGCCATTTGTATGCCTTTTTTGGGAAAATGTCTATTCTCATCCTTTGCCCACTTCCTAATTGGGTTGTTTGTTTCATTGTTATTGAGTTACAGGAGTCCTTTATATGTTCTAAGTATTAAACCCTTATCAGATAGGATTTTCACATGTTTTCTATCATTCTGTGGGTTGTCTTTTAATCTCTTGGTGGCATCTTTTGTTCTTGGCTTGGACTGCAGGGCACTTCAGTTCCTCACTACATGGGCATCTCCAAAGGACAACTGGCCTCTCCCAGAATGAGCATCTCAAAAAGAGAGGAAAATATTGCAGTGCTTTTTGTGATTAGCCTCTGAAGTTGCACACTATCTTTTCCACTTTATTCTATTCATTCGAATCAAGTCACGAAGCACAGCCCACATTCAAAAAGAGAGGAAATGGGCTCCATCACTTGAAGGGACATGTATAAAATAATTTGTGTACATATTTAAAACCACCACAAAGAAGCACCTTCAAAAAAAGACAATGGCCCAGTTTTGTAACTCTTTTTAAACTTCAACAAATACATAATCCAAGTATTGATATTATTTAAACTGATATGGAATACAGAAATAAAATTATAGTCATATTAAAGTTTGCCAAAGATTACAAATGAAATTAAAATAAAATATATCTCTGGCTTATTTGCTAATATAAATGCTAAACATCTTAATTTGAATATTAAATAAAAACAATATTAAAAGAATTATGCAAGGTGAACAAGTAGGGTTATTCCAGAAATGGTTCCAAATTAGGAAATCCACAAACGTTCAATATTAAAGAGTATAACTTTTCTTAAATGTCATATAAATATACTCTCTAATGCCAAAAACATAATGAATGGTTAAAATCTAAAAGCATGCTTGAATGTAATTAAAGGTCAAAGGAAAAGAGCACTCGGCACCCTTCCTATTATTCAAAGTAGTTGTGGAAATTCAAACCAGTAAAATGACAGCCCCCTGTATTTAGAGAGATATACATATGGATATAGCTAGAGAGAGAGAGAAGGCAAATTTATTATTAACTGTTGGTTGTTTACCTGAAAACCCGAAGGAATTGTTTGAGAGATTATTAGAACTAATTGGAAATAGTAGTGAGATATCTAGCAAAAAATAAATACTTATAAATTAATTACTTCCTTTATATAGGTAACAACTAAATAGAATATAAGGAGGAAAAATACCATTCACAACAGAAACAAAATCATCCAGAAGGAAATTTAACAAGAAATATATAGGACTTATAAGCAGAAGATTTAAAAGAGGGGGACATAAAAAAATACTTGAAGAAATGGAGGATATAACATTTTATTTAAAAGATTTAATGTTGTGGTGATGTTAATTATCCCTGAATTAGTATGCAAATTTAATGTAATTCCTATCAGTTCCAGTGACATTCTTTTTTTAATTTGACAAGATGTCTGTAAATGTCATGAGACCCACCAAAAGAATATTCTGAGATAATAACAAGAAGGGTGTTTGACACCAGACCAGAGGTGGGTTCGATACCCACCTCTCAGTGCCTGGTAACCACCTTTCTACTCTCTACTTCTATGAGTTCAACTGTTTTAGATTTCACATGTAAGAAAGATCATGTGGTATTAGTTCTGTGCCTGGCTTATTTTGGAAGGTATTTTAAGGCACAAATATGTTGTAGTGTCATTATGTTGTAATTTTTCCTGACCTGATGTCTCATGTCTATAAAATTCTTCTATTGAAGCCGAGGTTCTTTCCCTAGGACTCCCTGTCTGGAATAAAAAATACCTTACTTCTGTATTAACAGAATTGTTCTGTCTGCATGTAGTCCCCGCTTTTTCTTCAAGTAGTTTCTCAAACAAATGCAGTTCTTTTCCTAAAAGGATGAATACAATTTTAACTGCTTTAAATCTTTACATATAGATGTATTTTAAACCAAACGACTCACATTGTACATGGTTTTATAGCCCTCTTTAATACTTATGAACTATATTGTATAATTATTCTAATTATTATATATTACTCTACAACACCATTTTTAGTGGTTGTATATTGGTTATTACTTGGATAGTCCATAACCTACCTAACAAAGTCCTTAATGTCTGGAATTAAAGTGGTTTTGCATTTCAACTGTTAGCAAAAACACTACAATGCACGATCCTGTACATTTGAAAAGAAATGAGAGGAGGATTTCACTGACTTCAAAGACAGCTTAAGGATTCAGATCTTCACATCCACACAAGAAACAAGATTTGCAGATTTGGGTAAAAGGCTACGCACGGTTTTAAGTCTTTCAGTACATATTGCCAAAGTGCCCTCCACTGAACTTTGACCACGACCTACAGAGTGAGTCACAACAGTGACTCTTTCTTTGAGTTTATATTGCTACTAGGTTTTGTCAATTTGCCAATCTAATAGGCAAAAATGGCATTTTATTTGCATTTTAAAGTGTATTTATCATGTTATAAGTGAAGCTAAACTTTTCATATGTTCACTTGACTATTTCCATTTTTCCTTTGTAAACTATTTGTTCATAATTCTTTATCATTTTTCTACTTGGTTGTTTACCTTTTTATAATTGATGTATAAGAGTTGTTTTTATTAGTTTTCCTCTGTGGTTTGTCTTCGGATTTGTACGTAGAAAGGTTTATTTGTAATTATTCAATTTTATCAATCTTGTTCATAGTAGCATTTGCCTAAATCACCTAGTTCTTTTATTGTTTTATTTTTGACATTTAATCTTTGATACACATGGATTTTGCGTGATGAATGTCATGAGGCAGAGATTTAGCTTAGCTTTTCAGATATTTGCCCTATGAATGAATAATTCAGTTTTCTGTGTCTTGAAATTCCATCTTTATCACTGCAAATTTCTTACAAAATCTTGTATCTATTTCTTGGGCTTTCCTCCATTTTGCTCTAGGGATCTGTGTCTCTATTTCTGCATCATTTCAATTATTTTGCATTTTAAATGCATTTTAACATACCTTCTGTTTTTGTGCCATAAAATACCTTCCAAAATAAGCTAGGCACAGAAGAACTAATATCACATGATCTTACTTACATGTGAAATCTAAAACAGTTGAACTCACAGAAGTAGAGAGTAGAAAGGTGGTTACCAGGCACGAAGAGGTAGGGAGCTGAGATTTGGTCAAAGGGCACAGAGTTTCAGGCACAGAAGGAGTAAGTTTCAGAGATCTATTCCACAGCATGATAACTATAGTTAATAATAATATGTATTTCAAAATTGCTGGCCGGGCACAGTGTCTCATGCCTGTAGCACTTTGGGAGGTGGAGGCATCTGAATTGCTTAAGCCTAGAAGTTAGAAATTAGCCTGGGCAAAATGGCAAAACCCTGTCTCTACCAAAAAATACAAAAATTAGCCGGGTGTGACAGCGCATACCTGTAGTCCCAGCTACTGGGAGGCTAAGGTGGGAGAATGGTTTGCACCCGGGAGGCAAAGATTGCAGTGAGCCAAGATCACATCACTGCACTCCGGCCTGGGTGACAGAGCCAGACCCTATCAAAAATAAAAGAAAGAAAAGAAAAAAAATTACTAAAAGAGTAGATTTTAAATATTCTCACCACACACACACACACACACACACAGACACAAACAAGTATGTGTGAGGTGATGGACACGTTAATTAGCTGAATTTAATCATTTGCAACAGAAACATATATCAAAACACCACATTTTACCCTATAAATATATGCAATTATTATTTGTTCATAAAAATAACATCAAATTTAAAAAAGTATATTCACTGTGTTTTTGCAGCCATATGTAGGCTGGAACCTGCTTCACATTTTGGCTCCAATGTTCTAGCTTGGTCACATTAAGCTCTAGTTTAGCAAGCACATCCAAAACAACCTCTAGGAGGCCAAAAGTCAGAGGACACCCATGATCCTGTGCTCTTAGACAACTTTTAAATGTATGATAGGAGACAGGCAGAGGAAAACACAGGTAATAACGGGATTATCCTGTTCTTTCCACACTCCAGTGGTTCTCAACTTGTTTATTTGCAGCAATTTTTAAGATTTTTTTTCTTGGCACACTTGAAAAGATTTTACCCCACAGCCTATACTAAACAGGCTAGCAAGTAAAATTCAATCACTACCTAAAATGTAAAAGAGACTCACTGTGTCTACAAAAACATTGACTACCATTGCCATAGTCACACGATTCTCTTTAACTTTCTGTCACTGTTTTGGGAAGAGCTGGTATATCAGTTAGGATTTCCAGCTGTAAAAGACAGAAGAAATAAAATAACAGGATCTCAAACATCAATAGTAGTTTACTTCTCTCTCAGGTTAAAAATCATGAAAGCAGGCAGTCCAGTGTTTATACGATGACTCCATAATCCGCAGAAAGCTGGGTTCCTTCAATTTTGCTACTCTGACCTCCTCAAAATGAGACTCCATCTTATCTCGTGGTCCAAACTCCAGCCAGTATAGAGGACACAGGGAAGAAGGGAAGGCCAATTCCTTTAAAGACACTTTCCAGAAGTTGCACAAGACACTCCACTTACATCCTCTGGCCAGAAGTTAGTAACATGGCTGCGCCTGGCTGTAAGAAAAGATGAGAAGTGAAACCTTTATTGCAGGTGGCCAATGGCCCAGTTAAAAGTAGAGGGTTCCATTACTAATGAAGGAGAGGAAAGTGGATACTGGGGATGGCACCATAGTCTTTGCTACAAATGGTTACTACCCTGATCATATTTCTTGCATAATCAAGAGGAAAACTTCTTAACTCTTGCGGTTACTGCCTCATCGTTATATGGCATTCCAT
The DNA here is from genome assembly GCF_007565055.1 of Rhinopithecus roxellana. Lineage (NCBI taxonomy): Eukaryota > Metazoa > Chordata > Mammalia > Primates > Cercopithecidae > Rhinopithecus > Rhinopithecus roxellana. The sequence goes on along the minus strand of NC_044556.1, from coordinate 75,364,428 downwards.
TTTACCCTTTAATTTTTACTTGCTCAAGTTTAGCCCTGCTGTACACCAGAACACATAAATAGCTTTGTTCAGGATTCTTTGTGACATTGTTCAGAGTAATATTATGGATACCTAATAAATTTTTTAAAAGACAAAATGTTCCACATTTTGTGGCCTACTCTAGACGGTTTTATGGCAAAGTGGGTGAGTATCCCTGCCTTTTACATTTCAAGTGTAGGGGTGTTTAGCTGTCTCCTCTGGCTCTCGTTTACTGACTCTTCTGAGTAAACCCATTGTTCTTTCCTTTATGCAAGAGACTACCTGAACACCCAAAGCTTGAAAGTCTCTAAGCTAGGTGCTGTAGTGTTATGTATTTCAGTAAGACATTTTCCCTACTTAATCCAGGAGCTTGTCGTTTCTTTGCTGGAAGTACACATGGATAAAATAACTGCAAGGTTTCCGAAAGACTTAAATACAAAAATGTCCCATGAAGAAAAAGGGAAATACCTCATTCAGTTGTGAGTGATTAGGAATAAAAATGAATTGGAGAGGTCAAAATGTAAGCTTGTCCTTAAAAAGAAAGGACTAATTTGCAGATGGAGATGGGATTTCTTCCTTCCGAGGTCTGCCATGGTGTAATCTGTCCTGTAATGTCTAGTGTCTACCTGCTATTATTTTCTAAATGGTGAGTTAAATGGGAAATATGTGTAGAGTACAATCATTTTTTATCCTTTGCTTTAGGTTTCGACTCATTGGTTCCCCATCTACTACTTGTCTCGTCTCAGGCAATAATGTCATGTGGGATAAGGAGGCACCTATTTGTGAGAGTAAGTTGAAATACTTTTCTCCACAAATTCCTCTATATGATCCTGACTTGCCCCTGGAGTATGAAGAATAAATCGAATCCTTCTTGCACGAAGTAGTCTCTCAGATAGTTGAAAATAGGAGTCAGATGCTTCATGGTCTTCCTGGCTTTTCTTTATCTTAAAAGGTGATTTATCTGAAACTGTGGGCTTGAACCCAAGCAAAATAGTTCTACTTTCCTATTACAATAGTAAACCTTTCCAGTATAGAGAGTGTTGTCCTTAATGAGTACATTTTAAAGGCGTTAGACAAAATTAGATCTGTCTTTGCCAACTCTTACTATCTATCAGGTTACAATTCCACAAAGTAGGCTACTCACTTTCTTGTTATTCTAATCCAAATAATAAAAAGAACTCTTCTTACAGTTCTTAGCAATTTCCCTAATCCTCTGGTCATTTTGAGTTCCAATCCTCCTTCAATTCTTTTAGGCTCATGTCTTGAGTTGTATTTGTTCTTGATTAGCTGACCCTCCATTTTTCCCATAAGATATTTTTAAATGAATCTCCAAAACTTTAAAAACATGAAAGAATGATTGCAAATTAGCAAAATGTTATAGCTGTGAAGAAATCAGCATCACACACAGAATTGATGGCAGCAAAAGTAGGCACAGCCTTCCAGAAAGCTAATGGCCAATATAAACAAAAGCCTGAAAGTAAACACCCTCTGACACACAATTCCGTTTCCCAGAATTTAGCCCAAGAAAATAATCATGAAATAGTCCCATAATTTTGGTCCAGAGATACTCAATGCAATAACATTTGGGATAGTGGAAAATGTTAAACAACCTAAATGTTCAGCATGGTTTGAAAATAGCTAGTAGAAAAAATAAGGTGTATTTTAATGGCTATAAGTTTTTAAGAAATGTAAAAAAGTGCACCATGAGGAATTAAAGGTTGAGATGCCTCATCCAAGTGGGAAGAGTATATCTGTGAAGCTACATGACTGATTATTATTCAGCCACCAAATACAGTAGTATAGAAAACACATCCATCCATACATATGCATGTATCCACATAAGTATCTAAGAGGATATAATTAAATTGCTACAAATAGTTATCTTTGAACCACTTTCATTTTCTTCTTTCTTTTTGTCCATATTTTTTAAATTTCCTCCAATGAATGTGTTCATTGTATTCACTAATATTTCTACCCCCTAATTTAACATTGACTTTTAAAGATTAAATGAATGAGAATATATACAAGGTGCCTCCCATACCTGCCAAGAACTTGCAATTCTATGAAATAATTCAAATTATCAAAGAATTATCAGCTTACTATACGAAGTTTTCTAGGCATGGCACCTTTTGTAGGGGGTTATCTTTTATAAAAAAATATTTACTGGGGGGAGGGGGAAGGAAGAGCATTAGGAGATATACCTAATGTAAATGATGCGTTAATGGGTGCAGCACACCAACATAGTACATATATACATATGTAATGAACCTGCACATTGTGCACATGTACCCTAGAACTTAAAGTGTGATAATAATAAAACCTTGAAAACATAAAAAAAGAAAGGAACCAAAAAAAAATCTTTCCATGACATTAAATATTCTTTGAAAAATGGTTTTTAATGGGAGCGTTATATTCCAAAGTTTGTATATTCAATAAAGTATTTAATCATTCTGCTAAAAAAAAATTTTACACTTCTACATTTATAGGTCAGTAATCATTTAATTGAGTCAACACTAGTTATGTGCATATGTATGTGTAGTCACTTAGCCAATATGTGAATAATATTATCTTATGACAGAACACAGTGTTCATTTATCATTTTATTGCCCCTAAATCTGCCATTATTTCATTTTTCATGCCTTATCTTTTGTGTTTCTTTTTCTCTCTTTTTCTTGATAAATAATGCCAGAAGTGGTATATTTAACCTGCAAAGAGTTTACTTTAATAACCTATAGGAGAAAATGTCCAGCAGTAGATAAGTACCTTAACAATCTGTGATAAAATCACATGTATTATCCACTTAAAATTATAAATATGTAAACCAAAAAATACATGTTTTTTTTGTGAAATACTTACTATGAGCAGAACCTGTATCATACACACCTAAATTTCAACTAGGTAAAAATGTCTGATTATTAGCAAATATTTTAAGAAAATAACAGTTTGGTAATTCCATTTAGAAAATTATTGGATTATTTGCATTCGGTATTTAAATTCATAGTAAAATAATTCATTATTAAAAAATAAGCTGTTTTACCACACTCTTCCTTCTCTCAGTCATATCTTGTAAGCCACCTCCAACCATATCCAATGGAGACTTCTACAGCAACAACAGAATATCTTTTCACAGTGGAACAGTGGTAACTTACCAGTGCCACACTGGACCAGATGGAGAACAGCTGTTTGAGCTCGTGGGAGAACGGTCAATATATTGCACCAGCAAAGATGATCAAGTTGGTGTTTGGAGCAGCCCTCCACCTCAATGTATTTCTACTAATAAATGCACAGCTCCAGAAGTTGAAAACGGAATTAGAGTACCAGGAAATAGGAGTTTCTTTTCCCTCAATGAGATCGTGAGATTTAGATGTCAGCCTGGCTTTGTCATGGTAGGGTCCCACACTGTGCAGTGCCAGACCAACGACAGATGGGGGCCCAAGCTGCCACACTGCTCCAGGGGTGAGTGTGAGTCATCAATACTTTGCTGGGTGTGAGGGTACATATAGATGATAGGAGTTGCTGAAATTAAGGAAGAAGTGTGTAAGGAGTATGAAACTGGCATAAACACTTTAAGCATTATAGTAGCTTCACTGTCTGTTATCTGTGTTAATACTTGTCTCAAAGTAATGGCTTATTCTCTCATCTATAGTAGACACATTTTATATGCATTTTTAAATTTACCATTTACAGCGAATATATGAGGTAGCTACTATTGGTATCTCCATTTTACTTTGAGAGAACTGAGTCTTAGTGATATTAAAGAACTTTCCCAAGGCTCTGACTCCGGAGCCTAATGATCATGTACAGTGGAATGTCTAATGAACAATAATGAGTAATAGTGATGATCATATCTCTATCCCTGGAGTGGGGCAGTAGGCAAGTGAGCCATGAGGACCAAAATGAGAGCATCAAATCAGAAAGGCCTTGGACTTCAACTCTTTCACATTATAACTGAAAAGACTGAAGCTCAGAAAAAGTGTTTGGCTCAAATCCAAACAAATATATATATACACATATATACTTGATATATAATTATATATGGTTCAGATTGAGGCTCAAATTCATTCTTGGAAGTTTGTTGATTGTTTTGTTTGTTTGTTTGTTTGAGACAGGGTCTCACTCTGTTGCCCAGGCTGGAGTACAGTTGTACAATCATAGTTCACTGAAGCCTCTAACTCCTGGGCTCAAGTAAGACCCCTGCCTCAGTCTCACAGGTAGCTGGAACTCCAGGTACACACTACCACATCTGGCTAATTTTTATTTATTTTTAGAGACAGAGTCTTGCTATGTTGCCCAGGCTGATCTTGAGCCCCTGTCTTCAAACAATCCTCCTGCCTCAGCCTCCCAAAGTACTGGGATTTCAGGCCTGAGCCACCATGCCTGCATTTTGATGCCCTGAGAACACACCAATTGTCCTATGCATGGAGGCAGCCAATATTTCGGTTAAAACATGGTCTAAGCAATAGATTCTATCACTAAAATGTCTGTAGCTTTTTTTTTTCTTTGAGGGGGGGTTGTTCTTTCTGTTTATTTTTAATAATCTTTAATTTTTGTGGGTACATAGTAGGTATATATATTTATGGGGTACATGAAATGTTTTGATACAGGCATGCAATGTAAAATAATCATGGAGAATGAGGTATCCATGCCCTTAAGCATTTATCCTTTGTGTTACAAAAAATCCAATTACACTCTTTCATTTTTAAATCTACAATTAAGTTATTACTAACTATAGTCACCCTGTCACGCTATCAAATACTACGTCGTATTCCTTCTTTCTTTTTTTTTTTTGTACCCATTAACTGTCCCCACCTCCCCTCCCTACCCTCACCCCCTGCCCCCGTGACTTTGTTCTTGATGCCTCCTCTTTTCTTAGCTGAAATGACTGGCTTAACATGGAGTGGGAAGAATTAGAATTGGTCACAGGGACAGAAAGGAAGCTAACAGTTCAGCCTTGTGCTGACGGAAAGAGGGACAGGGAGTGAGGAAAATGAAGACTAGGTGAAGGTGTCTGTTAGATGAGACCTTGGCAACAGTACCCCTTGCTGTTGCCTTACGCATGAGCTTGAGGGACTGCCTCTGTAGGAAATGGAAGAGTGGCCAAGCCACCAACACTCGCGACTCTATGCTCCATAACCAGTAGTTGAAAGCAAGAGGAATATGCTGCCTTGTAGTCTTCGGAACATGTTTCAGTAGAAAAAAACACAGACAAGCTGTTGGAGAGACTTTGATTCTAGTCACAGTTCTGCTTGGTATCCTTGGTTTCCTTGTTAGTGACGTGCGGCTACTGAACTACCAATCTTCTCTTTTAATAGCTGCACTCTGCAATGACGATTTTTAAGCTCTCTGGCAAGCATAAGATGTAGCAAAGGAAATTCCCCCATAATTAACAAGTGCTCTGGAACTGTCCTTTCCACAGTGTGTCAGCCACCTCCAGAAATCCTGCATGGTGAGCATACTCCAAGTCATCAGGACAACTTTTCACCTGGGCAGGAAGTGTTCTACAGCTGTGAGCCCGGCTATGACCTCAAAGGGGCTGCGTCTCTGCATTGCACGCCCCAGGGAAACTGGAGCCCTGAAGCCCCCACATGTACAGGTGCCTTGACTCTCTGGCTTCCAGATTGCTCTGTTTCCCCCTCACATGGAGGTCTTCTTACTCCTGTTGTTTTATTTTTCTTCTAGTGAAATCCTGTGATGACTTCCTGGGCCAACTCCCTCATGGCCGTGTGCTGTTTCCACTCAATCTCCAGCCTGGGGCAAAGGTGTCCTTTGTTTGCGATGAAGGGTGAGTGTGACCCAGGGTTGAGATCAAGGACTAAGTGTAGACAATGACTCTTTTGAGATCAGGAGTTAATCCAAAACAGGAGCTGACCTAGTAGATAAGAAGTACCCAGAGAAATGAATTTATGGAAGGGTAGTTTTGAAATAAGGGTAGGGACTAAGTGGCACCACTTTCACAAGACAATGAGAAAAGGGCACATACAGCTCAATGTCAGGTACAAGCATAAATACAGTCACTGATCTTGAATACACAGTTGGAACTTGAAGTGATGGGTATGTATTTATTTGGAGGCAAAAGAACATAATTTCATAAAAGCTGTGCTAGAAAAAAAATGAGGAATAAGACAAAAATTGTTTGTCCCATGATAAGGAAGGCAAAGGTCATCTTAGGAAACTTAAAACCAACCAACAGCAGAATCTGTAACAGTGCATGGGTAAGTGTGTTTTCACCCAATAATATATCTTCACGTCAGGAATGGCCGGTATAATTCTTTTAATGCAGGATTCTTCTCAACCACTTTGCCAGCCAATGACTTCCGGCCAGCAATGCCCCTGCCCAGGCCTTGTGTGGGCCCGGGCTCACCGCAGGAAACACCACATCTACTAGGCCCACCAGGCAGCGCCTGACTGGTGCTCTGACTCAGACCCCGGGGCCCCCACGACTGCACACTTAGCCCCTGGTGGGAGGGGGTGTGTGAGTGAGTGAGTGTGGGGTCCAGCTGGCCACTCCAAGCACCTGCACAGGAATGGGCTCTGAGCAGTGCTTGCAGCTGGACCGGGCATGTCGCACTGAAGGGAATGTCGTGGTGCCCAAACAGGGGTGCCCACGACCCTGAAGCCCAGAGGGGGTGTTACAGCATGCTAACAACTCGTAGCATTTGATAATGCCTGCAGCCCAACAGATGGCGGTGTGTTTAACAGCTCTGTCAATCCTGTAGCCCCGCTCAGGCCTGCATCTCAGGGGCTGGCTTGACCCACTGCTGCTTCCTGTCACGTGGTGCAGCTGCCCTCCCACAGCAGAGGGTGGAGGGCCACAGTGTTACAGGCTTCTTTGTACCTGTGTTTGGTGGGTCCTGAGTTCTTGTCCCACATCCAAGAAATATAAAGTTATGCTATTAATGGAAGGGTGAGGAGGGCAGAGAAGAGTTTTATTGAGCGACGATCTTAGCGGAGAGGAGACACGAGGGTGGTCCCCTAGATGAAGTCAGGGGGTCTCTCTCTCTCTCTCTCAGTGTGGCTGGTTCTGGGGTTTTTATGGACTCAGAATGGGAAGCCTGTGCTGATTGGTTTGTGAGTATACAAAAAAGACTAAAACAAAGACACCACTCAAAGGTGGCCACAGCAGTGTAAAAAACCAATTAGGGAAGCGCAGGTATATGTAAAATAGATGAAGAGTGAGGAGCAATCAGAGGAAAGCACACCAAACAGGAAGAGAGGTTTTCAAGCCAGAGCATGGATTTACCTGGAACTTGTAGCGAGGCTTTAAACTGTCTTCAACTTGAAGGTCGGGTTTCATCGGGATCCGCCCCATCTGCCTAGGATTTGTCTGCCTTCTGCTTCTATCAGTTTCAAGTGGTATTATTAGTTGTTTATGTGTATCCATTACTCTTGGTGGTGTGCACTATGAGTCTGGAGGGATAACTAGATTGGGCAATTAAGCAGTTATTTTTAATGATTTCCAAGGAATCTTTGGCATTTACAAAGTCCACCATCCAATAATGATGTCTAATTTCAGAATGATTTCAGATTTCAGAAGGGAAGCAGGATTTAATAATCAGTTGGGCATTTCGGGGCAGCAAAGACTCTTACCCCCACCCTTCTTTATTTCTTAGAGCACGTGGTTCAGCATGCTTCTTTGAGCCTCCTCTGGCCCGTTACAATTGTAGTGGCAAGAAGAACAGTGCCCACATTCTCTTTCTAGATGTTCCTGGCTTTGCTTACCAAATCGAGAGTTGTTCTGCCTCATGACCCACTAATGAGAATAAGTGGGATGTCAGAGAGCCATCAGTGAAAGATGACACCTGAAGGATATGGCTCTTGTGCCCATGGAGAAGTCTGGTTCTGTGTTCATGCCTTCTGTAGGTGATGCTGGGCTATGAAGTTTATATGGCAATTATGCACATCAGCTCCAATTGCTTTGCCAGTCACAGGGTACCATAGTTCTTTAGAATAAATTGGCCTTTGAGTTTCTGCCAGCTACTGAAGAATTCAGATCCCCAGTGAACTAAGACTTTCAGCTGGGCCTGAACCTAAGAACCAAATGATAGTCAAGCAGGAAAATGGTAGTGAGGAAGCTGAGCATCTGTTAGTAAAGAAATCAAGGGAGAGATGAGAATTGCTCACACATTTGCTACCACTTTTTTTTTCTTTAGGTTCCGATTAAAAGGCAGGTCTGCTAGTCATTGTGTCTTGGCTGGAATGAAAGCCCTTTGGAATAGCAGTGTTCCAGTGTGTGAACGTGAGTAGAAAGAACTATGTAGTTTGGATAACTCTCCTTATTTTTGTTTTCCAGTGTGTTTACTGCATGGAATCACCTGTTGTCTGGATCCTAACTAAATTACAGATAAAAATACTTCTTTGTTGGAAGAATTTCAAGAAGGGTCTTGTAGGTCTTCTCTGACATGTGTTTTTGTTACTAATCTGTAAATCACTTAGTTTAATGACAGTGTTTAACTTTGTGGGGAATGTGAGCAAGAAACTAGATGACATAAAGGTGCAGCACGTTTTAGTTAGTCATTTATTTTTAGTTTTCTTATCAAGGAGGAATCTTTCTTAAATGTTTATGTTTTTTTTTTTCTTTTTTGAGACACAGTCACCCAGGACAGAGTGGAATGGTGCAATCACAGCTCACTGCAGCCTCAATCTCCTGGGCTCGCACCTCAGCCTCCTAGTAGTTGGGACTACAGGTGCATGCCACCACACCTGGCTAATTTTTGTATTTTTTGCAGAGATAGAATCTCGCCATATTGCCCCAGCTGGTCTCAAATTCCTGGGCTCAAGATATGTTCCTACCTTGGCCTCCAAAAGTGTTAGGATTACAAGTGTGAGCAACCATGCCCAGCCAAATTTTTATGTTCTTTTATCCCCTCACATATCATAAACAATTTAGTCAGCTTCTTATTTGACCTGCAGCATTTAATGACATAGGGCTTCCCATGTGCCAGGACTTTCCATGCATAGAAAAAGCAATGAATAGCGAGTGAATAGTGAAGACACCTCCCTACTTTCCTGGGGTGTATTTTCTTGAAGCAGACTGTGAACAAGGAAATAAATAAGTAAACAAAATTCTAAAAATTATATTACATAAAATGGTAGTTAAATAGGTATGTTATAGAGAAAATAAAACAGAGTTATATGATAAATTAGTATGGTGGAAGGAGCTGAGATGATGAAACAGTATCTGAAATGATGAGGTGCCCTAAGTTTCCAAACCATCCGCTTAAATAAAATATGCAGAAATTCAGAAAAAATTCAGAAACTCTTAGATAAAAGTACATGTTTGACATACCAAGGCATTACTGATTGATTCTATTCTGTCTACTAAAGCAAGGCAAGAATTTTTTAAACCTTTTTTTCCTGATTATTGGAAAATGTTTCTTTTAATTTGTATTGTGTTAAAATAAGTTATAGAAATCAATTCGGATACCTTATGGTGAGTATTACGGTGAAGAACATTTAATACCTGAGGAAACTCAAGTATTCAACAAACTCAACCTTACGGAGACACATAAAGCTGAAAATAAATATATAAATAAACTTAGGAAAACACAAACAGGTAAAATTCAAGCATGAGAAGTCAATCATTGTTTGATGTACTAAGTCTTTTTTATACACATAATTCTGATAAACTTGGACATCTCTTCCTAAATTCATATCAAATTAGAAGCATCAAGTGCTTTTAGGGAAGGAACTGTTCTAAGCAGACTAAAAGGAGGAAGAAATGATGGCTAATAAATTGGAAGAAAAAAAGGCTCTTTGGCACCATTTAATCTGAGTCAAAAGAGCCTTATGGTGTCTGATGACGCCATTGGAAATTTGGTGTTGGTCCTGATGATAATGGTCTTGAATCACCAAGAAACATTTACATTGCTAAAGATGATAGTTCATGATTATTAAAGTTCATAGATTTCCTTGGAACTTATGGTCTCTGATGACCAAAACTTTGTCTGTCTTGAACTTCATTGTCAACCCAGGAATCTTACTATGCCTGAGTTAAAGTGGGCAACCAAATGGGTCCTTTTTAAAAAATTAAAAACAATTTGAAAAAATTGCTTTTCAAATTCATAACGAACATAGGTACCCGGGTGGCCCAGGAACACTTTGGGCTTTTGCAATAAACTGTAATTTAGGTCTCACTTCAGTTAGTTGCCTCTCAACAAAAGCCTTACAGATTTAAATTCCACCCACCTTAGTTATATTCTTTCTAAACGCACAGTCACAGGTCACTATTATTTCAGTCATCTTAAGTGAAACTCTAATAGAACTTAAAGCTCTTGTTTTCTTTCTAGAAATTTTTTGCCCAAATCCTCCAGCTATACTTAATGGGAGACACACAGGAACTCCCCTTGGAGATATTCCCTATGGAAAAGAAATATCTTACACATGCGACCCCCACCCAGACAGAGGGATGACCTTCGACCTTATTGGGGAGAGCACCATCCGCTGCACAAGTGACCCTCAAGGGAATGGGGTTTGGAGCAGCCCTGCCCCTCGCTGTGAACTTTCTGTTCCTGCTGGTTAGTACCTGCTTCCACATATCCTAAATGGGTTCAGAATATCGAGGTGAGAACCTCCATATTTCTGTACTGACAGTCATTTTTGCTTGTGAAAATGGCTTTGCTATGAATGTCAGAGACAGAACTACCTCCCAAGTGAATGCCAAATGGGTTCTAGTAGGCACACTGTGTCTCAGTTGTTGGTATTGTGATGGTCCTTCCTATGGGGTGAGGAGTGTGGGATGGTAAGGAGAGAAGGGGGTGGACAGTGAAAATTGGTGAGGTCCAGATTTTGTAGAAAGTATTTTCAAAGTACTGAAAGCAAATGCTAAAGAAAATACTCTTTTATTCTACCTCTACTCTACTATGAGTTGTCTTTATCCTGGATAGATGGATGTACTGCGCAAAAAGTACACGATGATGACGTAATTTACTTCAAAATTGATAGTGCTATAAAAGTAATTTAAGAAACTCAGATGTAGGGATTTATACTTTTTATGTTGTTTCCAAGGGTTTGTTCAAGCCACTGACTATGTTTATTTGGTCCTTCACCTCAACGTTAATAAAGGGAGCTCAGGAGGCCCTGGAGAAGCAGAGTTTAAAATTGTACTCTTAGCCTAATGGGTGCAGCAAACCAACATGGCACATATATACCTATGTATCAAAGCTGCACATTGTGCACATGTACCCTAGAACTTAAAGTATATATATATATATATATATACACACACACACACATATATAAAGAGAGTGTGGTATTTATATATATATAAAGAAAGATTGTACTCTTAGCCTCCATAGCTCATTCCTTTGATACACTAGTCTGGCTTTAAACGACAGTACCTGACAACTGTAGGCACATGTGTGGCTGTGACTGCCCACACCAGCTCCATCTTCCAGTAAGGACAGAACAGCACTGAATCGTTAGCTTGTCGATCCCTGTGGTACTTCCCCATCTGATCCAGTTTGAAGTTAGAGACTGTAAAGGATAGTGTTTAAATGTCAAGAGGTCTAGGTTTAGAGAACCTGTCTTTCACTGATCAAATAAGAGTGAGTGGCTTATGACCTGGCTGGCTCAGGTCTTCATGAACCTCTAATAGCCAGAGATATTGGATGTGTTCATGTGTTCATATGTCTGTTTAACTGAGTGTCTTTTCTTGTGTTTGTGTGGGAACTTGTTCTCAGCCTGCCCACATCCACCCAAGATCCAAAACGGGCATTACATTGGAGGACACGTATCTCTATATCTTCCTGGGATGACAATCAGCTACATTTGTGACCCCGGCTACCTGTTAGTGGGAAAGGGCATCATTTTCTGTACAGACCAGGGAATCTGGAGCCAACTGGATCATTATTGCAAAGGTGACTTATTTCTTGTTATTTCTTATTCTTGCTGGGTTGTATGGAACATTGATACATGAGGCTTATAAGGCTGAGAGACCACTGAAATGAGCATAATGAAAGGGATAATATTTTGTCCTCTTGGCAGCTGCTTTCTTTTCATTTACATAAAATTTATTTCATCTTACTAACTGTCCTCTTTGCATGGTCGATAGCAGTGCTTCTCCATCCAGAGCATTAACACAATCAGCTGGGAACCTTGTTAAAAAGTTTCTCAAACTCCATTCCATGGCCTCTGATTCTGTTTTGAAGTGGGGTCAAAAGTCTATTTTTAACAAACTCATCAGAATGCTCTGATGCAGGAAGACCACAGTCCACATTACAAGAAATACCACTTTGTCTTCTTGGTTTCTATCAAGGAAAAAAAATATTGTAGACTAATTTTGAGAATATTACAACTGAAAAGAAGTCTGTGCTTGAAGATGAAGGACATGCTGATGGCTGGGCAGAAAAAGAAAGTAAAGCTAAGGATGAGTTAAACAAAATAAAGTAACCTGTGTGCGGTGGCTCACGCCTGTAATCCCAGCACTTTGGGAGGCTGAGGTGGGAGGATCATGAGGTCAAGAGATCGAGACCATCCTGGCCAACATGGTGAAACCCCATTTCTACTAAAAATACCAAAATTAGCTGTGTGTGGTGGCGCACGCCTATAGTCCCAGCTACTCAGGAGGCTGAGGCAGGAGAATCGCTTGAACCCAGAGGCGGAGGTTGCAGTGAGCTGAGAGCGTGCCACTGCACTCCAGCCTGGTAACAGAACGAGACTCCGTCTCAAAAAAAAAAAAAAAAAAAAAAAATGAAATAAAGTAAATTAATCAGAAAGATGTATTTTAAATTTAGGCCTGGCATGGTGGCTCAGGCTGTAATCCCAGCACTTTGGGAGACTAAGGCGGGCAGATCACCTCAGGTCAGGAGTTGGAGACCAGCCTGGCCAACACGGTGAAATCTCGTCTCTACCAAAAATGCAAAAATTAATCAGGCATGGTGGCACATGCCTGTCGTCCCACATACTCGGGAGGCTGAAGCAGGATAATTGCTTGAACCCAGGAGGTGGAGGTTGCTGTGAGCCCAGATTGCACCACTGCACTCCTGCCTGGGTGACAGAGTGAGACTCAAAAAAAAAAAAAAAAAAAAAAGAAAGAACAAAAGAAAGAAAGATGAATTTTAAATTCAGAATCATGATTTACTAACTTCTTTGTTGTATGTGCAGAAACGAGCCAAAAGTATGCATTTAATAAAGAGCAGAGTGCCAGTATTTGTTGTGAAGCCTGAGAGAACTAACATGGTACTCTTGTTTCCTTACAGCGTGACCCAAGTGGCTCCAGGGCTAGATCACCATTAGCCTAATTCCTAATCTTTCCACAGCTTTCCAGTTGCAGAGCTGTTAATCAGAAGTGAATGCACAGTACATTCCATATTCTTTACTTTACATTAAGAAATGGGAGTCAAAAAATGTTAAATTATAAGGCTTTTGGAGGAGGAAGATTAGTAACATGTTTAAAAACACGCTTTTTCTTAGCCAAGGGCAAAATAGGTTTTGCAGTCATAGATCTGTCTATTCTGCAGTTAAAACCAACAATCGGCCGGGCGCGGTGGCTCACGCCTGTAATGGCAGCAATTTGGGAGGCTGAGGCGGGCGGATCACGAGGTCAGGAGATCAAGACCATCCTGGCTAACACAGTGAAACCCCGTCGCTACTAAAAATACAAAAAATTAGCCAGGCATGGTGGTGGGCACCTGTGCTCCCAGCTACTCGGGAGGCTGAGGCAGGAGAATGGCGTGAACCCGGGAGGCAGAGCTTGCAGTGAGCCGAGATCGTGCCACTACACTCTAGCCTGGGTGAGAGCAAGACTCCGTCTCAAAAAAACAAAACAAACAAACAAACAAAAAACAACAATCAACAATAAAATATCAATTTCCTTTTGATTTATCTAATTTCAGAGGTAAATTGTAGCTTCCCACAGTTTATGAATGGAATCTCGAAAGAGTTAGAAATGAAAAAAGTGTATCACTATGGAGATTACGTGACTTTGGAGTGTGAAGATGGGTATGCGCTGGAAGGCAGTCCCTGGAGCCAGTGCCAGGAGGATGACAGATGGGACCCTCCTCTGGCCATATGTACCTCTCGTAAGTGCAAGTACAAGGAATGTGGGACCTTCCCGGTCATGGTTATTGCTCATTCATTCATCCATATTGGCATCAAGTGTGGTGTGATGTTTATGGCATATGCTACCAGCTATAGAGTACAATATGAGCGTCCACCTCTTCCAAAAATCCCAAAATGAGAGTAAGGCCAGACTTTCTCTTCTCACACCTCTCACTCCAGCTCTGCACTTTTTTTGTCTATATCACGTGGTTGCATGAGCCACACAGCAATGATTTATTTACAGCCTACGAGCCTTAAAAGAAATGTTTTCAGCATGAGTTAGGGAGCACCTTCCAAGCTGCAGAGAGCAGCCGGCCTGTCTTCCTCACCACTGTAGGATACAGGATTTTAAGCTAGCACAGCTGGATAGAGCAGATTTAGAAATCATGTATCATTGAGCTCTGTAGAAGAGAAGCCCTCTGCTGGCAACTGAAAGGTACTGCAAGATAGAAAATTCTGCCCACATCATGGAGCAGATGAGCAAAATTATGAACAGCCTTTCTTAATCCAAGTTAGTGTTACACTTTCCCCTCTCCCCATCTCTTATGACTCTTCTAATACATGGTTCTACACCAAGATTGTTCAAGATCCAGTTTTACAATTAATCCTGTAAATATGCTAATATGACTCACAGATAATATTTCTAAATTATCAGCTTGACACCCCCTTAATATCAAATTATATTCACTTTTTTGGCAAAAGTCTCACTGGATAACTTACTAAATGGCTTTAGAGTATTCTGAAGATCTGGCTGGGACTGACAGAAAACTCACATAGTTGGAGAACCTACTGTATCAAATATTAGAACAAAATATAAAGCAACAATACAGAAGTCACTTTGCACCAGCACAAGAAGAGACATACAAATAAGTGGAACGAAATTGATATTAATAAAATAAAGGGGCCGGGTATAGTGGCTCATGTCTGCAATCTCAGCACTTTGGGAGACCAAGGCGGATGGATCACCTGAGGTCAGGAGTTCAAGACCAACCTGGCCAACATGGTAAAACCCCATCTCTACTAAAAAACAAAAAAATTAGCCAGTCATGGTGGCAGATACCTGTAATCCCAGCTACTCAGGAGGCTGAGTCAGGAGAATGACTTGAACACAGTAGGTGGAGGTTACAGTGAGCTGAGATTGCTCCACTGCACTCTGGTCTAGGCGACAAGAGCAAAACATTTTTAAAAAATTGTCCATTAAATTAACAATAAAAAGATTGTTAGGTGAACACCCAATGAAAAGCAAGGATGTGATGAAACTGATATTGTTGTACATTGAAGGTACTATTGTAAATTTGCAAAAACTCTTACGAAAAGCAATTACGCGATGTATGTGAAAAATAATACAACTATTCCTGCCAGTTAGCCCTCCTAGAAATCTAATCTAAGGAAAAATATAAAATATTAAAATATTTTATTAAGCATTTTATTAAGGGTCTCATGAGACAGAAACCTAGAAACGACTTAGATGCAGAATAGAAGCCATTGAATGCACTATGATGCATCTACTAGATTATATTAGTTAGCCTTTGTTGTAACTTATATTTCTAGTATATAATTATGTGAAAACACACACATGAGAAAATGTGCCAGAACAGAATGTATCAAAACATTTTTTGGGTACTAGGATTGGAGTGATTTTTACTTTAGTTCTGTATTATAAATTTTCTTCTGTAATTGTATTGATATTAATTTTTAAAAGTCTTCTCTGAGTGCAGAAGGTAAAATGAGAGTATGTGAATGAAACCAATGGCTTTTTGCATTAGAAAAAATATTAGACTGAGTCCTGGAGAAAAATTAGAATGACTTGTCACTGGCTGAGAGGTCCTGCTTAATCACGTTGCATGCCAGAGTGACGTTTGTGACTTTTGACTTCCTTTTAGGTGCACGTGATGCTCTAATAGTTGGTAAGTTTCATGAAAGGTTTGCTGAGGAATTCTGGCATCTATAACAGTAAGTACCTACCTATAATGAATGAAATGCAAAAAGAGAGATCAAAATATCTTGAGTTGTAAAGAGATCAAAATATCTTGGGTTGTAAGTTCAACTAGAAAGAAAATAGTGATAAGTTAGGCCACGAGATGGTGAAACTGGCGTCGTCATATGCATACTAAACAACCTTCATCAACGGCTCTTTACTATCTTTGGACCATTACAAATGAATAATCATTCATCAGTGTCAAAAATTCTTTATTTGAATGTGCTGGGAGAATGCAACTTCCTTCGGTTGTAACCTGGAGTATACTTCCAGATGGTGATTGTGCTCATTTGCACAAACAGAAAGCCACAAGATCAGTCTTCTGAGCCCATATCTGTGATCTGCCTATGTTAGAAGAATAGTTTTGTAATAGAGTCTGCTTCCAACAGAATACTGTGGCATATTATTCTTACATCCCTTTTTACACATCTGGACACTGAGACACAGAGAGTTTATGTAACTTGCCCAAGACCACAGAATGGGATAGCCTGGGTCTAGCTACCTGTGGAGACTGTGCATTTTAACAATCAATAAATGGACAAAGGATCTACATATATAATTTAACAAGAGAGAAAATTCCAGTATTGTCACAATGAAATGCCTGTATGTTAAGCCTTAGGCAAGAGACATGGGCAGGGCCATGGAGAGCTGGTGGCCAGCTGCCCCATCGCGGTTCTCACTTACTTTTGGAAAAGCTGATGTTGGACTAAAGGTTACAAAACAGCTCAGATCACACCTTAACTATAATAACCCCGTGGGAGTAAGACTAATGCTATAGAAACCCAGAGTAAAGCAGAATGTATAGTTACATCTAAAAAAAAAAAAAAAAGCATTGGCAATCTATAGTGTGACTGGATACTAAGACAGAATTTAAACCCTATGAGTTATATTTTCCATGCATTTAATTACCTTGTTTTTCTGCCTAGGCACTTTATCTGGTATGATCTTTATTTTATTCATCATTTTCCTCCCTTGGATAATTCTAAAGTACAGAAAAGAGTAAGTATAGCCATATTATCCCAAGAAATGTAAACTGTACTTACCCCTGCTTGGAAGGCAAAAGAAAGTAAAAGACAAACAAACCCATTGCTACATAAACAGATGTGGTAATTCTTATAAAGAAGATCCTTGACACACAGTATAGACAAAGAGGTATTCACACTAAAGGAAGTATATAGGATACTAAGAACAATTAAAGAAAAAAAAAAAACAGCAGCTGGGCCAGGTATGGTGGCTCATGCCTGTAATTTCAGCACTTTGGGAGGCCAAGGTGGGCAGATCACTAGAGGCCAGGAGTTCGAGACCAGCTTGGGCAACATGGTAAAACCCCGTCTCTACTAAACACAAAAAAATTAGCCGGGTGAGGTGGGACACATCCCTGTAATCCCAGCTACTCGGGAGGCTGAAGCACAAGAATTGCTTGAACCTGGGAGGCAGAGGCTGTAATGAGCCAAGACTGTGCCGTTGCATTCCAGCCTGGGTGACAGAGTGAGACTACATCTCAAAACACACACACACACAAACACACACACACAGAGAGACACACACACACAGCATTTTAAGAAGGAATTGAGTTCTACAGAAAGAGAAAGTAGGCAGACGGAGTTTTTAAAAAGTTGTTCATGAGGCTGCTGATATCCTAGTTTTGCTAAGACATTGCAGACACCTACCTCTAAGCCCAGATCCTATCATAGCACTAGAAGTTAGATTGGGTCACTTATGGCACACATAGCCTGCCAGTGGGGAAGAATTGAGCCTTTCCATTGGGTATTTCAATATATAAACAAATATTTTGTAAACACCATTAACTTTATTTTTTTAAGACAGAGTCTTGCTCTGTCACCCAGGCTGGAGTGCATGGAGAGCATGATCTTGGTTCACTGCAACCTCTGCCGACCGGATTCAAGTGATTCTCATGCCTCAGCCTCCTGAGTAGCTGAGACTACAGACATATGCCACTACACCAGGCTAATTTTTGTATTTTCAGTAGAGAAAGGGTTTTGCCATCTTGGTCAGGCTGGTCTCGAACTCCTGATCTCAAGTGATCCACCCGCCTCAGCCTCCCAAAGTGCTGGGATTACAGGTGTGAGCCACTGGACCCAGCCATCATTAATTTTTTAAACTTGAAAGAAAAAAAAAACTTGCAAAGACTAAGATCTGAATAAAGAAACGTCTTTGACAGGGAAGAGAACCTACACAGCTTTTGAACTGGTTGACTGAATTATAACAACATCAGTTAAGCCAGAATCAATAATATCAATGTTATTAGTTGATGAGCAAATTGTATACCCATAGAAAAACTGAACTCGTAACTTTTAAGTGAACAGTTTTCTATAGCAAATATTCTAAACAAGTGCAGTTCCCTACAACAAGCTTTACAGAAATTGAAGTTTTGATATTTCACAAAGCTGCCAATATACTTTTTAAAAAGTAGTTTGTCATAGTAGATCTTGCTGTAAACAACCTGGTCAGGAACTCAATTTCGTGGGAAAATAGTGAATGAGTAGAGATTTAAATTTAAATATTTATCCTTCCTGACTAATGTTCTCTATATTTTATGGCTTGACACATATTCTTTGCTCTTCTCCATTACAAAAAGAAAAGGTAAGTAGCTGGGCGCTTTATCTTAACAAGGTACTTGTGTCAATACATTTTTCCTCTTAAAGTTTCTTATTAAGTACCATATATTAGTGAGTTAATTTTTTTAAAAAAATTACTAAATCTGAATTAAAGAAGTTGGGGCTTCTAATTTCCTGTATCTATACCAGTCTCTAGTTGAAACCACACAGGGGAAATGATTGTCTCTTCCTCTTGAAAATATTCAAGATACTTTAATATCTTGAAGATATTTGAATATCTCCACCCTTCTAACTATGTCATTCTTCATTCCTTATGGCCCATTCCTTGTTAATCAACTAAAGGGTCAGATTCCCAAGCCTAACTACTGATTTGTTTCACCCACGTATTTTAAGATCATTTCCTCATATTAATCATCTTCAGGCATAAACATGACTCAATAACCATTTCATAAAATTATTTCTTTAGAAATGATTATCTTGTATAATCTAAGCAACCACAGAGCATATACCATTCCTTCATGTTTTCTATCTCGTAAAACCTGCCTCCTATTTTTTTCATATTCTTTTAAAGTGTAATGTCCATGGCACAACCATTCTCTCTCTGACCAGTGGCTACCAGAAATGTGGCAGAAAGAAAGATCATGATCCTTGTTAGACTTAAAGGTCAGGGAGGTAAACCTCCCAAACATCTATGTAACCCACACTAAAACCTATTATATATGTGTAATCCAGGAAAATTTTTAAATGTTTTCTAAACTTTTACTTTTGACCTGTTTCACTTCTTGGGACTGTAACTGCCTGAAGGGTTCTTCCTGCCTGTCATACAGACAAAACCAGTTCCGTGAGATCATGGTATATTGCAGTAAAGAAAGAGTTGAATTAACACAAGGCCAGTCACGTGGAAGAACTGGAGTTATCACTCAACTCAGTCTCCCCAAGAACACAGGGACTACGGTTTTTATAGATCATCTGGTAGGAAGGGAGCTAGGGAATGGGTACTACTGGTTGGTTGGGGATGGGAGTGTGGGAAATGGTCCTCAAGTGCTGTATCCACCTCTGGTTGGGGGCCACAGGACCAGTTGAGTCATGAGTCACAGGTGCAGGTAGAGTCAGTCAGTTGCCAAATGTAAAAACCTGAAAAACATCTCAGAAGACCAATCTTACATTCTACAATAGTGATGTTATCTATAGGAGCAATTAGGGAAGTCACAAATCTCTGAGCAGTAATGGATTATAAAAACTATGCCTATATTTTAGCAGAGTTCAGGTCCCTCTCATAATCCTAAACTCTTGGCCTTTCATTAGCTTTCAGGTCCTGAGCAAGGTGGAGCTAGTCTTAGGAAGAGACTGTTATTATCCTTGCTCCAAAGTTAAATTATAAACTAAATTCCTTTCATGGTTAGCTTGGCCTACACCCAGGAATGAGCAAAGCCAGCCCACCCGTAAGGCTGGAAGCAAGATGAAGTCAGCCGTGTTAGATTTCTTTCACTCTCATAATCTTTGCAAAGGTGGTTTCAGGATAGTGAGTGCATTTCTCTAACAAAACAGCATTGATTTTCATGTTAGAAATAACACATAGCTAAAATTGGGAAAAAGAAGTAATAAACTTAAATAATCAGAAGGCAGAGGTCCCTTCTCTTGGAAGGAGTTGGGCTGATTAATCATGCAGTCATACCTCCTTGAGTGGGTGTGGCCAATAGCTAAGTCATTGTGGCTACATGACGAGCGCTGATTATTCCTTATCTGGAGCTCAAGCTTTCCTCACAGAAACACAAGGGCATAAAGGGCTTCATGGCAAAGAAGAAGGAAGCCATGTGGGAAACGCATAATATGAGTGGAGAGTATTGTAGTGGTCCTCAAGTCAGAAGAGCTGTTTATCCTGGAGCTGAAAAAGACTGACAGAGATAGAATAGTGTAGAACAAGATGGCCTGCTCTATGGGAGAGCCACTATCACACCAGGCCTGGAGAGGTTCAGGCTGACGTCTATCTTAAACACTGGAGACAATTCAGAAGCTGCATGAGCAGTCTAAAGACTTAGCAAGAAACTAAAATGAGACTGGGCGCAGTAGCTCAGGCCTGTAATCCCTGCACTTTGGGAGGCTGAGGCGGGTGGATCACCTGAAGTCAGGAGTTTGAGATCAGCCCGGCCAAGATGGCAAAACCCTGTCTCTACTAAAAATACAAAAATTAGCCTGGTGTAGTGGCACATGCCTGTAGTCCCAGCTACTCAGGAGGCTGAGGCAGGAGAATCGCTTGAACCCAGGTGCTGGAGGTTGCAGTGAGCTAAAATCGTGCCACTGTACCCCAGCCTGGGCAACAAAGGCAAAACTCCATCTGAGAAAAAAAAAAAAGAAAAACAAACAAACAGAAAAAAACAAGAAAAGAAACTAAAATGAGACAGAAATAGAAGGAATACACACACACAAATGATCTCACCTTCTTTAAAATGCTCCTCAAGGAGGCCTACTTTAACTATCCTAGTAGAGATGACAGGATCCCACCCCCACATTCCCAATCTCTCTTATCCTGCTTTTTTTTTTATAGATTTATCCTCTTTCATTATAGTTAATTAAATAATTACATTCCATGTTTATTCTCTCTCCCTCAATGAAGTCGAGAATTTTTGTCCTTTCTTCGCCAATGGATACATAACAAATCTAAACTGTCCCTGGAACAAAGAGAGTCTCAATAAATATTTATCAAATGAATGAGTGAGCTAAACACCACTAAGAGTGTTACCACAAGGGGAAATTTCTGCCCGAATTCTCTACCAAGTTAAATAGTGCATCTTTAACTTGTCCTAAACTTACTCCAGGTTTCAAGGCTGCTCCTAGTTCTAATATACCAACTGTCTCAATCTGTTGGTATATATAGTTGGACAGCTATACCAAAAACTTAGACTGGGTGGATTCAATAAGCATTTAAGCTAAGTGCAGTGGTACCCACCTATAGTCCCAGCTACTTGGGAGGCTGAGGCAGGAGTGCTGCTTGAGTCCATGAGTTTCAGGCCAGCGTGGGCAATATGGCAAGACCCTGTTCCTAAAAATCATTATTTCATTTCTAAAAACCAAGCATTTATTTTTCATAGTTCTGGTAGGTAGAGAGTCCAAGATCAAGGCAACTGCATATTCAGTGTCTGGTGAGGCTTGCTTTCTAGTTAAAAGACTTCAATCCTCACATCAGGGAAAAGGAGTGAAGGAGCTCTCCTGATCTCTTTTCTAAAGGCACTAGTCCCATTCACAAGGGCTCTGCTCTCAGGATCTAATTACTTCTCAAAGGTCCTACCTTTGAGATCCCATAGTAATTAGATCCTATAAATTTTCAACATATAAATTTGGAAGGATACAAACATTCAGTCCATTGTACCAACACTGAATTTAGTAAGCACATCTGCTTAAACGATATCACTATTTGTTGATTTTATGTGCCTTCTCAATCCTCAGCTTTCCCTGATTAAGAATACCTGATTACTCTGCCCATTTCCTCTGCGCCCTCCACCTTGGCCTTTCCACTCTCTATTACCACTATCTCTTGACTTCTTGGTCTCCACTCTACTCCTCACCATCCCTGCTCCCTGGACTGTGAGCCCCTGTGAGCAGCGACCACCTATATCCACACAAAACAATTTTTATTTAATGATTTTTTAATCTCTACTTGTACAGCAGTCAAGATTAATAAAAAGAGGAGCAACGGTTAATGTATTTACAAAAACAGTTAACATGTTTATTTATAGATTTATTTACCATTTATTATCTTCTTTGGTCCTCAAAACAACTCTGTGAAGTACGTAGGCCCAATCGTATTGTTATCCCAAAGCATAAAACACTTTAGGTTCAAAGAAATTCAGTGGCTTGTTTAAAACCAGTAGGAAGTTGTTAGGAATTAGGCCTTTAGTCCAGATTATTTAACTCGAAATCTTGAACTCTTTGTGCTAGTATTTTGACAACGTTAGTTTCCATTTCTGAATCTGACTCTATATTACTGAAATTCAGTATCCAGAACTGTATATAGTACAAACCTAAAGTATTTTCCTTTTTTCTTTCAATATTCTTTTTCTCCCTATGTTTTACTGAATTTGTTTTAGCTACTCTGGTATATTGAACCAGTATCTTTCTAGAAAGCAGTATACAATCTCTCCTTTTTGTTACTCTAAATTCTGAGTTATTCGGCTATGAAAAATTAAGGTATTTCTTTAAGGGCATCTTTCCGTATTGAGATTTCCTGGCCTTTCACATAGACTTGGCAAGTTCTTCTTGTGATTTAATCTCCCTGCCTTGATATGTCACTAGTTAAAAATATGCTGCCTGCCCATTTTGATATTTCATTGTGTATTTACGACAATAATTTGTGATAATGTCAAATAAGATAGGTCATGCACTGATCACTGAGAAATAATACTGGGTAGACTTCTTCATTCAGAGCCCATTATTGCCTCTTGTTACTGCCTCATACCCACTCCCATTTCTACACAAAACAGCCTTGTCCACAGTCAAAATTTCAAAGTTCCCATTGTTGTGATGCTTACAATGATAAACTACTTAAGGCCATCCTCTGTGAAGGCTCCCTGAATTTTCCTCTGTTCACATTAACCACCAGTAACTAACCAGATAGCTCTTCATTCAACATATACTCACCAAGATCATATTCTCCAAAACCCCACATATCACTCATCACCCAAGACCACTTTCAAAACATTACTCATCTTACCACTTAATCACCACTCGTTGGAAGGTCACACCACCTGGCTATATACCCCTCCACTCTTCCTCACCCGTGGATCTCAAGTGTGCCTTCCCCATCCTATGAAAACTCTGTCCCCTGAAGCAGTCTGCCTCTTTTTCTCAAATGACGCTGTCATTCTGATTTCCGTAAGGGGGTAAAGAGCAACTGAGTGATGAGGAAATAGTAGTATGTGTTGAAGTGAGTTAACTCTTCAAGCTTCCGTTCTTAAATCCCTAATACCAATGCATACGTAACATTTCCAGGTACTGGTACTGTTTTATCATTTCATTGATAAAAGATGAAGTGTTTATTAACCTCCAAACAGGCAGTGTACCATACCAAGTGAGGACGAGGGATTTGCAACCGCTAAGGCCTGTGTTCACAGTCACTCACTCTCTATGAGACCCTGAGCAAGATACTTATCCTCAGTAAATTTCATTGTCCCTGCCTGTGAAATGGAGATAATAATAGTTCCTACCTTATTTAACATAGTGCCTCACTTATGATGCATGTCAGAAAATGTTAGCTATTATTTACACATGATTGTTATTACTGATATTCAAAAGTGAGTAAATATTACTTTTTACTGTCAGTTCTTAAATACCTTCATGACAGCTACTGCTGCTCCCCTAACTGTGGGTATTGCTTGTACAGAAAACAGAACATATATCTTCACTATAGGAGAAAAAGGAAGCCTCGTGTAACATTGCAGTGCAGAGTCATTCGTGTTGTGCAGCTTAAGTGTCAAAATCTTGATGTAAAACCCTATTTACTAATCAAAATTATGTCAGAAATAGTGAAATGCATTAAGGCATGGACATCTGCCTATAAACAATTTAGAGTATTCTGACACAAAATATAGGATGATTTTAGTATTATTTTCTAATCTAAGTTTTTGCTTAGTATTAAAAGATGAGATTTGGTTATGATTTTCCTTTCAGACATCTTGCAAAGACATCAGGAACTTAAGGCAAATGATACCTTAAATTTCCAAGTGCAAATTACTAGTTTCTTTCAAAACAGATACTTAAATGATTAAGACAGTTTTTCTATTTTTTTTCACTCTGCCAATTAGCAATAATGCACATGAAAAACCTAAAGAAGTGGCTATCCATATACAGTCTCAAGGAGGCAGCAGCGTTCATCCCCAAACTCTGCAAACAAATGAAGAAAATAGCAGGTACCTATATACATACTGAATTCAAAATGTTTTCAACAACTCAGATATCAAAAATGGAAACAAGACTTGAATATGATATTGTACTAGGAAGGTTATTGATACCAAAGAAGTTAGAAAGTACTTCAGGAGCTGGAAACTTCTTTATTTTTTTATAGGATGATTATTGTCATTTCCACTGATTTGGGGTGATCACTCTAAGTCAGTGCAGTGACAGTCACTACTCTTTCAAAGCATTCCTGTAATTTCCTGGATTTATGCTATGAAACTTTGAGAAGTAGTATGCTTTTCTTTTTCTTGTGGAACCCAAGCATTTGCTGCTTGTTTGTATGTCCAAGTCTTCCAGCTTCCCGTAAATGCACAGAGTCACTTTAATGTCCTCTGGAGACTTTCACTTTACCTCCCCAGCCTCCAACTCCCTTGATTTCTGACTTCCACTGAATTCTCTACTTCATTTGGCCTCTTTGACTGCCCCTTCTTTTGGTCCTCATTCTCTTGGGCTTATTAAATTCCTAACCTCTCATTCTACCTATTCAAAGCAGGCTTACTGCAAGCTGTTGTGTAGTACATATTGCTGAAGATTTGGAGTGAAAAGGGAAATTACACCATAATCAAAAGTGGTATATATCAATATTAGAAATCACTGAACTAAAAAATAACTAGCACACCAGGGACCCGAAAACTACCACCTGTGAGCCAAATCCAGCTGGCCACTTATTTTTGTAAAT
Source organism: Rhinopithecus roxellana (assembly GCF_007565055.1). Classification (NCBI taxonomy): domain Eukaryota; kingdom Metazoa; phylum Chordata; class Mammalia; order Primates; family Cercopithecidae; genus Rhinopithecus; species Rhinopithecus roxellana. The sequence goes on along the minus strand of NC_044556.1, from coordinate 75,339,188 downwards.
AAAGTTTTACTGGGGGACAGCCACACGCATTCGTTTGTCTGCTGTCTCTGGCTCCCTTTTATACTACAACAGTAGAGCTGAGTAGTTGCCACAGAGACCCCAAAAGCCAAAAGTATTTACTATCTGGCCCTTTAGTGGAAGACTTTGCAAACCCCTGAACTATATCATACGATGAGATATTTCTCACTGGCTAGTTCCCCTTTTAACCTGGGCTTTCCATCCTCTTCCTAGGCCTCTCCCTCTCAGTGGATACTCCCCTCCTTTGTTCAGATCTTTACTGCATTCTCGAGGTATGCAGTAAATACAGGCATTTAGACTCTCGGGCTTCTTGCAAATACAAAACTCCATTTTTCCTTAACATCCAGAGCAATTTATTTGGCTCTGGCTTCCTTTGGCTATGCCCAAGAATCCTAAAATGTCCTACCCATAGGTGTTCGGGGCATTTTTGGGAACAAGATCATCACATGCCCTAGAACAGAATTAGGCCAGTCTTGTAGAAAGCAGAAGCAAAAGCACCACAGTCATTACTAAATTTCCTTTCTTTATGTCCCACCTCTTTCTCTTATACATGCGCATTAATCTAAACCTGGCATGTTAAACCTACACACATCAGAAATCCTAAATTCAACAGAGGACAGTGGAAGGGGCCACAAGAAAAGGAAAGGAAGTGGAAAAAGGTATTTTATAGTTAACCAATATAAGTAGAAGCAATTCAAACTTTTCTAAACAAAAAATTACAGATTATGTCCTATTTTCTCCTATAATAGAAATGAATTTGCAATGCCCTGTTTATTATCTGTCTTCCTAGTCGTTTTGCTTCTAGCTTATCTGTCATTACTGTTTATGAAAACAAATAAAATATGCAATGCTTTTTTGAAATTCAGGATTGATATTTTACTTTTTGAAGCTTTAATGTCTGTCCTGATTCTTCTCAGATGGGCATTTGTATACACTGGGGGATACATGGTTAATGCTAATGTACCAATGGGATATAAAAATCATAAGATGAAAATGGCATGGTTTCCTAGAGAATATATTTTTCTAATGTTACTCCAATTGTTCAAATAAAAATTGTATTATTTCAACATTAACACAAACACATTTATAAGGGAGCAAAAGACAAATAAATAATGCAGGAAGTTTAAGATAAAATAAGATAGAAAATATTGTGTTTTCAGGGATGCTTTAACCTATATCTCCAAAGTTCTTGGATGAGGTACGTCACCATCATCGAAGACCAAAGGTACATAAAACCACAAAGATGGGGAAAAAACAGAGCAGAAAAGCTGAAAATTCTAAAAATCAGAGCACCTCTCCCCCTCCAAAGGAACACAACTCCTCACCAGCAATGGAACAAAGCTGGATGGAGAATGACTTTGACAAGTTGAGAGAAGAAGGCTTCAGACGATCAAACTTCTCAGAGCTAAAGGAGGAAGTTCAAACCCATCGCAAAGAAACTAAAAACCTTGAAAAAAGATTAGACAAATGGCTAACTAGAATAACCAGTATAGAGAAGTCCTTAAATGACCTGATAGAGCTGAAAACCATGGCATGAGAACTACGTGACAAATGCACAAGCTTCAGTAGCTGATTTGATCAACTGGAAGAAAGGGTATCAGTGACTGACAGTCAAATGAATGAAAGGAAGTGAGAAGAGAAGTTTAGAGAAAAAAGAGTGAAAAGAAATGAACAAAGCCTCCAAGAAATACAGGACTATGTGAAAAGAACAAATCTCGTCTGACTGGGGTACCTGAAAGTGACTGGGAGAATGGAACCAAGTTGGAAAACACTCTGCAGGATATTACCCAGGAGAACTTCCCCAACCTAGTAAGGCAGGCCAACATTGAAATTCAGGAAATACAGAGAACGCCACAAAGATACTCCTCTAGAAGAGAAACTCCAAGACACATAATGGTCAGATTCACCAAAGTTGAAATACAGGAAAAAATAAATGTTAAGGGCAGTCAGAGAGAAAGGTCAGGTTACCCACAAAGGGAAGCCCATCAGACTAACAGCAGATTCTTGGCAGAAACTCTACAAGCCAGAAGACAGTGAGGGCCAATATTCAACATTCTTAAAGAAAAGAATTTTCAACCCAGAATTTCATATCCAGCCAAACTAAGTTTCATAAGTGAAGGAGAAATAAAATCCTTTACAGACAAGCAAATGCTGAGAGATTTTGTCACCACCAGGCCTGTCCTACAAGAGCTCCTGAAGGAAGCACTAAACATGGAAAGGAACAACCAGTACCAGCCACTGCAAAAATATGCCAAATTGTAAAGACCTTTGATGCTAGGAAGAAACTGCATCAACTAACGAGCAAAATAACCAGCTGTCATCATAATGACAGGATCAAATTCACAGATAACAATATTAACCATAAATGTAAATGTGCTAAATGCCCCAATTAAAAGACACAGACTGGCAAAGTGGATAAAGAGTCAAGACCCATCAGTGTGCTGTATTCAGGACACCCATCTCATGTGCAGAATCACACATAGGCTCAAAATAAAGGGATGGAGGAAGATCTACCAGGCAAACAGAAAACAAAAAAAGACAGGGGTTGTAATTCTAGTATCTGATAAAACAGACTTTAAACCAACAAAGATCAAAAGAGACAAAGAAGGCCATTACATAATGGTAAAGGGATCAATTCAACAAGAAGAGCTAACTATCCTAAATATATATGCACCCAATACAGGAGCACCCAGATTCATAAAGCAAATCCTTAGAGACCTACAAAGAGACTTAGACTCCCACACTGGGGAGACTTTAACACCCCACTGTCAACATTAGACAGATCAACAAGACAGACAGTTAACAAGGACATCCAGGAATTGAACTCAGTTCTGCACCAAGTAGATCTAATAGACTTCTACAGAACTCTCCACCCCAAATCAACAGATTATACATTCTTCTCAGCACCACATCACACTAATTCCAAAGTTGACGACATAGTTGGAAGTAAAGCATTCCTCAGCAAATGTAAAAGAACAGAAATTATAACAAACTGTCTCTCAGACAGCAGTGCAATCAAACTAGAACTCAGGATTAAGAAATTCACTCAAAACTGCTCAACTACATGGAAGCTGAACAACCTGCTCCTGAATGACTACTGGGTACACAACGAAATGAAGGCAGAAATAAAGATATTTTTTGAAACCAATGAGAACAAAGACACAACATGCCAGAATTTCTGGGACACATTTAAAGCAGTGCGTCGAGGGAAATTTATAGCACTAAATGCCCACAAGAGAAAGCAGGAAAAGTCTAAAATCGACACCGTAACATCACAATTAAAAGAACTAGAGAAGCAAGAGCAAACACATTTAAAAGCTAGCAGACGGCAAGAAATAACTAAAATCAGAGCAGAACTGAAGGAGATAAAGACACAAAAACCCTTCAAAAAATCAATGAATCCAGGAGCTGGTTTTTTGAAAAGATCAAGAATATTGATAGACTGCTAGCAAGACTAATAAAGAAGAAAAGAGAGAAGAATCAAATAGACGCAATAAAAAATGATAAAGGGGATATCACCACCAACCCCACAGAAATACAAACTACCATCAGAGAATACTATAAACACCTCTATGCAAATAACTAGAAAATCTAGAAGAAATGGATAAATTCCTGGACACATACACCTTCCCAAGACTAAACCAGAAGAAGTTGAATCCCTGAATAGACCAATAATAGGCTCTGAAATTGAGGCAATAAATAATAGCCTACCAACCAAAAAAAGTCCAGGACCAGACGGATTCACAGTCGAATGCTACCAGAGGTACAAGGAGGAGCTGGTACCATTCCTTCTGAAATTGTTCCAATCAATAGAAAAAGAGGGAATACTCCCTAACTCATTTTATGAGGCCAGCATCATGTTGATACCAAAGCCTGGCAGAGACACAACAAGAAAAGAGAATTTTAGACCAATATCCCTGATGATCATCGATGCAAAAATCCTTAATAAAATACTTGCAAACCAAATCCAGCAGCACATCAAAAAGCTCATCTACCATGATCAAGTGGGCTTCATCCCTGGGATGCAAGGCTGGTTCAACATATGCAAATCAATAAACATAATCCAGCATATAAACAGAACCAAAGACAAAAACCACATGATTATCTCAACAGATGCAGAAAAGGCCTTTGACAAAATTCAACAGCCCTTCATGCTAAAAACTCTCAATAAATTAGGTGTTGATGGGATGAATCTTAAAATAATAAGAGCTATTTATGACAAACCCACAGCCAATATCATACTGAATGGGCAAAAACTGGAAGCATTCCCTTTGAAAACTGGCACAAGACAGGGATGCCCTCTCTCATCACTCCTATTCAACATAGTGTTGGAAGTTCTGTCCAGGGCAATCAGGCAGAAGAAAGAAACAAAGCGTATTCAATTAGGAAAAGAGGAAGTCAAATTGTCCCTGTTCGCAGATGACATGATTATATATTTAGAAAATCTCATTGTCTCAGCCCAAAATCTCCTTAAGCTGATAAGAAACTTCAGCAAAGTCTCAGGATACAAAATCAATGTATATTCTTATACACCAATAATAGACAAACAGAGAGCCAAATCATGAGTGAACTCCCATTCACAATTGCTTCAAAGAGAATAAAATACCTAGAAATCCAATTTACAAGGGATGTGAAGGACCTCTTCAAGGAGAACTACAAACCACTGCTCAACAAAATAAAAGAGGACACAAACAAACGGGAGAAAATTCCATGCTCATGGATAGGAAGAATCAATATCGTGAAAATGACCATACTGCCCAAGGTAATTTATAGATTCATTGCCATCTCCATCAAGCTACCAATGACTTTCTTCACAGAATTGGAAAAAACTACTTTAAAGTTCATATGGAAGCGAAAAAGAGCCTGCATTGCCAAGTAAATCCTAAGCCAAAAGAACAAATCTGGAGGCATCACACTACCTGACTTCAAACTATATTAAAAGGCTACGGTAACCAAAACAGCATGGTACTGGTACCAAAACAGAGATGTAGACCAATGGAACAGAACAGAGCCCTCGGAAATAGTACCACACATCTACAACCATCTGATCTTTGACAAACCTGACAAAAACAAGCAATGGGGAAAGGATTCCCTATTTAATAAATTGTGCTGGGAAAACGGGCTGGCCATATGTAGAAAGCTGAAACTGGATCTCTTCCTTACACCTTATACAAAAATTAATTCAAGATGAATTAAAGACTTAAATGTTAGACCTAAAACCATAAAAACCCTAGAAGAAAACTTAGGCAATACCATTCAGGACATAGGCATGGGCAAGAACTTCATGTCTAAAACACCAAAAGCAATGGCAACAAAAGCCAAAATTGACAAATGGGATCTAATTAAACTCAAGAGCTTCTGCACAGCAAAAGAAGCTACCATCAGAGTGAACAGGCAACCTACAGAATGGGAGAAAAATTTTGCCCTCAACTGATAAAGGGCCAATATCCAGAATCTACAAACAACTCAAACAAATTTATAAGAAAAAAAACAACCCATCAAAAAGTGAGCAAAGGATATGAACAGACACTTCTCAAAAGAAGACATTTATGCAGCCAACAGCCACATGAAAAAGTGCTCATCATCACTGGACATCAGAGAAATGCAAATGAAAACCACAAAGACACACCATCTCTCACCAGTTAGAATGGCGATCATTAAAAAGTCAGGAAACAACAGGTGCTGGAGAGGATGTAGAGAAATACGAACACTTTTACACTGTTGGTGGGACTGTAAACTAGTTCAACCATTGTGGTAGACAGAGTGGCGATTCCTCAAGGATCTAGAACTAGAAATACCATTTGACCCAGCCATCCCATTACTGGGTATATACCCAAAGGATTATAAATCATGCTCCTATAAAGACACATGCACACGTATGTTTATTGCGGCACTATTCACAATAGCAAAGACTTGGAACCAACCCAAATGTCCATCAATGATAGACTGGATTAAGAAAGTGTGGCACATGTACACCATGGAATACTATGTAGCCATAAAAAAGGATGAGTTCATGTCCTTTGTAGGGACACGGATGAAGCTGGAAACCATCATTCTCAGCAAACTATCACAAGGACAAAAAACCGAACACCGCATGTTCTCACTCATAGGCGGGGATTGAGCAATGAGAACACTTGGACACAGGAAGGGGAACATCACACACCGGCGTCTGTCGTGGGGCTGGGACAGTGGCGAGGGATAGCATTAGGAGATATACCTAATGTAAATGAAGAGTTAATGATTGCAGCACACCAACATGGCACATGTATACATATGTAACAAACCTGCACATTGTGTACATGTACCCTAGAAGTTAAAGTATTAAAAAATAAATAAACTATTTTAACAGTAATATCTCCTCATTATTAAAAACAAGAAATAGGAGAAAATATTAAAAATGTAAAAATTACCTGCAATAATCTCTACCTAGTAGTATTCTTAAGCATCTTTGCATATTATTTTACATTTGCATATACACCTTGAGACTATATTGATTGTGCAATATTGAATTCTGCTTTTTTTACACACTAACAAACATTTCTCCCATCATTATAACAGTACATAACCTATAGTTATTGACATTTCATGTGTTGTCTTTTTGCCTGATAACTCTATTGCATTCATGTACTTGCTTCATCTACTATTCAAACCTTCTTAGCCATTTACAATGTGCCATACATTGTGCTTATGTGTTTTCTTTTCCATGCTAAATTAACTTCTGATGAATAGAGGCAATTTTTTAAAGATCTCCCCAATCTCTGAGTATAGATAATCACAGGAGAAATGTTCAATAATCAACTGAGCTTTTTAATCAATTGAGAAATGAATTTATGAACATTTCATTTATCCTCAAGTTTTTGGAAATACTCTTACATCAAAGCACACCTCAAATTGTGTACACTGACTGTTGATCACTTTTTGGTAGGTATAAAGTACTTAAAAATTTTGTTTCCACTTTCCCTTTTAAGATTGGAATTTTGACCACAGTGTTCCACAGGAACAACATGAATCATCTGTGGCAAAATATGCTAGTCAAGAAGTGAGTTAGAATCTGTGCAAGTGTTAAGACCTTGTGCACCCAGGTTCTGGGGCGGAGTAAAGAGGCAGGCTCCAAAGACATACCTGTGTGTTGGACATGAAAGTGTTTGGAGGAATACAGGTAACAGGTGATGCTGGGAAGTCTTGTGAGATGGAAGGAGAACGAAGATGAGGAATCTGGTGGCAGTAATAACTGGGGAGCAGATAAAGTGGAGGGCCTCATCAGGAGGTCTGTCAGTTGGTGGAAGGACACCATTCCTGGCCTTAAAAGGAGAGGCGAAGCATGTGGATACCTTGTACTAAATCCACTACTGCAGCTCATTCTTAATTGTAATTAGAAGAGGCGGACATGCTTTCTGAAGCTGACCCCTCCAAGATAAGTAGTTCCTATTTCTGCCCCCTGCTACCAACATGGTTTAGAACAACAGACTCAAAAAAATAATTTATTCTGTTATGGGTGACCTGTACGTTTTCTAGAATGGAATGAGGCTCTTTATTTCTTTATTTAGTAGCTCAACTCTGAGAACACTTTTTCTTTGGACACAAAAAAGGAAAAGGTCAAGTTAATCATTAATCTCTCTCTTATCTACTAATGTCTCCATTTACGCCATACTTTCTGTGTCCTACATAGCAGGCATCACAGAGGGCAATAAACACTTCTAATGACCTTGTAATTTATATGGATTGCTAGCATCACGATTATCAGCCTGTAAATTCTGGGTAGTTCAATTGTCAACCATGCTGTTAACTAAATGAAAACATCCTGTTATTTCAGTGTCTTTCCTTGACAAAGTACTATACAGCTGAAGAACATCTCGAGGTACAATTTTGGTTGGAAAGGAGCCAATTGGTTTCAACAGAATCAGATCTGAGCTTCATAAAGTCTTTGAAGTGACTTCACAGAGATGCAGACATGTGCACTTGAAGATGCTGCCGCTTCCCCAGTACCTAGCAAAGTTCCTCCCTCTTTGTGTGTGTCACTGTGAAACCCCCACCCTTCTGCCTCATGCTAAATGCACAGAGTGTCTAGTTGGGGGAAAAGACTGCATTTAGGAGATAGATAATGGTTTGGATTACTTAAAGGAATAAGGTGTTGCCTGGAATTGCTGGTTTATAAGTTGGTCATTTTTCTTTTTTAAAATATTTGTAATATGGAATGGGCTCCTTAAGGAGAGCTTGGAAAATGCAGAAAGTTACGAAAAATAAGTCACATATAATTATGCTACCTAGTGATAACCACTCCTAATATTTTGATTCATTTTCTGCCTTTCTTCTTTCACATATGTGTTTTTTTACACATGTACTTTTCCCCCCTTAGTTTCCTTTTATTTTATAGAGCAGAACCCTAGACTTTTAAACAGTTTGGAGTGAAATATATGCTATATCAGTTTTTACTTTCTCTAGGGAGAAAAGTTAAGTTACTAGAGAGGCATGAAATGATTATGGGAAGAGTGGTTAAGACTACTCAAGAGAAATATTTGGAAAATAAGCTTTGGATATTTTCTAAGCTGTATTTCAAAAGCACTTTTTGCTATGTTCTTTATTAAAAACATAATAAAAATTGAAAGAATAATTGTTATTATAAAAGTAACTAGCTTAGTTTTGTATGGATTCAGAATATACTAAATTAACTTTTTAAAACATAAATTTTAAAAAATATATCAAAATAATATGTTCTGATATTTTTAAAATAAATGACCTTGTGCTCTTCAACCTGTCCACATCTTTAGAGAATAAAAATGTGTTATGTTATTATGGACTATGCTAACGACCTCTAGAAAACATCAGAATATTTCTGGATATTTAATAATAGCTTTATATATGACCACTGCTCATTTCTGTGTAATTCTGTTTAACAGTTGCTTTAAAGGTGAATTCTGCCACCTTTACTTTGATAGCAATATAAGGAGTGAGATAGACATGAACCTGAATTTCAATTTAAAATCATGGAAGAGAGGGGAAAAAAACAGCTTAAGAAAAATCAACTGATAAAGGGCAAGAAAAAAATGCAACTTACATCACAAAGGCTAATTACTTTATTATTTAGAGAGTACTTAAAAATTCAAAGACCAAACTTCTCTCCACCCCACAAAAATGGGCAAAGGACATACAGCTAGGTCACCAAGAAAGAAGGGCAAGTAGGTGGTGAATATATGTAAATATACTTGATAGGACTTTTGCTTAGTTGGATCTTTAGCAAATCTCTTTTATTTCTTGGGATTTTGAAGAAGTAACTTTTAAAGGAGGACTAGAAACAAAGTGATTGGGAATTGGTCTTTTTTGAATTAAAATTTCCCATCACAAGAAAAAAAAGTTCTGTGTTCTCTTTTTTTCCAAAATGGAGTAGGTCAGTGAGCAATGCGATTAATAAATATGCAATGCCTATGACTTTTATTTTATTTTGTTTTGTTTTGGAGACAGGGTCTTGCTTTGTTACCCAGGCTGGAATGCAGTGGTGCTATCTAGGCTTACTGCAACCTCACCTGTAACTTTTTAATTGCAAGAAAGCCAAAAGATTTTTTTCTCTTACATCAGTTATAATGAGAAATACTGTATATGCTAACTATGAGTAAAATACTATATTGCCTAACTTGTATTATTAAGCAATTCTGCTGACCTGAGACCTTACATTTTCATCTGAAAAGCAGGGACTGGACACCAATTGCCCTCTGGTTATTCCTAGTCCTAATATTCTTTGTTTTGCTTGCTTTTCTGGCACACTTAAGTGTGTAGTATAAAGTTTATGGTGCTTAAATGAAATTTTCTGTCTCTACCATTATAATGAGAAGGGAATAAAATACTTTATTTTGCAAATCTACTCATGGAATATAGTTCTGTACCTGATTGTTTTCATAATATCTGTGTTGATGTGTAATGCCACAGACATGCTCTTGATGGTAACAGGAAAGAAAATCAGACACAGCTAAACATAAAGGTCAGCTGGCTGTCAGGTGCTTAGCAGGTGTAAATAGAGGGTCATTCATGCTGCTACACTTGCTCCTGAAAAGCATAATGTAAATATAGTATACTGATTTAGGAGGCAAAGAACCATGTATCATGGTTCTTTTTTCTTCTTCTTCTTCTTTTTTCTTTTTTCTTTGAGATGAAGTCTTGCTCTGTCACCAGGCTGGAGTGCAGTGGCGCGATCTTGACTCACTGCAACCTCCGCCTCCCGAGTTCAAACAATTCCTCTGCCTCAGCCTCCTGAGCAGCTGGGACTACAGGTGTGTGCCACCATGCCCAGCTAGCTTTTTGTATTTTAGTAGAGACGGGGTTTCACCATGTTGGCCAGGATGGTCTAGATCTCCCGACTTCGTGATCCGCCCGCCTCGGCCTCCCAAAGTGCTGGGATTACAGGCATGAGCCACTGTGCCCAGCCCTAACATCAAATTTTAAAAGAGTTGACCACAGTTGAATGACACCCGCGCACCAGCCTCCACCCACACTGCCCTTCATAAGCCCCTTAAAGGAGATTCCATAGTAATAAACCTGGTCCACAAACACACATATCCTCCATTCTCTCCTTTTCTTCTCTTTGGCAGTTTGACAAAATCTTTAGGGGGAGTTGGAGGAAACATTAATCTCCTAAATCCACTTCATTCAAAGCTGTGGCTTCAAGTTCTACCCCTGTTAAGGCCTCAGGAAGTTCATTGTCGACACCCTCCCTTTGAACTCAGTCACTAAAATGATCTCAAGGCTAAGGAATAGACCACAGCTCCACTTCACAAGTAAGCTTGCAACACCTGATTAAGGAAAGTTTGCTGTGCAGACAATTGTAGTTCATCCCTTTTACAGACAGATCTCGATTTGTTTTCTAGGGTCTAGAATTATTTAAATCAAAATCTCTCAGAACTTTCTGGACATTTAGTAAATTCATGCTGGAGGAGAACTGGCAGAGACATGTTAAGTGCACCTGACCACAAGAACCATTTATTTCATCCAATATTTACCAGCTATTCATTGTACACCTATTATAGATTTTGGCACTGGAGATATTATAAGAAAATTCTATCCCTGACTTATGGAACTTATCCCCAAAAATAGGAAACAAGGCTCAGAACCATTCAAATGAAGCTTCAGTTAACTCCAATAAAAATTAGTTTCATAAATGTAACGTGAAAGTCTTTGAATATGTTAAGAATGGCTTGATTCACCTCAGGGATAGAAATTTGACTGATTGAAAGAAAGTTTCAATAAAATACCAATCTTTGAGTTTAATCTGACACCTGAAACTAGGAAATCAAACACTAGCCACATTTTCTTTCTATACTTTATAATAATTTTTCTCATGAGAAAAAGGCATCTTTCTTCCAAGCCTGAAAATAAATGGAGAATTTTTAATATCTATTGTTGTGGAGAACAATAAATAGACTACCTGCTTTCACAAATAAGTGCTGGCATTGAACCACAGAACATGTCTGTCATATCACTCCTTCACGCCGTACATTAACAGGAATAATAATTTCCTCTCATTGAGTTTCCTATTTACTATCCCCTTAATTATACCTCCTTTAATTACTGTCATGGAGTGTCTGAATTTTATAATCCAAGATACTAAGATGTTTATTTGATATACCACCACACTCAATGTATTGTATTCTTTGCCAAAAATTTGAAAATTTTTGGGAAGAGGAAATTCCATGGTTTGGTGAACCCAGAAAGTCTTCAGTACATCTCAGTTATAGAACTGTATTAAATACATTTAAACTCTACAATTCCATAAGACCTATTTTAGGTTTATACACTGAGCATCCAATTCCTCACCATCCTCTCATACAAACCCTGTGTAATACCAGTTCTACTTCCATAATTCCATGAACAAAACAGCAATTGACACATAGGTTTGATTGTTTTTAACACATTTTCTTTACCTTATTCTAAATGTAACATAGGGTCAACAAAGAAAAAGAAAACTGAAAAGCACAAGGAAAGTGAAATATCTGTAATATTATCAACCATTGTTAATTTTGTTGTGTTCCAAACTATTTTATAGAGAGAGAGAGAGAGAGAGAGAGAGCGAGAGAGCGCACTTTTGTTTTAATAAAAGGACTGCCAAAAGGCACGTGCCAATTTGGACTCTGCTTTTTCCACTTAAAATTATATCATAGTTTCTCATATTTGGTATACTTTTGCAATACTTGCTTCATAGAATTCCATCACGCAAAGGTAACTACCAGAAATTCCTTATTACTTTTGCTAGACACTTAGGGTTTACTTTTTTTTCAAAAGTTATAAATCTTTGATCACAGCTCTGATGATTTCTCTGGGAACTGATAGCCTAACACAAGTCATGTCCACTTTAAGACTTTTAACATTCTGAAAAGTTATGTTACAAACAGAGTACTGGTCCCCCTGCAACACGTTCACTCACATTGGCTGATTTTTTAATTCTTTGCCAATCTGAGGGGAAGAGATGTCAACTCTTTTTGTTTGTTCTTGTAATGCCAGTCATGTTCCCTTTTTTTTTCCTTTTACCAGTCATACTGGTTTACTCAGAACCCTGCAAATCAATCCTGCTCACTCTTAATTTTCCAGTATTGTTCCTGAGATTGTTTCACCAGAAAACTTCTCCCCCTTATCCACTTCGCCTAACAATTTCTACCCATCCCAGTCCTCCTGCATTCATTGCTTCCAGGAATCTGGCACTTAGGACACCCTTGTCCTTACATTGTTCATGCATGCATATTTCGTCTTCAATAAAACATTCAGTTGCTCAAGGGCAGGGACCCCATAGAGTCTCAATATGCTAAAGGCCTGGTGTTGCTTAATAAATTAGATTCTGACGGGTCCTCTGCAGGGAGGGAAGCAAAGAGCAAATTACCTTACCGGCTGGGAGTGCAGAAGCCAACCCTTTGAGACTGTGTAAACAAGATGGCCCCGAGACGATACAGTAGCAGGCATTCAAGCAAGAAAAACTCAAATATTGTTCCCAATAATGCCTGACTAATGCAAAATACCAAGTAAGGGCTAGTCAGTCCTGATAGCCTGCAGAGCCCCAGGGTAAAACTAACCCTGACGGGCGCTGGCCCACGGTTGTCCCCCTGCTAGGGCTCTGGACTCGCCCTTTCTCCTCGAAGGCCAACGAGTTGCCCCTGCGCGCCGAGGCCCCGCCCCGCGGCCCGCCGATTGGCTCCAGCCGCCCCGGCGCCAAGACTCAATTCCACCCCAAGCGCCCAGGCCACGCCCCCTGTCAAGCGCCCTGGAAACTTTGTGAGTTTGGGGATTGTTGTGTCCAATAACCGGACTCAGAAGGGACTTCCCTGCTCGACTGGCTCTCGGTTTCTCTGCTCACCTCTGGATAAATTACGGGGTCTCCCGCGCCGCGCATGGCGCCTCCCGTCCTTCTCGAGCGTCCCTTTCCTTCCCGGCGCTTTCCTGGGTTGCTTCTGGCGGCCCTGGTGTTGCGGGTGTCCTTCTCCGGTAGGACCTGGGGGCGGGTTCGCGCCTCCGCGGCGAGGCTGGAGCTCTGCTCAGTCAGTCGGGCAGGAGGCGCGGGGCGGGACTCACGGCATGTCGTGCGGGCTTGGGATGGAGAGAGAGGCCAGGGTTCTCCGAGGGGTGCAGTGCTCAGATCCCGGGGATATGTGACGGGGAATGCGGGAACCACGCAGAGTCCGAGGTGAAGCTTGTTTGGTGGCGTGGTGTGCGCGGCCCGCATTTACGCAGGATCTGGTTGCGTCCCCAAAACAAGCGTGAATCGTGTTTTCGTGATTGAGCCCAGTCAGCAAGGGGAACGCGGACTGGGCGCCCCAGGTGGGGGCTTGCTCTGGAGTGCACAGGTGCGTGGGAGTGTTGCTAGGGCCCGTGCTGTGCCCGTGGTGAGAGTTTGCCCTGTGTTCCCTTGGTGCCTTGGTGAGTGGGGTGTTCATTAGGGCTTGGACAGTACCCGCGGTAAGGGTTGCAGTGCGTCTGCTGTGCCCCATGTGCTGGACTGGGCTGGGCGAGAGGGGCCTGGCCAGGTGTTGCTGGGAGCGTGCTATGCGCAAGTGGCCTGTGTGCGGAGTTCACTGTGGGCAAGACAGCTAGCTCACTGTTTGCTTTGAATGGAGTGAGCG